>NC_090374.1:144213864-144544594 GCF_036365525.1 Heterodontus francisci
TCCCTTCCAACCAATCCATCAGAGTACAGAGTTCATCCCTTCTCCCCCATCCATCAGGGTGTAGAGCTCACCCCTACCCCCCCCCCACCCATCAGAGTACAGACTTCACCCCTTCCCCCATCCATCAGAATACAGAGTTCACCCCTTCCCCCCCCACGCATCAGAGTACAGAGTTCACCCCTTCCCCCCAATCCATCAGAGTACCTTCACCCCTTCCCCCGCCATCCATCAGAGTACAGAGTTCACTTCTTCCCCCAATCCATCAGAGTACAGAGTTCACACCCTTCCCCACCAATCCATCAGAGTACAGAGTTCACCCCTTCCCCCCAATCCATCAGAGTACAGAGTTCACCCCTTCACCCCCCATCCATCAGAGTACATTCACCCCTTCCCCCCCATCCATCAGAGTACAGAGTTCACCCCTTCCCCCGCCCTCATCCATCAGAGTACAGATTTCACTACTTCCCCCCAATCCATCAGATTGTGGAGTTCACCCCTTCCCCCCCATCCATCAGAGTACAGAGTTCACCCCTTCCCCACCAATCCATCAGAGTACAGAGTTCACCCCTTCCCCCCAATCCATCAGAGTACAGAGTTCACCCCTTCCCCACCAATCCATCAGAGTACAGAGTTCACCCCTTCACCCCCCATCCATCAGAGTACATTCACCCCTTCCCCCCCATCCATCAGAGTACAGAGTTCACCCCTTCCCCCGCCCCTACCATCAGAGTACAGAGTTCACCCCTTCTCCCCCATCCATCAGAGTGTAGAGTTCACCCCTTCCCCAAATCCATCAGATTGTAGAGTTCACCCCTTCCCCCCAATCCATCAGAGCACAGAGTTCACCCCTTCCCCCCAATCCATCCGAGTACAGAGTTCATCCCTTCTCCCCAATCCATCAGAGCACAGAGTTCATTCCTTCTCCCCAATCCATCCGAGTACAGAGTTCACCCCTTCCCCCCCAATCCATCCGAGTACAGAGTTCATCCCTTCTCCCCAATCCATCAGAGCACAGAGTTCACCCCTTCCCCCCCATCCATCATATTGTAGTGTTCACCCCTTCCAACCAATCCATCAGAGTACAGAGTTCACCCCTTCCCCCCATCCATCAGACTGTAGGGTTCACCCCTTCTCCCCAATCCATCAGAGCACAGAGTTCACCCCTTCTCCCCCATCCATCAGGGTGTAGAATTCACCCCTTCCCCCCCACCCATCAGAGTACAGAGTTCACCCCTTCCCCCCAATCCATCAGAGTACAGAGTTCACCCCTTCCCCCCCCCATCCATCAGAGTACATTCACCCCTTCCCCCCATCCATCAGAGTACAGAGTTCACCCCTTCCCCGCCCCCATCCATCAGAGTACAGAGTTCACCCCTTCTCCCCCATCCATCAGAGTGTAGAGTTCACCCCTTCCCCAAATCCATCAGATTGTAGAGTTCACCCCTTCCTCCAATCCATCCGAGTACAGAGTTCATCCCTTCTCCCCAATCCAATCAGAGCACAGAGTTCATCCCTTCTCCCCAATCCATCAGAGCACAGAGTTCATCCCTTCTCCCCAATCCATCAGAGCACAGAGTTCATTCCTTCTCCCCAATCCATCAGAGCACAGAGTTCATTCCTTCTCCCCAATCCATCAGAGTACAGGCATCACCCCTTCCCCCCATCCATCAGAGTACAGAGTTCACCCCTTCCCCCCAATCCATTCGAGTACAGAGTTCATCCCTTCTCCCCAATCCATCAGAGCACAGAGTTTATTCCTTCTCCCCAATCCATCCGAGTACAGAGTTCACCCCTTCCCCCCAATCCATCCGAGTACAGAGTTCATCCCTTCTCCCCAATCCATCAGAGCACAGAGTTCACCCCTTCCCCCCCATCCATCATATTGTAGTGTTCACCCCTTCCAACCAATCCATCAGAGTACAGAGTTCATCCCTTCTCCCCCATCCATCAGAGTGTAGAGTTCACCCCTTCCCCAAATCCATCAGATTGTAGAGTTCACCCCTTCCCCCCAATCCATCAGAGCACAGAGTTCACCCCTTCCCCCCAATCCATCCGAGTACAGAGTTCATCCCTTCTCCCCAATCCATCAGAGCACAGAGTTCATTCCTTCTCCCCAATCCATCCGAGTACAGAGTTCACCCCCTTCCCCCCCATCCATCATATTGTAGTGTTCACCCCTTCCAACCAATCCATCAGAGTACAGAGTTCACCCCTTCCCCCCATCCATCAGACTGTAGGGTTCACCCCTTCTCCCCAATCCATCAGAGCACAGAGTTCACCCCTTCTCCCCCATCCATCAGGGTGTAGAATTCACCCCTTCCCCCCCACCCATCAGAGTACAGAGTTCACCCCTTCCCCCCAATCCATCAGAGTACAGAGTTCACCCCTTCCCCCCCCATCCATCAGAGTACATTCACCCCTTCCCCCCCATCCATCAGAGTACAGAGTTCACCCCTTCCCCCGCCCCATCCATCAGAGTACAGAGTTCACCCCTTCTCCCCCATCCATCAGAGTGTAGAGTTCACCCCTTCCCCAAATCCATCAGATTGTAGAGTTCACCCCTTCCCCCCAATCCATCCGAGTACAGAGTTCATCCCTTCTCCCCAATCCATCAGAGCACAGAGTTCATCCCTTCTCCCCAATCCATCAGAGCACAGAGTTCATTCCTTCTCCCCAATCCATCAGAGCACAGAGTTCATTCCTTCTCCCCAATCCATCAGAGTACAGGCATCACCCCTTCCCCCCATCCATCAGAGTACAGAGTTCACCCCTTCCCCCCAATCCATTCGAGTACAGAGTTCATCCCTTCTCCCCAATCCATCAGAGCACAGAGTTCACCCCTTCCCCCCCATCCATCATATTGTAGTGTTCACCCCTTCCAACCAATCCATCTGAGTACAGAGTTCATCCCTTCTCCCCCATCCATCAGGGTGTAGAGTTCACCCCTACCCCCCCCCCCCCCACCCATCAGAGTACAGACTTCACCCCTTCCCCCATCCATCAGAATACAGAGTTCACCCCTTCCCCCCCCACGCATCAGAGTACAGAGTTCACCCCTTCCCCCCAATCCATCAGAGTACCTTCACCCCTTCCCCGCCATCCATCAGAGTACAGAGTTCACTTCTTCCCCCAATCCATCAGAGTACAGAGTTCACCCCTTCCCCACCAATCCATCAGAGTACAGAGTTCACCCCTTCCCCCCAATCCATCAGAGTACAGAGTTCACTTCTTCCCCCAATCCATCAGAGTACAGAGTTCACCCCTTCCCCACCAATCCATCAGAGTACAGAGTTCACCCCTTCCCCCCAATCCATCAGAGTACAGAGTTCACCCCTTCACCCCCCATCCATCAGAGTACAGAGTTCACCCCCTTCCCCCCAATCCATCAGAGTACAGATTTCACCCCTTCCCCACCAATCCATCAGAGTACAGACTTCACCCCTTCCCTCCAATCCATCAGAGTGCAGAGTTCACCCCTTTCCCCCCCATCCATCAGAGTACAGAGTTCACCCCTTCCCCCCAATCCATCAGAGTACAGAGTTCACCCATTCTCCCCAATCCATCAGAGCACAGAGTTCACCCCTTCTCCCCCATCCATCAGAGTGCAGAGTTCACCCCTTCCCCCCCATCCTCAGAGTGTAGGGTTCACCCCTTCTCCCCAATCCATCAGAGCACAGAGTTCACCCCTTCTCCCCCATCCATCAGGGTGTAGAATTCACCCCTTCCCCCCCACCCCATCAGAGTACAGAGTTCACTTCTTCCCCAATCCATCAGATTGTGGTGTTCACCCCCTTCCCCCCCCCCTCATCCATCAGAGTACAGATTTCACTTCTTCCCCCCCAATCCATCAGATTGTGGAGTTCACCCCTTCCCCCCCATCCATCAGAGTACAGAGTTCACCCCTTCCCCACCAATCCATCAGAGTACAGAGTTCACCCCTTCCCCCCAATCCATCAGAGTACAGAGTTCACCCCTTCCCCACCAATCCATCAGAGTACAGAGTTCACCCCTTCAACCCCCATCCATCAGAGTACATTCACCCCTTCCCCCCCATCCATCAGAGTACAGAGTTCACCCCTTCCCCCGCCCCTACCATCAGAGTACAGAGTTCACCCCCTTCTCCCCCATCCATCAGAGTGTAGAGTTCACCCCTTCCCCAAATCCATCAGATTGTAGAGTTCACCCCCTTCCCCCAATCCATCAGAGCACAGAGTTCACCCCTTCCCCCCAATCCATCAGAGTACAGAGTTCACCCCTTCCCCACCAATCCATCAGAGTACAGAGTTCACCCCTTCACCCCCCATCCGTCAGAGTACATTCACCCCTTCCCCCCCATCCATCAGAGTACAGAGTTCACCCCTTCCCCCGCCCCTACCATCAGAGTACAGAGTTCACCCCTTCTCCCCCATCCATCAGAGTGTAGAGTTCACCCCTTCCCCAAATCCATCAGATTGTAGAGTTCACCCCTTCCCCCCAATCCATCAGAGCACAGAGTTCACCCCTTCCCCCCAATCCATCCGAGTACAGAGTTCATCCCTTCTCCCCAATCCATCAGAGCACAGAGTTCACCCCTTCTCCCCAATCCATCAGAGCACAGAGTTCACCCCTTCTCCCCCATCCATCAGGGTGTAGAATTCACCCCTTCCCCCCCACCCATCAGAGTACAGAGTTCACCCCTTCCCCCCAATCCATCAGAGTGCAGAGTTCACCCCTTCCCCCCCCATCCATCAGAGTACATTCACCCCTTCCCCCCCATCCATCAGAGTACAGAGTTCACCCCTTCCCCCGCCCCCATCCATCAGAGTACAGAGTTCACCCCTTCTCCCCCATCCATCAGAGTGTAGTGTTCACCCCTTCCCCAAATCCATCAGATTGTAGAGTTCACCCCTTCCCCCCAATCCATCCGAGTACAGAGTTCATCCCTTCTCCCCAATCCATCAGAGCACAGAGTTCATCCCTTCTCCCCAATCCATCAGAGCACAGAGTTCATTCCTTCTCCCCAATCCATCAGAGCACAGAGTTCATTCCTTCTCCCCAATCCATCAGAGTACAGGCATCACCCCTTCCCCCCATCCATCAGAGTACAGAGTTCACCCCTTCCCCCCAATCCATTCGAGTACAGAGTTCATCCCTTCTCCCCAATCCATCAGAGCACAGAGTTCATCCCTTCTCCCCAATCCATCAGAGCACAGAGTTCACCCCTTCCCCCCCATCCATCATATTGTAGTGTTCACCCCTTCCAACCAATCCATCAGAGTACAGAGTTCATCCCTTCTCCCCCATCCATCAGGGTGTAGAGTTCACCCCTACCCCCCCCCACCCATCAGAGTACAGACTTCACCCCTTCCCCATCCATCAGAATACAGAGTTCACCCCTTCCCCCCCCACGCATCAGAGTACAGAGTTCACCCCTTCCCCCCAATCCATCAGAGTACCTTCACCCCTTCCCCGCCATCCATCAGAGTACAGAGTTCACTTCTTCCCCCAATCCATCAGAGTACAGAGTTCACCCCTTCCCCACCAATCCATCAGAGTACAGAGTTCACCCCTTCCCCCCAATCCATCAGAGTACAGAGTTCACCCCTTCACCCCCCATCCATCAGAGTACATTCACCCCTTCCCCCCCATCCATCAGAGTACAGAGTTCACCCCTTCCCCC
The DNA here is from genome assembly GCF_036365525.1 of Heterodontus francisci. Taxonomy (NCBI): domain Eukaryota; kingdom Metazoa; phylum Chordata; class Chondrichthyes; order Heterodontiformes; family Heterodontidae; genus Heterodontus; species Heterodontus francisci. The sequence continues at coordinate 144,219,524 of NC_090374.1, forward strand.
GCCCTCATCCATCAGAGTACAGATTTCACTACTTCCCCCCCAATCCATCAGATTGTGGAGTTCACCCCTTCCCCCCCATCCATCAGAGTACAGAGTTCACCCCTTCCCCACCAATCCATCAGAGTACAGAGTTCACCCCTTCCCCCCAATCCATCAGAGTACAGAGTTCACACCCTTCCCCACCAATCCATCAGAGTACAGAGTTCACCCCTTCACCCCCCATCCGTCAGAGTACATTCACCCCTTCCCCCCCATCCATCAGAGTACAGAGTTCACCCCTTCCCCCGCCCCTACCATCAGAGTACAGAGTTCACCCCTTCTCCCCCATCCATCAGAGTGTAGAGTTCACCCCTTCCCCAAATCCATCAGATTGTAGAGTTCACCCCCTTCCCCCCAATCCATCAGAGCACAGAGTTCACCCTTCCCCCCAATCCATCCGAGTACAGAGTTCATCCCTTCTCCCCAATCCATCCGAGTACAGAGTTCACCCCTTCCCCCCCAATCCATCCGAGTACAGAGTTCATCCCTTCTCCCCAATCCATCAGAGCACAGAGTTCACACCCTTCCCCCCCATCCATCATATTGTAGTGTTCACCCCTTCCAACCAATCCATCAGAGTACAGAGTTCACCCCTTCCCCCCATCCATCAGACTGTAGGGTTCACCCCTTCTCCCCAATCCATCAGAGCACAGAGTTCACCCCTTCTCCCCCATCCATCAGGGTGTAGAATTCACCCCTTCCCCCCCCACCCATCAGAGTACAGAGTTCACCCCTTCCCCCCAATCCATCAGAGTACAGAGTTCACCCCTTCCCCCCCCATCCATCAGAGTACATTCACCCCTTCCCCCCCATCCATCAGAGTACAGAGTTCACCCCTTCCCCGCCCCCATCCATCAGAGTACAGAGTTCACCCCTTCTCCCCCATCCATCAGAGTGTAGAATTCACACCCTTCCCCAAATCCATCAGATTGTAGAGTTCACCCCTTCCCCCAATCCATCCGAGTACAGAGTTCATCCCTTCTCCCCAATCCATCAGAGCACAGAGTTCATCCCTTCTCCCCAATCCATCAGAGCACAGAGTTCATCCCTTCTCCCCAATCCATCAGAGCACAGAGTTCATTCCTTCTCCCCAATCCATCAGAGCACAGAGTTCATTCCTTCTCCCCAATCCATCAGAGTACAGGCATCACCCCTTCCCCCCATCCATCAGAGTACAGAGTTCACCCCTTCCCCCCAATCCATTCGAGTACAGAGTTCATCCCTTCTCCCCAATCCATCAGAGCACAGAGTTTATTCCTTCTCCCCAATCCATCCGAGTACAGAGTTCACCCCTTCCCCCCAATCCATCCGAGTACAGAGTTCATCCCTTCTCCCCAATCCATCAGAGCACAGAGTTCACCCCTTCCCCCCCATCCATCATATTGTAGTGTTCACCCCTTCCAACCAATCCATCAGAGTACAGAGTTCATCCCTTCTCCCCCATCCATCAGAGTGTAGAGTTCACCCCTTCCCCAAATCCATCAGATTGTAGAGTTCACCCCTTCCCCCCAATCCATCAGAGCACAGAGTTCACCCCTTCCCCCCAATCCATCCGAGTACAGAGTTCATCCCTTCTCCCCAATCCATCAGAGCACAGAGTTCATTCCTTCTCCCCAATCCATCCGAGTACAGAGTTCACCCCTTCCCCCCCATCCATCATATTGTAGTGTTCACCCCTTCCAACCAATCCATCAGAGTACAGAGTTCACCCCTTCCCCACCAATCCATCAGAGTACAGAGTTCACCCCTTCACCCCCCATCCATCAGAGTACATTCACCACTTCCCCCCCATCCATCAGAGTACAGAGTTCACCCCTTCCCCCGCCCCTACCATCAGAGTACAGAGTTCACCCCTTCTCCCCCATCCATCAGAGTGTAGAGTTCACCCCTTCCCCAAATCCATCAGATTGTAGAGTTCACCCCTTCCCCCCAATCCATCAGAGCACAGAGTTCACCCCTTCCCCCCAATCCATCCGAGTACAGAGTTCATCCCTTCTCCCCAATCCATCAGAGCACAGAGTTCACCCCCTTCCCCCCCATCCATCATATTGTAGTGTTCACCCCTTCCAACCAATCCATCAGAGTACAGAGTTCACCCCTTCCCCCCATCCATCAGACTGTAGGGTTCACCCCTTCTCCCCAATCCATCAGAGCACAGAGTTCACCCCTTCTCCCCCATCCATCAGGGTGTAGAATTCACCCCTTCCCCCCCACCCATCAGAGTACAGAGTTCACCCCTTCCCCCCAATCCATCAGAGTACAGAGTTCACCCCTTCCCCCCCCATCCATCAGAGTACATTCACCCCTTCCCCCCCATCCATCAGAGTACAGAGTTCACCCCTTCCCCCACCCCCATCCATCAGAGTACAGAGTTCACCCCTTCTCCCCCATCCATCAGAGTGTAGAGTTCACCCCTTCCCCAAATCCATCAGATTGTAGAGTTCACCCCTTCCCCCCAATCCATCCGAGTACAGAGTTCATCCCTTCTCCCCAATCCATCAGAGCACAGAGTTCATCCCTTCTCCCCAATCCATCAGAGCACAGAGTTCATTCCTTCTCCCCAATCCATCAGAGCACAGAGTTCATTCCTTCTCCCCAATCCATCAGAGTACAGGCATCACCCCTTCCCCCCATCCATTCGAGTACAGAGTTCACCCCTTCCCCCCAATCCATTCGAGTACAGAGTTCATCCCTTCTCCCCAATCCATCAGAGCACAGAGTTTATTCCTTCTCCCCAATCCATCCGAGTACAGAGTTCACCCCTTCCCCCCAATCCATCCGAGTACAGAGTTCATCCCTTCTCCCCAATCCATCAGAGCACAGAGTTCACCCCTTCCCCCCCATCCATCATATTGTAGTGTTCACCCCTTTCCAACCAATCCATCAGAGTACAGAGTTCATCCCTTCTCCCCCATCCATCAGAGTGTAGAGTTCACCCCTTCCCCAAATCCATCAGATTGTAGAGTTCACCCCTTCCCCCCAATCCATCAGAGCACAGAGTTCACCCCTTCCCCCCAATCCATCCGAGTACAGAGTTCATCCCTTCTCCCCAATCCATCAGAGCACAGAGTTCATTCCTTCTCCCCAATCCATCCGAGTACAGAGTTCACCCCTTCCCCCCCATCCATCATATTGTAGTGTTCACCCCTTCCAACCAATCCATCAGAGTACAGAGTTCACCCCTTCCCCCCATCCATCAGACTGTAGGGTTCACCCCTTCTCCCCAATCCATCAGAGCACAGAGTTCACCCCTTCTCCCCCATCCATCAGGGTGTAGAATTCACCCCTTCCCCCCCACCCATCAGAGTACAGAGTTCACCCCTTCCCCCCAATCCATCAGAGTACAGAGTTCACCCCTTCCCCCCCCATCCATCAGAGTACATTCACCCCTTCCCCCCCATCCATCAGAGTACAGAGTTCACCCCTTCCCCCGCCCCCAACCATCAGAGTACAGAGTTCACCCCTTCTCCCCCATCCATCAGAGTGTAGAGTTCACCCCTTCCCCAAATCCATCAGATTGTAGAGTTCACCCCTTCCCCCCAATCCATCCGAGTACAGAGTTCATCCCTTCTCCCCAATCCATCAGAGCACAGAGTTCATTCCTTCTCCCCAATCCATCAGAGCACAGAGTTCATTCCTTCTCCCCAATCCATCAGAGTACAGGCATCACCCCTTCCCCCCATCCATCAGAGTACAGAGTTCACCCCTTCCCCCCAATCCATTCGAGTACAGAGTTCATCCCTTCTCCCCAATCCATCAGAGCACAGAGTTCATCCCTTCTCCCAATCCATCAGAGCACAGAGTTCACCCCTTCCCCCCCATCCATCATATTGTAGTGTTCACCCCTTCCAACCAATCCATCAGAGTACAGAGTTCATCCCTTCTCCCCCATCCATCAGGGTGTAGAGTTCACCCCTACCCCCCCCCACCCATCAGAGTACAGACTTCACCCCTTCCCCCATCCATCAGAATACAGAGTTCACCCCTTCCCCCCCCACGCATCAGAGTACAGAGTTCACCCCTTCCCCCCAATCCATCAGAGTACCTTCACCCCTTCCCCGCCATCCATCAGAGTACAGAGTTCACTTCTTCCCCCAATCCATCAGAGTACAGAGTTCACCCCTTCCCCACCAATCCATCAGAGTACAGAGTTCACCCCTTCCCCCCAATCCATCAGAGTACAGAGTTCACCCCTTCACCCCCCATCCATCAGAGTACATTCACCCCTTCCCCCCCATCCATCAGAGTACAGAGTTCACCCCTTCCCCCGCCCTCATCCATCAGAGTACAGATTTCACTACTTCCCCCCCAATCCATCAGATTGTGGAGTTCACCCCTTCCCCCCCATCCATCAGAGTACAGAGTTCACCCCTTCCCCACCAATCCATCAGAGTACAGAGTTCACCCCTTCCCCCCAATCCATCAGAGTACAGAGTTCACCCCTTCCCCACCAATCCATCAGAGTACAGAGTTCACCCCTTCCCCCGCCCCTACCATCAGAGTACAGAGTTCACCCCTTCTCCCCCATCCATCAGAGTGTAGAGTTCACCCCTTCCCCAAATCCATCAGATTGTAGAGTTCACCCCTTCCCCCCAATCCATCAGAGCACAGAGTTCACCCCTTCCCCCCAATCCATCCGAGTACAGAGTTCATCCCTTCTCCCCAATCCATCAGAGCACAGAGTTCATTCCTTCTCCCCAATCCATCCGAGTACAGAGTTCACCCCTTCCCCCCCAATCCATCCGAGTACAGAGTTCATCCCTTCTCCCCAATCCATCAGAGCACAGAGTTCACCCCTTCCCCCCCATCCATCATATTGTAGTGTTCACCCCTTCCAACCAATCCATCAGAGTACAGAGTTCACCCCTTCCCCCCATCCATCAGACTGTAGGGTTCACCCCTTCTCCCCAATCCATCAGAGCACAGAGTTCACCCCTTCTCCCCCATCCATCAGGGTGTAGAATTCACCCCTTCCCCCCCACCCATCAGAGTACAGAGTTCACCCCTTCCCCCCAATCCATCAGAGTACAGAGTTCACCCCTTCCCCCCCCATCCATCAGAGTACATTCACCCCTTCCCCCCCATCCATCAGAGTACAGAGTTCACCCCTTCCCCCGCCCCCATCCATCAGAGTACAGAGTTCACCCCTTCTCCCCCATCCATCAGAGTGTAGAGTTCACCCCTTCCCCAAATCCATCAGATTGTAGAGTTCACCCCTTCCCCCCAATCCATCCGAGTACAGAGTTCATCCCTTCTCCCCAATCCATCAGAGCACAGAGTTCATCCCTTCTCCCCAATCCATCAGAGCACAGAGTTCATTCCTTCTCCCCAATCCATCAGAGCACAGAGTTCATTCCTTCTCCCCAATCCATCAGAGTACAGGCATCACCCCTTCCCCCCATCCATCAGAGTACAGAGTTCACCCCTTCCCCCCAATCCATTCGAGTACAGAGTTCATCCCTTCTCCCCAATCCATCAGAGCACAGAGTTTATTCCTTCTCCCCAATCCATCCGAGTACAGAGTTCACCCCTTCCCCCAATCCATCCGAGTACAGAGTTCATCCCTTCTCCCCAATCCATCAGAGCACAGAGTTCACCCCTTCCCCCCCATCCATCATATTGTAGTGTTCACCCCTTCCAACCAATCCATCAGAGTACAGAGTTCATCCCTTCTCCCCCATCCATCAGGGTGTAGAGTTCACCCCTACCCCCCCCACCCATCAGAGTACAGACTTCACCCCTTCCCCCATCCATCAGAATACAGCGTTCACCCCTTTTCCCACCACCCCCCCCCCCACCCCATCCATCAGAGTACAGAGTTCACCCCTTCTCCCCCATCCATCAGAGTGTAGAGTTCACCCCTTCCCCACCCCCCCCCACCCATCAGAGTACAGAGTTCACCCTTTCTCCCCAATCCATCAGAGCACAGAGTTCACCCCTTCCCCCCCATCCATCAGAGTGTAGGGTTCACCCCTTCTCCCCAATCCATCAGAGCACAGAGTTCACCCCTTCTCCCCCATCCATCAGGGTGTAGAATTCACCCCTTCCCCCCCACCCATCAGAGGACAGAGTTCACCCCTTCCCCCCAATCCATCAGAGTACCGAATTCACCCCTTCCCCGCCATCCATCAGAGTACAGAGTTCACCCCTTCCCCCCAATCCATCAGATTGTAGAGTACACCCCTTCCCCCCCCCACTCCCATCCATCAGATTACAGAGTTCACCCCTTCCCCCAATCCATCAGATTGTGGTGTTCACCCCTTCCCCCCCCCCCCAATCCATCAGAGTACAGAGTTCACCCCTTCGCCCCCCCATCCATCAGAGTACAGAGTTCACCCCTTCCCCCCAATCCATCAGAGTACAGAGTTCACCCCTTCCCCCCAATCCATCAGATTACAGAGTTCACTCCTTCCCCCCAATTCATCAGAGTACAGAGTTCACCCCTTCCCCCCAATCCATCAGAGTACAGAGTTCACCCCTTCGCCCCCCCATCCATCAGAGTACAGAGTTCACCCCTTCCCCCCAATCCATCAGAGTACAGAGTTCACCCCTTCCCCCCAATCCATCAGAGTACTGAGTTCACCCCTTCCCCCCAATTCATCAGATTACAGAGTTCACCCCTTCGCCCCCCCCCATCCATCAGAGTACAGAGTTCACCCCTTCCCCCCAATCCATCAGATTGTGCAGTTCACCCCTTCCCCCCCACCCATCACAGTACAGACTTTATGTATTTTATTTTTTATTTATAGATACAGCACTGAAACAGGCCCTTCGGCCCACCGAGTCTGTGCCGACCATCAACCACCCATTTATACTAATCCTACACTAATCCCATATTCCTGCCACATCCCCACCTGTCCCTATATTCCTCTACCACCTACCTGTACTCGGGGCAATTTATAATGGCCAATTTACCTATCAACCTGCAAGTCTTTGGCTGTGGGAGGAAACCGGAGCACCCGGCGAAAACCCACGCAGACACAGGGAGAACTTGCAAACTCCACACAGGCAGTACCCAGAATTGAACCCAGGTCACTGGAGCTGTGAGGCTGCAGTGCTAACCTCTGCGCCACTGCTGCCCTCGGCACCGTGGTGCTGAACATTGTGCAATCATCAGCGAACATCCCCACTTCTGACCTTATGATTGAAGGAAGGTCATTGATGAAGCAGCTGAAGATGGTTGGGCCTAGGACACTATCCTGAGGAACTCCTGCAGTGATGTCCTGGAGTTCAGATGATTGACCTCCAACAATCACAACCATCTTCCTTTGCACTAGGTATGACTCCAGCCCGCGGAGGGTTTTCCCCCTGATTCCCATTGACCTCAGTTTTGCTAGGGCTCCTTAATGCCATACTCGGTCAAATGCTGCCTTGATGTCAAGGGCAGTCACTCTCACCTCACCTCTTGAGTTCAGCTCTTTTGTCCATGTTTGAACCAAGGCTGTAAAGAGGTCAGGAGCTGAGTGGCCCTGGCGGAACCCAAACTGAGCATTACTAGCATTAGTATGCAGGAGATTAATCTTTAATTCCTGGAGACCCAGGACAATCCTGGAGGGCTGGCAACTCTAACAGGGATGTTGAAAACAATTCAGTTGCTTATCGTGTCACAACTTTAAAAAAATGCTCCCTCTGCCTCTGATGGTAAGCACTTATGATGCTATTAGAGATCCAGGCCAACACCACCTCTTTTGCTGTTGCACAGGCCTCTGACACTCTCGCATCAACTGGTTCACTTTACTGCAGACTTTAGGACAGATAAATAATAAAGCATGTGCTGTTGACCCCAATCTAATCCAAAATAAAAGACGGCCTGTCTAATTGCTGGAGTTTTACTCTTTTTTTAAATAAGTGAGGGAAAAATTGTACAGGATTTCTTTCTGGGAGGGAGGGAAGATTAGTGGGGAGGGTGTGCATCATGAAATATGCTTGGTCTACCACCAAAATGTTGTAAGTGATCTCTTTCCCACATGGAAACAGTGCAAATTCAAATGTAAAGATGGAAATTCTTTAACAATTGCAACATCAGAGCAGCTGTTGAAGTTAATGTTTAACTTCCCTCTGCAAGTTTATATCCGATCACAAGGACATTTTAAAAATTCCCTAATCAGAATATAAGAACCTTTCTTCTGCTGGGACATTAGAAACCACAGAATTCCGATGACTCACCCTGAAAGAGCTTATAAATATACTAGGCTCCGGATGAGATATCTTGTTTTGAACAGTCAACTTCCTGACATAACAACAAAGATTAAACATATATTTTCAAACAGAAAATGTCAATACCAATAATAAAAATGAGTTATTAGGGAATCCTTTGCTGCAAGGCAATGTTGGACATAAAATTCCTTTATTGACGAAATACTGGACTAATGGAATGCCTGTTATTCGCCACAATTAACAACCTGTTAAATTCACAAGATCATGTGGCTCTGAGATAAACAGAATGTGATTTTGTTAGCAGGTTTTTACTTGCAAAGAAAAACATTCTATGTATTTTTTTATTTAAAAGAGGAATTTAACCCCCTCTAATATGTCACTAGGCATGTTTCTCTTGTCATATATACTGTATGCATTTGTCATATACAACCATTATTTCATAAGTGTCTTTTTAATCTTTAGGTCAGTTATGTTTGGGGGCACCAGGATGGTTTGAGAATACTATATTCCCTACTAAGAATACAAAGCAATTGTCCAATGCCAAGGGTCAGTGCCTCACCATTCATTGATGGGCATGTTATTTCGGATGTACAGGGTAAAATGAAAAATAAATTTCCTGCTTGAAAAAACAATTGACTTCGGAACTCCCACACCTGATCACTATCTGAATCAGCAGTGATGTTCACAACTGTCTCATAGCTTGTCAATACTCGCTAGGTGCACTCATGAAGGTTGGCCACTTGTATGAGAAGTGCAGTTACAGTGGAATTGTCCCCCAGCAGTACTCCGCTTATCTGACAGCAGAATGGAAAACAGTTGAGAGGAAAAGAAATTACATAGAAATCTTACTACGTGGATTCATTATGAATGTATTCAAATTCTGGAGGCTGAGGTAAACTTAATGAAGAGCTAGATTTTTTGAACCCACATTCCCAGTTCTGATCTCATGTTGTTGCCCTGTAATTTGTGGGCGTCACTGGCAAGGCCAGCAATTATTGTCCATCCCTAATTACCCTTGAAAAGATGGTGGTGAGCGGCCTTCTTGAACTGCTACAGTCCATGTAGTGTAGGAACACCCACAGTGCTGTTAGGAAGGGAGTTCCAGGATTTTGACACAGCGACAGTGAAGGAATGGCAATATAGTTCCAAGTCAGGATGGTGTGCAACTTAGAGGGGATCTTGAAGGTGGTGGTGTACCCATGCACCTGCTACCCTTGTTCTTCTAGGTGGTAGAGTTTGCAGGTTGCTGACCGATATTGGCTCCTGGTTAAGCAATGGAATTCTCTCCTAAATCTCTCAGCCATTCTACTTCTCTCTCTTCCTTTAAAAGGCTCCTTAAAACCTATTTCTTTGACCAAGATTTTGTTCAGCTGTCCTAATATCTTGCTTTGTGGCTCATTGTCAAAATTCATTTGTTAACACTTCTGTGCAGCACCTTGGGAAATTTTACTGCATTAAATGAGTTAAATAATTGCGAGTTTTTGTTATTGTTGTCATTGCCCCAGGGCTCCTGGAAAGCACAGAGCCAGAACCAGTGGCAACATGCAACAGAAAGTGGCAAGACTACTGTTACGACCAGCTGATCAATGTGTCACGGGGTCTTTGGCTGTCTTTACCTGGTCTTATTGTAACAGGGTTTAATTTTAAACACACATGTGTTTTGAGCTCCTCTTTTTGTGAATCTGTGATCACAGTTACCAATTGTAAGGCAAAGAACTGAGCACACACAGGCTTTCTTTGGTTTAAAGCAGAAAGAGGAAATTTATTAATCCTTAAACTTAAACCCTAATATGGTTCACGCCTACGGATATGTGATGTGCTCATGCTAGCATGCACACGCGATATAAACATGCAAAATAGGGACAGAAAAGAGCAGAAGGAAAGATAAGTCGAATAGTTTTAGGCTATCTCTTGTTTCTCGAGCTTGCTGTAGTCCTTGATTGAAGATATGGTCTGGCATTTCGATGGGGCCTAGTATTAGTCTTCTTAAAACCTTGGTCATGTAGGAAATCTTTCTCTCTTTTAGTTTCACGTGTTTTCACAAGATTCAGTTCCGTAGGAAGAGATGAAGGCAGGCAGACAGGAGGGATGTTCTCAGTCCCAGGAAAAGGTCTTTACTCCATGAGCACACGGCTTTGTCTGACTTCAAATCCCTTTGATGGAAGTTCAAATTCAAAATCTCCAGCCAGCTTGTCATGTGACCAAAACGGGCCTGACCACTTCTGTGTATTGGGGAAGCAACTGCTGGATCCCTATTGTTTGAACATTGTCTGTTACCATGGAAATGTCTTTCCGATCAGGGCTTGCAATTTTAAGTTTTAATGTTCATATGGAAAAATAATGTGTGCCGCAGCCTTGGCAGGTGGGATTTGCCTGACACCTCCACACCCAGGTGGAATGAAATGCAATTTGAAGAAAATGGCTCATTTCATTACAGAGTTTGAGAGAAATATAAGATACAGAAAGAAAACCATGCATTTCTCTCATTCATTTCCATTCATTCACCAGTCTTGAAGCTCATTAAGATGGTCTGTTCTGGTGGGTGGGGGGGGGTGGGGGGAGGTGGTTGGCGGATGATGCTAGGGCTGCTTTAATTTCCCCTTTTTTTTGCTCTAGGAGAGTTAGTGGGGGGGGGTGGGGGGAGTCCATCCTGAACTCCCTGATTCATGCAAAGACTTTTGGCTGCAGGGGATGGGTGGTTCCTTTTCCTCTGACTGTAGGGGAAGAGTCTCTGTTACACTCCCCTTTGTTCTCTGGGACACCCCTTCTTTTGGGCCTCCTTATCTCGAGAGACAATGGATACGCGCCTGGAGGTGGTCAGTGGTTTGTGAAGCAGCGCCTGGAGTGGCTATAAAGGCCAATTCTGGAGTGACAGGCTCTTCCACAGGTGCTGCAGAGAAATTTGTTTGTTGGGGCTGTTGCACAGTTGGCTCTCCCCTTGCGCCTCTGTCTTTTTTCCTGCCAACTACTAAGTCTCTTCGACTCGCCACAATTTAGCCCTGTCTTTATGGCTGCCCGCCAGCTCTGGCGAATGCTGGCAACTGACTCCCACGACTTGTGATCAATGTCACACGATTTCATGTCGCGTTTGCAGACGTCTTTATAACGGAGACATGGACGGCCGGTGGGTCTGATACCAGTGGCGAGCTCGCTGTACAATGTGTCTTTGGGGATCCTGCCATCTTCCATGCGGCTCACATGGCCAAGCCATCTCAAGCGCCGCTGACTCAGTAGTGTGTATAAGCTGGGGATGTTGGCCGCTTCAAGGACTTCTGTGTTGGAGATATAGTCCTGCCACCTGATGCCAAGTATTCTCCGAAGGCAGCGAAGATGGAATGAATTGAGACGTCGCTCTTGGCTGGCATACGTTGTCCAGGCCTCGCTGCCGTAGAGCAAGGTACTGAGGACACAGGCCTGATACACTCGGACTTTTGTGTTCCGTGTCAGTGCGCCATTTTCCCACACTCTCTTGGCCAGTCTGAACATAGCAGTGGAAGCCTTACCCATGCGCTTGTTGATTTCTGCATCTAGAGACAGGTTACTGGTGATAGTTGAGCCTAGGTAGGTGAACTCTTGAACCACTTCCAGAGCGTGGTCGCCAATATTGATGGATGGAGCATTTCTGACATCCTGCCCCATGATGTTCGTTTTCTTGAGGCTGATGGTTAGGCCAAATTCATTGCAGGCAGACGCAAACCTGTCGATGAGACTCTGCAGGCATTCTTCAGTGTGAGATGTTAAAGCAGCATCGTCAGCAAAGAGGAGTTCTCTGATGAGGACTTTCCGTACTTTGGACTTCGCTCTTAGACGGGCAAGGTTGAACAACCTGCCCCCTGATCTTGTGTGGAGGAAAATTCCTTCTTCAGAGGATTTGAACGCATGTGAAAGCAGCAGGGAGAAGAAAATCCCAAAAAGTGTGGGTGCGAGAACACAGCCCTGTTTCACACCACTCAGGATAGGAAAGGGCTCTGATGAGGAGCCACCATGTTGAATTGTGCCTTTCATATTGTCATGGAATGAGGTGATGATACTTAGTAGCTTTGGTGGACATCCGATCTTTTCTAGTAGTCTGAAGAGACCACGTCTGCTGACGAGGTCAAAGGCTTTGGTGAGATCAATGAAAGCAATGTAGAGGGGCATCTGTTGTTCACGGCATTTCTCCTGTATCTGACGAAGGGAGAACAGCATGTCAATAGTCGATCTCTCTGCACGAAAGCCACACTGTGCCTCAGGGTAGACGCGCTCGGCCAGCTTCTGGAGCCTGTTCAGAGCGACTCGAGCAAAGACTTTCCCCACTATGCTGAGCAGGGAGATTCCACGGTAGTTGTTGCAGTCACCGCGGTCACCTTTGTTTTTATAGAGGGTGATGATGTTGGCATCGCGCATGTCCTGGGGTACTGCTCCCTCGTCCCAGCACAGGCATAGTGGTTCCTTTTCCTCTGACTGTAGGGGAAGAGTCTCTGTTACACTCCCCTTTGTTCTCTGGGACACCCCTACCTGCAGGTATTTGTGCAGATTTAACTGCATTCTCCAGTGATCCTTCGACGAGGTGAGACATCACCCTCACGGTTACTCTGCCCCTTAGAGGTCTACCTTTGTCTCTGCAGGTTCCTGTAAATGCTGTTAGCAACTCTGGTGGGGTGCTCCAAGAGTCTGCATTTACATTGGAGGATGTGGGGTCTAACTTTTCAAATTTTTCGGGGTTGGTTGACTGGGCAGTAGGGGTTTTCATCCAGGAATCTTCCCTGCCCTCTGGGTCACTTTTTCCCCTTTCTCTTTCTAAACTTTTTCCAGCCTTGTGCCTGCCTGTCCCCATTTGTTCTCTGCGGGGGGTTCCCTTACAGTTCACCAGCCCTCTGCTGGAGGGTCCTCCTAACACCGGTACAGGACTTAGGGGTGCAGTTTCACTGTAGATTGGGGTTCCCCTCAGCCTGGCAACTCCTGCAGTACTCCACCACATCTTTGTGGAGTTCTGGCCAGTCAAACTGCTGCCTTATGTGGGTTTTGATCTTTCGTATACCGGCATGTACAGCTACAGTAGTCTCATGGACTCTTCTTAATATTTCTCCCCGGTACCTCTGTGGCACCACTAATTGGTGATCTACTGTTCACTCCTTGCTCTCAGGTCTGTGAGGAGAACTCCATTTCCTCATCAGTACCTCATTCTTTAAATAGTAGCAATCAGGGACTCCCTCTGCTTCACTTTCAGATTGGGAAGTCTGTGCCAACCCTCGCAATACTAGGTCGGCTCGTTGAGCCTCACCTAGGGAAAGTCCATTTAATTCATTCCCTGGGTCTTCTAACTTTCCAAAGAAAGTCTCGGCTAGGCAGACCTTATGGTCATCTGCCTGTAGTGTCAATGCAGTCTCCTCTGGGGGAGCTGGTTTGATCATGGCCTGTCCTACTACACATTCAGGGAAACTGCAGGAGACCGTCTCCTGCCACAACCCTGTCACCCTGACTTCCTGCAATATTTCTTTCACTACTGGGGGCTACCACCTTCACCCCCTGCCAGATCATTACCTAGGAGAAGGTCAACCCCGTCCACAGGCAAACCAGAGACAATTCCTACAATCACCGGTCCCAAAACTAGGTCACACTCCAGGTGCACCCGGTGTACAGGTACAGACATACACAGCCCTCCAATACCATTCACCACCATTTTGGTGTTCAGTGCACTCTCTGGGGAAAAGGTCAGGCCTTTTCCCAGTAAAAGGGATCTGGTGGCCCCTGTGTCCCTGAGAATCACTATGGGCTTGCTTGCCCCACTCGAGGGATATGGGGTTATTTTCCCTTCAGATACAAAATCCTGATAATTTTCAGGAATCCTATTAACTTTTCCTGCACTGGCTGTAGTAAGCTGCCTGGGCTGCACCCTTACTGCAGTCAAAGCCACAGCCTGTTCCGTGTTTTCCATCAGGCCCTCGTCTTCACTGAGCAGGTGTGCCCTGATTAACCCTACCAGTTACCCCTTTAATTTCCAGCAGTCAACTTTTAAATGCCCTGCCTTGTTACAGTGGAAGCACACAGGTCTCTGTGTCTCACTCTTACTCACAGCACCTTCCTTTGTGGCTGGGGAGGGCGCCCTGTGTCTATTGCTTTCCTTTCTCTTCCAGGACTACCTGGGCTTCTATCACCTTCACACCCTTTGTCCTTTTTGGATTTGTGGGGGTGACTAGGAAAAGTTCTCCCCTGGGAAACCGACTTTTGGATTAAAGAAAATTCATCGGCCAGAACGGCTGCTTGCCGGGCTCCCTGAACCTGCTGTTCCTCTACATGGGTCTTTATTGAGAATGGGAGAGAGTTTTTAAATTCCTCTAACAGGATTAATTCTCTGACAGTCTCATAGTTGAGCTGTATTTTTAAAGCCCTCAGCCACTGGTCAAAAGCCAGCTGCTTGCTTCTTTCAAACTCCATATAAGTTTGATTGGCTTGCTTTTTGAGGGTTCTAAACTTCTGGTGGTAGGCTTCGGGTACTAATTCACATGCCCCGAGGATAGCATTTTTTGTCAGTTCATAATTTGATGAACTCTCATCTATCAGTGAGGAATAGACCTCATGGGCTTTTCCAGTTAGTTTGCTTTGCAGTAAAAGAGACCAGGTTTCAGATTTTCACTTCTACATCTTCCTCATTGAATTTTGGAATCAATTGGGTGAGTTTTAGCAATCCTGCACCCAAGCCTGAATTCTGATCCTCCATATTGGCTTTCACTAGGGTTACTCTGTCGCCCCCAAGCTAACTCAAACTGCTTCAAGTCTCGCTCTTCAGATTCTTTCTGGAATATCCTTTCTCTCTCTCTCTCTTCTCTCTCTCATTCCGTCTCCTGTCTTTCTTCCTCTCGCTCTCGTTCCTTTTCCTGTCTTTGTTTTTCTTAACGTTCCATTTGGAAGGCTCTTTCTTTCTTCCTCTCCTGTCTCTCTTTTTCCTCTAACTCAACTTTCCTCAGTTCCAATTGTAGCTTTGCTCGCAGTACCCTGTCTGGGTCTGCTTCGAACACTGCTTCTGCTTCATCAGATTCAAGGGAAAAATGGTTGGCCACTAGCCTGAGGAGTTCAGACTTCCTAGCCTTGCCACGTACAGTGATCCCACACTGCTCAGCCATTTTTCTCAACTCTTCAGAGACAGTGCTGTTAACTTATCCCAAGTTACTTCACCCTGGCTTGGAGAGCTACTCGCTTCAGTTGGAGACATGTTAGTATTCAATCACACACAACCACAAGAAAACCTGTATTGATTGGCTCTTTTTTGATCGGGAACAATTTGGCTCCCACTTCCAATTTCCATTCATTTTCTGTGGGTAACAATCCAGATGCTAGCACCCAATTTCTGTTACGACCAGGTGAGCAATGTGTCTAGGGGTCGTTGGCTGTCTTTACCTGATCTTATTTTGACAGGGTTTAATTTTAAACACATTGTGTGTTAAGCTCCCTTTTTTGTGAATTCGTGTTCACAGTTTCCAATTATAAGGCAAAGAACTGAGCACACACAGGCTTTCTTTGGTTTAAAGCAGAAAGAGGAAATTTATTAATCCTTAAACTTAACTCTAATATGGTTCACACCTACGGATATACGACGTGCTCACAGTAGCATGCACACGTGATATAAACATGCAAAATAGGAACAGAAAAGAGCAGAAGAAAAGATAAATAGAACAGTTTGAGGCTATCTCTTGTTTCTCGAGCTTGCTGTAGTCCTTGATTGAAGATATGGTCTGGCATTTCGATGGGGCCTAGTATTAGTCTTCTTAAAACCTTGGTCATGTAGAAATTCTTTCTCTCTTTTAATTTCACGTGTTTTCACAAGATTCAGTTCTGTAGGAAGAGATGAAGGCAGGCAGACAGGATAGGAGATGTTCTCAGTCCCAGGAAAAGGTCTTTACTCCATGAGCACACGGCTTTGTCTGACTTCAAATCCCTTTGATGGAAGTTCAAATTCAAAAACTCCAGCCAGCTAGTCGTGTGACCAAAACTGGCCCGACCACTTCTGTGTATTGGGGAAGCAGAAGCGGGATCCCCATTGTTTGAACATTGTCTGTTACCATGGAAATGTCTTTCCGGTCAGGGCTTGCAATTTTAAGCTTTAATGTTCATGTGGTGAAGTAATGTGTGCCACAGTCTTGGCAGGTGGGGGTTGCCTGACACTACCTTAGTCAACATGTTCTTAACCTCAGCTTTTGATACAAAAATGGCAACACCTTCAAGGTGAATGGTGGCAGGATGAGAACAATTGTTCAGAAAATTTAATTTGAATCTGGCTGTTTTCTTTGTCATTGAAAGTATGTAGCCGTCTGCACTTATAATTCATCCACAAGTAGAAAAAACCCTATTATAAAGCCTACAGGGTTCACTCTGATATACTAACTACATCTAATAACTGTCATTGTAACAAACATTGAGTGAAGAATTGGTTCAAAAAGAAGTGTTGTAACATCACAAATACATTCAAAAAGATTTTTTTTCCGTGTCACTGTGGATCAGAACAATTCTTCCCAGTGTTAGACAGAATAGCATTACTGCTGATTGACAATGAGGACTTTCAATCTCCTGAATATATTGTAAAACATAGCTGTAGTTGGAAGGGTGAGAGAAACACAGTCATTATTTTTTCCATGGAGATGTCTTATATAAATACACACATTTTTAAAAAAAAGTTATTTTTAAGCCAGACACATTGGAATAATCTGGTAAAAAGTAGCTGTGGTTTACATTCCTGGAGTGTAGAATTGCCTTCCTTATTTAACCCAATAATCTTTCAATTATGAACATTAGGGCAAATATATTCAATTAATTAGCATCAGGTACAGAAACTAAACAGAATCTCCCAAGTCAGCCTAGTAGTCTCTTCATTAGGTGTACAGTTCCAAATGTTTGTATTTGTTATGAATGCTGGACTTTGTAACATGATTATGCCTTAAAAATTGTGATTTTTAAAAGATCAAAATGGAGTCTGGAAGGTCAGGTGACCTCACCTCCACTTTGCGAAAAGTTACAGGGCAATAGAAAACACAGATCGAAGACTGTCCTCTAAAAAACAGAAACTGCAGCACCAACACACCTTAACGCCCTCCCAGACTTTTTTGTCATAAAACAAGGAGTCAGTATTTTGGAAGATGTAAGGATACCAGGCAAGTGTTACCACCTGGGGGCAATGGAAAGACTCGAGTGGCTTTTTGAACCCAAACTTCTGGCCTCTGCATTTTGAATCTGAACAATAAGTTATTGACTTCTGAATACAAATAAATGTAACAGACTTTCTGAAGCCAAAGGGGTTGTAAGAAAGGAACCCATCGGGGTGCAGTATCAAGGCAAGTTTTAAGAGAAGACACCCAGCTGGAGAGAGAGAGAATGCCTGCTGTCTGAAGATATACAGCAAAAGGCTGTGAAGATTTGATCCTGTTTTGAGAGTCGAAACTTGCGGAAGAATAAAGGACCCATGGAATCACCAGAAATCACATTATTCACTGATGTCCAGGTTGGAACTACTCGGAGAAGTGAGCAAACAGAGTATTGATTTTTGAAAAGTCTGAGAGATCCAACTCATTGCAAGTGCGAGGGGTTTAGGATTTTTAACCACAAAGGATTTTGTCATCAGAAAGGACTCTGTAATGTTTACGTGTGGTGTGGGGTTTTCAAATGTTTGAATAAGTAAAGAAAAAAGCGTTATTTTCTAATTTGGGGTATCAGCTACTCACAAAATATTATTTACTTAATCGGGGACTTCTTTTAGTTTAGCTGTTAGAATATAAAGTCTTGAAAATGTGAAATCTTTTCACATAATTCGTTAAACTGGTCTGGGGGGGTTCATATCTCATAATTTTCATGTTAATGATCTCTCTGAGGTCGTAACAATATTGACATCAAAGTCTTGAGTAAAATAGAAAAGTGTCAATATTTTGACATTTTACTGTGATACTGAATATTGGTGTATTAATGTGCTGTACCGTGCCATGGTAAAATGTGGATTAACAGCTGCGATTCCCTATACAGGGAGTTCCCAATCCTAAACATGCTATTAAGGAGGGTGCCAAGGAGTGGCCAGATGCCTCCATACAGACAGTGAGCTCAAAGGATTCCCGTAGACCTCCCTGTAGCCAATTGCAAATTTGTATTTGGTACAGGCTCAGAATTAACTTGTTCTTCCTGGTGGGTAATGAAAAAGGACTGGGAGGGTGGTGGAGAAAACACTGCAAATGTGACAGCAAGAATAAAGAATGTAAATTTCTATGGCGACACAATTATCTACTGTGCTGATCCAAACATTTCTAGTAGGTACTAGACAGCAAGAGCATCAATCTGGGTGGAAATATATAGGCCAAGAGTTTCTGCTTTGTGTGCAAACAATGTTTTGAGTGCAAATTGCATCGAAAACGAGCTTCCAGGCAAACCTGTTTGTATATCACCAAATGCAATTTCTGCCATGAACCAGTACAATTGGGCAGCGTTTTAAAATGTAATAGGCTAAAAATTGGATAAAGCCTGCTGATTGTCATGGTAAACATGCTGCTAAGTGCTATTATGGCTCAGCAGGGGGCCCAAGTTCATACGAGGCTAACACCAATTAAAGCTAACCTGCACTTCTTAAAAACAACCAGTACCTCTTAAAGGGGAGGTGCATTCTGGCTGCAGCAGCTTTTCAACTGGCTGGGAAACACATTAGGAGCAGGAAGAACTGAAAGTGCTGGAAAAGCTCTGCAGGTCAAGCAGCATCTGTGGAGAGAGAAGCTGAATTAATGTTTCAGGTCAGTGGTGGTGTTCCCATGCATCTGCTGCCCTTGTCCTTCCAAGTGGCAGAGGACATGGGTCTGGAAGGTGTTGTCTAAGGAGCCTTGGGGCATTGCTGCAGTGCATCTTGTAGGTGGTACACACTGCTGCCAATGTGCATCGGTGGTGGAGGAAGTGAATTTTTGTGGATGGGGTGCCAATCAAGCGGGCCACTTTGTCTTGGATGGTGTTGAGCTTGTGCCCTGTAGATGGTGGACAGGTTTTGGAGAGTCAGGAGGTGAGTTACTCGCTGCAGGATTCCTAGCCTCTGACCTGCTCTTGTCACCACAGTATTTATATGGTTACTCCAGTTCAGTTTCTGGTCAATGGTAACCCCCAGGATGTTGATATTGGGGGATTCAGTGATTGTAATGCCATTGAATGTCAATGGGAGATGGTTAGATTCTCTCTTGTTGGAGATAATCATTGCCTGGCACTTCTGTGGTGTGAATGTTACTTGCCATTTATCAGCCCAAGCCTGGATATTGTTCAGGTCTTGCTGCATTTCTACACGGACTGCTTCAGTATCTGAGGAATTGTGAATGGTGCTGAACATTGTGCAATTATCAGCGAACATCCCCACTTCTGACCTTATGATTGAAGGAAGGTCATTGATGAAGCAGCTGAAGATGGCTGGGCCTAGGACACTACCCTGAGAAACTCCTGTAGTGATGTCCTGGAGCTGAGATAATTGCCTTCCAACAACCACACCATCTTCCTTTGCGCTAGGTATGACTCCAGCCCGCGGAGGGTTTTCCCCCTGATTCCCATTGACCTCAGTTTTGCTAGGGCTCCTTAATGCCATACTCGGTCAAATGCTGCCTTGATGTCAAGGGCAGTTACTCTTACCTTTTGAGTTCAGCTCTTTTGTCCATGTTTGAACCAAGGCTGTAATGAGGTCAGGAGCTGAGAGGCCCTGGCGGTACCCAAACTGAGCAGGTTATTGCTAAGCAAGTGCCGTTTGTTAGCACTGTCGACAACACCTTCCATCACTTTACTGATGATTGAGAATAGACTGATGGGGCAGTAATTGGCCATGTTGGATTTGTCCTGCTTTTTCTGTATAGGACATACATGGGCAAATTTCCACACTGCCGGGTAGATGCCAGTTGGCTAGGGGCGCAGCAAGTTCTGCAGCAAAGGTCTTCAGAACTATTGCTGGAATGTTGTCAGGGCCCATAGCCTTTGCAGTATCCAGTACCTTCAGTTGTTTCTTGATATCACGTGATGTGAATCAAATTGGCTGAAGACTGGCATCTATGATGCTGGGAACTTCAAGAGGAGGCCAAGATGGATCATTCACTCAACACTTCTGGCTGCGAGCTTGCAGCCCCTCTGAATATTTGAAGGGACTGCTCCTCAAGTTTTGGCTGCACTTCAGCCCTACGCTCCTGATCTTTGAGCACCCAGTGAGGAGGGGCGTGGGCTGGGAGGAGGATCTCGTCGGTCTGCTCCTGGGCCTGGCCAAGGTGGCAATTCACAGGTCCAGGCTGTGGGCCATCGGGGGGTCCGTCCTCCCTGATTGCCTGCCCCTCTTCCACGGTTACGTTCGTGCCCGGGTATCCCTGGAGAAGGAGCATGCGGTGTCCGTTGGTACACTTGAGGCCTTCTGCGACCGGTGGGCACCGCAGGGACTGAAGTGCATCATTGACGCCGAGAATGCCATTTTAATTTGAGTTTTTGGTTTATTTATTTGATTTTAATAAATTTATTTTTAAAATGTATATAAAGGGGGCCTGAGGAGTAAAAGCCCCCTTGGCATAAAGAACAAAAAACAGGGTTAGATACAGAGTAAAGCTCCCTCTACACTGTCCCCATCAAACGCTCCCAGGAAAGGTACAGCACGGGGTTAGATACAGAGTAAAGCTCCCTCTACACTAAAAAACTTCTGGCTGAAGATTGTTGCAAATGCTTCGGCCTTATCTTTTGCATTGCTGTGCCAAAAAATGAATAAAATTGAAGTTATCCACTTTGGTAGAAAAAACAGAAATGCAGAGTATTTCTTAATTGGTGAGTGGTTGGGAAGTTTTTATGTCCAAAGGGGCCTGGGTGGCCTGGTTCATGCATCACTGAAAGCGAGCATGCAGGTGCATCATGCAATTAGGAAGGCAAATGGTATGTTGACCTTCATCACAAGGGGTTTTGAATACAGGAGTAAAGAAGACATGCTGCAATTGTATAGAGCCTTGGGGAAACTGTACCTGGAGTATGGCATACAGTTTTGGTTTCCTCATCTAAGCAAGGATATACCTGCCATAGAGGGAGTGCAACAGAGGTTCACCAGACTAATTCCTAGGATGGCAGGATTGTCTTATGAGGAGAGATTGAGGAGACTGGGCCTGTATTCTCTTGAGTTTTGAAGAATAAGAGGTGATCTCATTGCAACTTACAAAATTCTTACAGGGCATGACAGAGTGGATGTAGATAGGATGTTTCCCCTGACTGGGGAGTCTAGAACCAGGGGACATAGTCTGAGAATAAGGGGTAGGCCATTTAAGACTGAGACGAGAAGGAATTTCTTCACTCAGAGGTTGGTGAATCTTTGCAATTTTCTACCCCACAGGGCTGTGGAAGCTCAATCATTGAGCATGTTCAAGTTAGAAATCGATAGATATCTGGATACAAATGACATCAAGGGATATGTGGATAGCACGGGAAAGTGGCGTTGAGGTAGATGATCAGCCATGATCTAATTGAATGGCGGATCAGGCTCAATGGGCTGAATGACCTACTCCTGTTCCTATTCCCCTCCCTCCCTGCCTCCTTTTCAATTCGTAGTCATGTTGCAGACCAAGAGGCACTGCAACAATGCCCCCATATCTGTATCAACTACTCCTCTCTCAATGTATCCAACAGATTCCAAAAAACACCTCCAACAGTCCAGCACAGCGATTCCACCAACTCTGCCAAAGCAAAATTTAGTCAAAAACAGCTCACCTGTAATTTGTTGAGCACTCCTTTAACTAGCCCTAGTATAGGGCCCATCTTGCATCTCTGCACTTGTTGTTTGCAGAGTGATGTGCAAATTTGTTGCCAGGACTAGCATTGCCCAAATATGGAATCTTTGGTTAGGTTGTGTGACCTCAGGATATCCTTCCAGAGCATGCTGGAGACACCCACATAAGTGCTGTTTTGAGCTGGCCTCACTGCACGGGCCATGCCAGAAACCACTGGCAGTGCAGTATGCCCCCGGAAAATGGCATTTTAATCAGAGTGTCTATCCCACCACTTGTGAGTAAATCACTGAAAATGACTTCTAAAAAACATGCAAAACCATTTCCTAGTTACATTAAGTTACAGTAGTCAGTTTCTCACTAATTTTTTAAAAGATTAGCTAATAATCTTTTAAATCACATGTCCTTACACCCCCCAAAAAAGCTTAATCTTTGGAGCCTCCACGAAGGCCTGCAAACGAGTGCAATTAGCCAAAACTCCCAATGGTGATTAATTTATTCTGGAGGTGTGGCCAGTTTTATGGACGGGGCCGGCTTCTCGTGCCATGTTTTTTTAAACTAACACAAAAGATCACAGAAACTCAATTTCCGCTGAATGCAGTTTGCGCTTAAAATACAGCGATCTTTTATCTTGGTTACACCGATTTCGTGCGAATTATAGCGAAAGCACCAGCACAACCAAGCGGAAACTCTACCCTAGGGTCTTTACTGTTCTCACAATGATCATTCAGACTGCTCAGTACCAAGAACATCATTGACAAAGATCACCAAAGTTCCAAACTAAAATATTGTACAGCACAGAAACTGGGCTGGACTATAAGTTTTCAGACTGCAGTCTACCCACACTCGAGGTTCTGTGGAGATTCTTGGGAGCAGCAGTCTGTGAGGCTAAGCATACCGTGGTCAGCAACTTTATAGGGGCTTTTTCCTGGCATCATACACCTGGTGGGCATTCTCAATGACTGAGAACACATACCAGAAATTCTGGCATTTTCTGACAGTTTCTTGGTGGGTGAGTCTCCCTGCTAAAAGCATAAAGTCAAATAATCAGCCCTTATATTTCTGCTTCATTTTCATGTGCTTTTTTGACTTACTAGCACACTGTTTCGTTGCTGCATATATGTTACATTTAAACATATTTTGCAACAGTAATACTGTTTTTCTTTGAGTAGCTGACTATATGCAACAAGGTGGAAGGTGGGGGCAGGGGATGAGAGGGGGAATTGTGGGGAGGGTGTGGGATGTTGATGAAAGGTGTCAATATTCACAGAAGGTCCCAGCACAGAGAAATTAGAAAACTACTAGTCTGGACTGTAACATGTGGTATTGAAGTTGTCACAAAACACAAGTGTGAAGCTTGTGGCATTTATGTAAATCAGCAACATCCGGCCATGTGAAGTTAAAGTTCTCTATAACTCATTTTGTTCTTAGTCTGCGGTGCTGTGTAATTTTAATACTTACAAGTGGTCATAATGCTGTAAAATCTGTCAAGGCTTTAAAAACTAATATTACTCACTGTGATTGTTATTTTGGAAGAGGGTGGCAGTTATTGTGTCAGGTGACAGGAGACAGGATCCAACGGCCTTGAGGTGGAAAGGCCATATAACAGGAAATGCCGAGTCATACAGGAAGATTTCTGCTGCTATCATACTGAGACTTACACTGTCATTGAGCTTCCTTTTATAAATGTATTTTAAAAATTGTACTATACTGCATTGGTCTTGGTTACAATTTTCAAATGAACTGCTTATATCAGAATTTTTGGGTTCTTTTGCCACACCACCAGATTTTGCATAAGCTTCTGAAAAACAGATTAGTTAATGGGGACCTGGTATTTCATCTGTTGCAATTAAAAGGAATTATTGGCAAATGAATTAAATCAAGTCACAATTTGGGCACAGATTCAGAAAATCGGTTATAGTTCTATAATAGATCTCTACACATAAAAAGAAAAATATTAGTTTTGATAACCATTGATGTTTGCATTGCTTTTTCAGCTGCATTGTAATATCTTTCTAAATTATTCGCATTTGCAAGTCTCTGTCGCATTGAATGTTAGCAGCACTTGGCTCCCAAATGAAAAATCATGAGTTTTGCTTCCAGAACTGTTTGATACTTCAGTTCATTTTTTATGGTTCATTTGAATAGGTGCCACATGAAAGGTAACATAAGATAAGAGCTCATTGTGTTGGTAGTGATATATTAACATGGATAGAGGATTGGGAACTAACAAGAAGCAGCGGGACTTGGGATAAATAGGTCATTTTCAGGTTAGCAGACTGTAACTAATGGTGTGCCAAAGGGATCAGTGCTGGGACCTCAACTATTTACAATCTATATTAATGACTTAGATGAAGGCACCAAGTATATTGTAGCCAAATTTGCAGATGATACAAAGATAGGTAGGAAAGCAAATTGTGAGAAGGACACAAAGTGGACAGAATTTAATGCGACTGTTTAAGCTGGAATGGTGGCCGGGGAATGGAGAATCATGCTGGAACCATCCACCTGGAAATCCAGCATCATAACATTGATTCCAGATTCTATCAATGGTGGAAAAGCACCAAGGCAGCATTGCAACCCTGACATGACAGGACTCTATTTTAAATTGCTGAGTAGTTGATTGTAACGTATTTGCATATAATTAACCTTGATTTAATGGTTGGCTATTTAGTGGACGGCAGGTGGCACTCACATGCCCGTGGGTTCACAACTGTTACAGGCTGGCGGCACTGAGGCAAGGGGGCTTCAGTGCCGCAATGGAGAGGCAGCCATGAACAGGAAAGAGGGGGGTGCGGAGACCATTAATGGACTGAGTTGCTGGAAGGGAGGTCAGGGTCTTGGGACCTCTGCAAGTGAAGTCAGGCTGTCAGGGTCTCGGACAGGGGGTTCGGGGTCTTGAGGTCTCTGACAGAGGGGACAAAATCTCAGGGTCTCTGCAGGGAATGGGGGAGGTCGGTGTCTCGGGTGGGAAAGTCGGGGTCTCGGGCCCTCTGACATAGGGGTCGGGGTATCAGGCTCTTGGAGATGGGATTGGGGTCTTGAGGTCTCTACAAGGCAGTGTCAGGGTCTCGGGGTCTCTACAAGGTGGGATGGGGTTTCGGTGGCTCTGCAAGAAAGGGCTTGGGTTTGGGGAGCTGTATTGGGTGACCTCACAGCGTCGGCTATCAACAAGGGTGGGCACTGAAGACCATCTGGGAGTTCACCAGGAGAATTGTCAAAAGCTCAGTTGCCAAGGCAGGATTGTCTCTGCATCAACAGTGATCTGTAGGCCCACTGATCACCCACTGGTCACCTGGCATGGGTCTCATCCATCCTGTCTTTTTGGACCCCCGTGGCGTGATGCAGCACCTCCGATGGCGGGAGAAGCAAGAGACAGCTGTGTCTCCCTGTGAAACTCCTCAATGAGAGCGACAGCAGCTGGCTGAGCCAATAAAGGCCCACCTGCACCAGAGAGTGTACCAGACTCGACTCAGCTACCTCCAAATGTCCGAGCGGTATTGTCAGCAAAGACTACACCTCTCCAGGGAGGCCATCATCGACTTATGCACCCAGCTGCAGGACAAGTTGCAACCTATGGGATTTGGGGGGGGTCACCCCTTGCCAGTGGCCCTGAAGATCACTGTGGCACTGAATTTATACACATCTGGATCTTTCCAAGGATCCACAAGGGACCTGTGTGGGGTCTGTCATACAACAGCCCACCACTGCATCAAGAAGGTGACCAATGCCCTATTCAAGATGGCCAGCGACTATGTGTGTTACCGGACCGACCCTGACAATCAAGCCAAGAGGGCCATTGGATTCGTGGCCCCCACAGGATTTCCCCCAGTGTAAGGATTTCACACGCGTGACCATCAAGGCTCCATGGACCAGACAACCACATTCATCAACAGGAAGGCTTTCATTCAATCAATATTCAACTGGTCTGCAACCACCGAAAGCATTTCCAGCAGGTTTGTGCTCGCTTTCTGGGAAACAACCATGACACCTACATACTTCGACAGTCAAAGGTGCCACAGTTCTTCAGGCCTCACACTCGTCTTCAGGAATGGATCCTTGGGAGCAAGGGCTATGCATTGAAAGCTTGGCTACCCACGCCTGTGAGGCACCCTCGCAATGCAGGAGAGGAGAGGTACAACACTAGCCACAACTCTACCCGAGTGACCATCGAACAGGCCATGAGGCTGCTGTAGTTGAGATTCTGCTGCCTCGATCAATCTGTTGTTGCCCTGCAATATGACCCAGCGAGGGCCTTGCGCATCGTATTGGTCTGCTGTGTTCTGCACAATCTAGCACTGCAGAGAGGAAAGGCCTTTCATGACAAGGAGATGCCTGAGCAACACTCATCCACCGACGAGGAGGACACGGAGGAGGTAGA
This sequence comes from Heterodontus francisci, assembly GCF_036365525.1. Taxonomy (NCBI): domain Eukaryota; kingdom Metazoa; phylum Chordata; class Chondrichthyes; order Heterodontiformes; family Heterodontidae; genus Heterodontus; species Heterodontus francisci. Next base: position 144,245,816 of record NC_090374.1, read on the forward strand.
GGAGCAAGCAGCACTGGATGGTGATGCCCTTGCACCGGAGACAGACAGATTGAGCGATGTGTCAATGAGGCAAGAGACAACCTCATAATCAGCCACCCGGATGTCCACTCACAGAGAAACCAATAAAGACTGACTTTAGTGCATGTATTCTGTCACCACCTTTCCATATGTGTTCCCAGACTTGCGTCCAGCTGCAAACCATGCTAGTGCCCATGGGAGACCATATGTTAATAGGGCTGTGGTTACATTGGCATTCCACTAAGTGGGAAGGGTAAAGACAGCAGCCTGCAATTAAGGCATGATAGAATAATGGCTTTCAAACAATGATCGTTAATATCCCCATCCTCAATGATGGGGGAGCCCAGCACATCAGTGCAAAAGATAAGGCTGAAGCATTTGCAACAATCTTCAGCCTGAAGTGCCGAGTTGATGATCCATCTCAGCCACCTCCTGAAGTCCCCAGCTTTACAGATGTCAGTTGTCAGCCAATCTGATTCACTCCGCATGATATCAAGAAATGACTGAAGGCACTGGAAACTGCAAAGGCTTTGGGTCCTGACAACATTCCGGCAATATTACTGAAGACCTGTGCTCCAGAACTTGCTGCACCCCTAGTCAAGCTGTTCCAGTACAGCTACAACATTGGCATCTACCCGGCAATGTGGAAAATTGCCCAGGTATGTCCTGTACACAAAAATTAGGATAAGTCCAACCTGGCCAATTACTGCCCCATCAGTCTACTCTCAATCTCAGTAAAGTGATGGGAGATGTCATCAACAGTGCTATCAAGCAGCACTTGCTTAGCAATAACCTGCTCAGTGGTGCTCAGTTTGGGTTCCGCCAGGTCCACTCAGCTCCTGACCTCATTACAGCCTTGGTTCAAACATGGACAAAAGAGCTGAACTCAAGAGGTGAAGTAAGAGTGACTGCCCTTGACATCAAGTCAGCATTTGACCGAGTATGGCATCAAGGAGCCCTAGCAAAACTGGAGTCAATGGGAATCAGGGGGAAAACTCTCTGCTGGTTGTTGTCATACCTAGCGCTAAGGAAGATGGTTGTGATTGTTGGAGGTCAATCTTCTCAGCTCCAAGACATCACTGCACGAGTTCCTCCAGGTAATGTCCAAGGCCCAATCATTTTCAGCTGCTTCATCAATGACCTTCCTTCAATCATAAGGACAGAAGTGGAGATGTTCGCTGATAATTGCACAATGTTCAGCACCATTCAGGACTCCTCAAATACTGAAGCAGTCTGTGTAGAAATGCAGCAAGACTGGGACAATATCCAAGCTTGGGCTGATAAGTGGCAATTTACATTCGCGCCACACAAGTGCCAGGCAATGACCATCTCCAACAAGAGAGAATCTAACCATCTCCCCTTGACATTCAATGGCATTACCATCACTGAATCTCCCACTATCAACATCCTGGGGGTTACCATTGACCAGAAACTGAACTGGAGGAGCCAATTAAATACCGTCGCTAAAAGAACAGGTCAGAGGCGAGGAATACTGCGGCGAGTAACTCACCTCCTGACTCCCCAAAGCCTGTCCACCATCTACAAGGCACAAGTCAGGACTGTGATGGAATACTCTCCACTTGCCTGGATGGGTGCAGCTCCAACAACACTCAAGAAGCTCGATACCATCCAGGACAAAGTTACCTGTTTGATTGGCTCCCCATCCACAAACATTCACTCCCTCCACCACCGGCACACAGTGGCAGCGGTATGTACCATCTACAAAATGCACTGCAGCAACACTCCAAGGCACCTTAGACAACACCTTCCAAACCCGCGATCTCTACCACCTAGAAGGACAAAGGCAGCTGATGTATGGGAACACCACCATCTGTGATTTCCCTTCCAAGCCGCACACCATCCTGACTTAGAACTATATCACCGTTTCTTCACTGTCGCTGGGTCAAAATCCTGGAACTCCCTTCCTAACAGCACTGTAGGTGTATTTACTTCACATGGACTGCAGCGGTTCAAGAAGGCAGCTCACTACCACCTTCTCAAGGGCAATTAGGGATGGGCAATAAATGCTGGCATAGCCAGTGATGCCTACATCCCAGGAACAATAAAAAAGAGTAATGATTTGAACAAAAGAACTTTTAATTTATCAATACATGTACGATGTCCGACATCCGTGAATCCCCAAGTGTATCTAGGTGGTTTTCTTTCTACATTTGCTCCTACGAGGTGTGATCCCAGCAACAGCAGCTGGGCTTGAGACAGGCTACTGATCAGGCTGCCCCTTGGCTTGTAATGTCTTCAGCAACCATCCTCTGGCAGCCTGAGGCCTTCCTGGCCCTGGCTGCCTGAGGGTTTCCCGCATCGGTACAGGAATCTCCTCAGGCATCATGGCTGCTGAAGCAGGACTCTCTGGAGGAGGGGCTGAGGATCTGCTGACCACACGGAGCATCCTGAGGGGAGCCCCCAGCTGTGGTGGTCAGCCTCTCCTCCTCCCTTTCAAGGATCACTTGAACCTCCCTGCTCACCCAAGAAGGACGAGGGGCTGGAGAAGACTCCAGGGGCCTCGACCTTCTCCCACCTTGCCATTGCTGCATGGAGCTCATGGCCAAGGTGATGGTGTGCAGGTATGCGCACATCTATGGGATCTGGCTCTCTTTGAGGGTGTCAACGTCTTGATGGAGGAAGCCATGCGCTCACATGCCTGCGACATGGTAGCAGTCATAGCATGGATCGATTCCTCCATCATCCACTCATGGCTGCGCATTGCCTCTGGCATCTCTGCCAGATGTTGCCTTACCTCTCTCTTCACGCCCTGTGCTGTCGTCACCAGAAGCCCGTCATGAGCCTGGGACTCAGCATGGGTCTGGCCACCCACAGACTTCCGACTTTCAGAGGTTGCAGCTGTCTCAGCCTCAGCCAGCTGCTTGGGCACGTGTGCGGGGCACTCACCCGCTTGTAACCCTGAATCTAAAGCAGAGCGCAAACCCACCGAGGTGAAAGTATCTGCGCTGGTGGAAAATGGAGGAGAGTCATGAAATGCTGCACCTCTGACTGCAGTTGCTCCTCAGAAGTTGATTTCTGTTGTCTTTCTGCTGGACTCCTGCAGATGCCAACCTGCATGAGAGAACACAAACAAGTGTGCGTTCGGCTGTGCAGATCTCGGCATATCAGCCATACGTGATGTGGGTCTCCAGAAGTGATGGGTCTGTCGATGGAAGCCAATCCTCACTCTCTTGCACAAACAACATCAGTCTCTCCATCTGATTTTACGTGGCTGCCTTGGGTCCCTACCAATTCCAAGGCCTCTTTCAAGGCATGAGATGCTGCAGATCCGGAAATCCTCTGCCAGTCTGCGCTGTCTCCCTCCTGTTGTGGGCCCTCTTGTCCTTCAAGATAGTAAGAATATCCAGAGAGGTCAACATGCCAGTTCTGCTCGTGTCAGCCCCTCATCCCCTTGTGGGGGATCTGATATATCTCAAGCTGTGAAAGAAGGTGGCCTGTGGCCAAGATGCAGCCATGCATTTGTCAGGATGAGGTGATGCCTTACTCCCTCTGCCATCACTGTGGTATTGCAATCGTCACCATGCCCTGCTTCCTCCTTCATGGCCACTTGCATTCAGTAATAAAGAGACAGTTATGCAGCAGTCACCTTGACAGAATGCAGGAGTTCATTGACCCTCTTTCTGCATTGCACCCAGTTCCAGTGGGGTGACCCCACGGCTGCTGACCTCCTCTGCGATCTCCACCAGGCTTGCTTGGTCAGGCAGGAGGACCTCTTCTTGCCATCACCAGGGAAAAGAACCTCCCACCTTTCCATTTCAGCCTGGAGGGGAATCAGCAAGGAGGCATCACTGAACCACAAAGGTCACCCTGTGTCTTGGCTTGGCCATCCTGAGCTGTCCTCCATGGGGAGGTTGGGGATCCAGTGGTCCATCTTTTCAGCAAGTGCACTGAAAGCTGCAAATGACTCTAAGGCGGGAGTGAATGGAGGGCTGGCAGATCTTTAAATATGGCGCTAGCACCTGCTCCGGAGTCATTTGATGCTGTATTCGGCAACTCGTTTCCCGTCCCCACAGCATGATTGATGGGGCCCTGCATTACCACTATGCAAAATGGCCAACCACTTGACAAACGGGAATGGTGCCCATTTCTGGGCCTACCACCAGCTCACTAAATTCAGCCCAGTGTCTGCAAAGGTATATAGATAAAGTAAGTGGGCAAAAATTTGTCAGGAGTATAATGTGGGAAAATGTGAGGTTGTCTACTTTGGCAGGAAGAATAGAAAAGCAGAATATGATTTAAATGTAGAGAGACTGCAGAATGCTGTGGTACTGAGGGATCTGGGTGTCCTCGTACATGAATCACAAAAAGTTAGCATGCAGGTACGGCAAGTAATTAGGAAGGCAAATGGAATGTTGGCATTTATTGCAGGGGGATGGAGTATAAAAGTAGGGACGTCTTGCTACAAATATACAAGTAGGGATGTCTTGCTACAACTGTCCAGGAAATTGGTGAGACTGCACCTACAGCACTGCATACAGTTTTGGCCTCCTTACTAGAGGAGGGATGTACTTGCATTGGAGATAATTCAGAGAAGGTTCACTAGGCTGATTCCTGGGATGAAGGGGTTGTCTTATGAGCAGAGGTTGAGCCGGTTGGGCCCATACTCATTGGAGTTTAGAAGAATAAGAGGTGACCATATTGAAATGTATAAGATTCTGAGGGATATTGACAGGGTAGATGCTGAGAGGATTTTCCCCTCCTGAGGGAATCTAGAACTAGGGAGCACAGTTTCAAAATAAGGGGTCTCCCATTTAAGATGGAGATGAGAAGAAATTTCTTCTCTCAGAGGGTCGTTTATCTTTGGAATTCTCTTCCCCAGAGAGCAGTGGAGGCTGGCTTATTGAATATATTCACGGCTGAATTAGACAGATTTTTAATCAACAAGGGAGTCAAGGGTTCTGGGGGCAGGCAGGAAAGTGGAGTTAAGGCCATAATCAGATCAGCCATGATCTTATTAAATGGTGGAGCAGGCTCGATGGGCCAAATGGCCTATTCCAGCTTCTTGTTTTATGTTCTTATGTTCACTGAGTTTCATCACTTCTTGACTGAATCGTAAGGTGAAGCACTTTCTGCTGGTGCGATGTCCCTTCTTGGCTGGGGTTAAGAAAATGATGAAGACAAAAAAAGTTTGAGTTCTGGAACACCACTTTCTGGAAAGAAAGGAAGAGGAGAAGGGTGAAAGAGAGGAAGGGAGGAAAGGAGGGAGGGAGAAAATTTGGTTCATAATGAAAAGAATAAAACTTTGGTATACGTATTTTGTTTCAGTAGAAACTACTGGGCCAATTTCACAATTTTGCACTGAGTAGGAAGCCTCTCCTACTGGGTTGTCCAGATTGGGAAATCATTGGCAGCATACCTGTCATTTCTTGACATTCAGCGCTGTTACGCAATACTCCCCATCATGACCACACACAGAGAAAATCAGACCTATTCTGATAAAGGCATTGTCAAAATTCTTCCTAAGACATCACCATAGCTGTTATTTTGCTCTGGTTTTCTCTCCTGTGGCTCTGGTTTATCCTGGAGTCCTTCCATGGGCACCAACCACCTCAGATACCTCCCCCAAATGACCATTCACCATTTGTTAGCCTGGTCGGTAGGAGGCAAAGTCCTTGATCCTGGTGGAAGTCCACCAGGAACCTGTACCACTAACCCCATTAGCTTTTCCCGGATCAGGGGAAGGTTCCCTAATTTTACCACAGGGATGCACTATAATTGTTCAGCAGTCTAGAGAAGCCACAAATGCAGCACAGGCTGCCCAATCTGCCTGGGATTCTCGCCCCTCCTCCATACCCACTGCACCCACCCCCCACCCCCCCCCCCCACCCCTGAAAATATGTCATACATGCCTGAATCAGCTCCTTTTATCAAGATCTTCGGGGTCCAGTTCAAATCCCAGGCCTGGAATCCCAGGTGGGCCCTGTTTGCAACCTTGCTGTATCAGAAACTGCTTGTCTGCAAGGCTTGGGACAAGGAACTTCCAGGCCTAGGAGTCCCCTCCCCCAGCCAGGGTACCTATGTATTACTTAGTTACAGGAGGTGGGTGTTGCTAGCAAGAGCAGATTTTATTCCCCATCCAGGCTGCCCTGAGAAAGTAGAAATGTTTGGCTTTCCTTTTGAACAGCTGCAATAGTGGTTTACTACAACTGAGCAGCTTGATCGGTCACTTCAGAGGGCAGTTAAGTTGGTTTGGGACTGGAATCACATATAAGCTAGAACAGGTAAGGATGGCAGAGTTCCTTCGCCAAGGGCTTTTGCAACAATACGATAGATTCATGATGACCTCTACACATACTTTTTTTTTAGTTTTCAGATTTAAAAAAATGAAAATTCTCAAGTCTCAAACTGGGATTTTAACACACAGTTTGGTAGGTAAATTGGCGATTATAAATTGTCCCTAGTGCAGGTAGGTGGTAGGAAAGTATAGGGACAGGTGGGGGTGTGGTAGGAATATGGGATTAGTGTAAGATTAGTATAAATGGGTGGTTGATGGTCAGCACAGACTCGGTGGGCTGAAGGGCCTGTTTCAGTGCTGTATCTCTAAATAAATAAAGTTTCAAGATAATTAGACCTGGCAAATGGACTTCTAGTCCAGTCGCACAACAACTGCATCATCATACCTTTTGGCACAGGGGAGCTTATAGAAGTTCTGTCTCAAACAATGCTTCACTGAAATTAGTAGAGAGGGTCAAAATCGAGCATATTCAGGAGCTGGCTATATTCTCCATCCTTCTGCTGCATTCTTATTGGACATATAGCGGAAGTACACTGGAAAGGCTGCAGGTTTTAGCCCCTGGATATCAGCAAGCTATTCCACTACAGGGTATTAAAGCTCAGCCTGAGTAAGTTCTCAATCAACATCTGCAGGCAAACACTTTCCAGTGGTGGTGGGTGTGAGCATTGGAAACCAGTCAGGGCCAGGAGCCCTGGCTAGCCTTTCCCTTCCCCAGCCCAGGATACTGAGGCCAATTTTAGTGTCCTTACCACCCATCCAGCTAATATAAGCTAATTGAGCACAGAATGGGAATCAAATCTGATCTCTTCCTGTTCTGTACTGCTCAGTTTCACACATGGCACTTGGCAGCAAATTGAATAACTGTGGCCTTACAAGAACTTCATCTGTTCTCCATTATAACGCTATCTCTGTGAAATGTGAAAACTATTTCATGAACCAAATGCTGGATAAGGCAAAGTGGAGCCATTGCTCACAATGATAACTTAAATAAGGCATTTATACACTGCACTCTCTGCCTACTTAGCTCAACCTGGGTCACACTTTGCAAGTTGACCGCAATGCAGTTTAACAATAAATGGGAGAAGCACTGAACAGCGGGTGAAAAAGGTGCCTGGTCAATCTTCAAAGTATTAAGTTGAAATTTGTGTAAATACATATGAATAAACATGTCATGTGCTTAACTACTTTTCCCAACCCTCAGCATCAGATAACATTTGCCTCACTGTTACACAATGTTCTGTTCAGAAGATGAAATCAATGATAGAAGTTAACAGAAATATATCAGAGTAATTTTCCATCTGTGTTCAATCCTTTGAAAAAAAATGCTCAGCATCTTTTTTTATATATGCATTATTCACAGGGGCTCACTCATATGAGGTGCAACATCCACCACTTAGGCATTACAGTAATATGGTGCAACAGCCACCAGCAATTAGAAGAAACACAAGTTTGCCAGTCCGCATTCAGACTGCCTGCCTCTGTGGTCTGAAGTGAGCCACAATAACACAATGTGTAACATGCAGGTGCAGCAAGCAGTTAGGAAGGTTAGTGGTATGTTAGCCTTTATGGCGAGAGGATTTGAGTACAGCAGTAGTGAAGTCTTGCTTTAATTGTATAGAACCTTGGTAAGACTGCACCTGGAATACTGTGTGCAGTTTTGGTCCCCTTACCTTAGGAAGGATATTATTGCCATAGAGGGAGTGCAACAAAGGTTCACCAGACTTGTTCCCGGGATGGCGGGACTGTCCTATGATTAGGGAAACTGGGCCTGTATTCTCTAGAGTTTCGAAGAATGAGAGGTGATCTCATTGAAACCTACAAAATACTTAAAGGGATAGACAGGGTAAATGCAGGTAAGAAGTTTCCCCTGGTTGGGGAGTTTAGAACCAGGGGACACAATTTCAAAATAAGGGAGAAGCCACTTGGGACCGAGATGAGGAGACATTTCTTTACTCAGAAGGTTGTGAATCTTTGGAATTTTCTACCCCAGAGGGCTGTGGAAGCTCAGTCATTGAGTAGGTTTAAAGCAGAGATTGACAGATTTCCAAATACCAGTGATATAAAGGGATATGGGGATAGTGTGGAGAAAAAGGCATTAAAGTGGATCATCAGTCATGACCGTATTGAATGGTGGACCAGGCTCGATGGGCTGAATGGCCTACTCCTGTTCTGATGTTCCTATGTAAAGATGGGGAAGTGCAAGTGTATTTACTGACTTCTTGTTACAGTAATCCCATCTTGTTTTATAATGGCAAGCATCACAAAAAATATTGTTATATTATTGAATAGCAATTGATCTTTATCTTTGCCACCATGTTTTCTGAGTTATTTACTATTTTATATGGCTCTGTGATTTGCTGACTGAATTTCTTAAGTATCAACTTATCTCTGTTGGTAGCACTCTCAGCTGAGTCACAAAGTGTGAGTTCAAATCTTACTTGAAGACTTGAATATATAACCTGACCTGAAATTCCAGTGTAGCGCTGAGGGAGTGCTGCATTGCTAGAGGTACCTATTTGAAGAAGAGCAGTGAGTTCTCCCAATGTCCTGGCCAATGATGGTCTATCAACTGACATCACCAAAAAAAAACGCATTAACTGGTCATTCTCCTCATTGCTCTGCAAGCAATGGCCTCCTTATTTACCTACATAACAACAGCCATCAAAGTAATTCGGTGTTTGTGAGACATTCTGTTCTACTCGTAGGAGCCCAAAGAATGCTCAGGTTGCTAGCCCAGTATTTGTCACCCAGTGGTACTCTGCAGTACTGACCCTGCTTGACTGTCCAGGGCCAGTGGGAAAGGGCCTTATTAGCAATGGGCAGACAACTATAAGCTCCAATGCAAGTGTATCTCTGATATCTAACTGTCCATTGCCCATGGAAACCCCGGCCTTGATCTGCCCCAGAGGAATTGCCCAGATTCCTGCACCAAGCCAGCAGTTATTGCCTCAGGTCTCTGAGGGAACAGAAATAGAGAAGGAAGGAGGAAGACAACAAAGAGGAATGGGACAAAGAAAAAAAAATTACAGAAGAGGAAAAGTAAAATGATAAAAGAATAAAAAGAGGATTGGAACAAAAAGGACACAGTGGCGCAGTGGTTAGCACCGCAGCCTCACAGCTCCAGCGACCCGGGTTCAATTCTGGGTACTGCCTGTGTGGAGTTTGCAAGTTCTCCCTGTGTCTGCGTGGGTTTTCTCCGGGTGCTCCGGTTTCCTCCCACAGCCAAAAGACTTGCAGGTTGGTTGGTAAATTGGCCATTATAAATTGCCCCTAGTATAGGTAGGTGGTAGGGAAATATATAGGGACAGGTGGGGATGTGGTAGGAATATGGGATTAGTGTAGGATTAGTATAAATGGGTGGTTGATGGTCGGCACAGACTCGGTGGGCCGAAGGGCCTGTTTCAGTGCTGTATCTCTAAACTAAACTAAAGACAGAAAAAGGAAAGAGATAAAGGAAAATGAAGCTAGGGAAAGAGAAAAGAGCGAAAGAGAAACAAATACATATTACATTGAAGAATGCAGCTCTGGAGATACTTTCGCAACAATATAAATATCAGCTACATTTTTATGTGGAGGGATCTTAAAACAAGGCTGGAAATTTTAAAATCAAGGCATTGGCACTCTAAGAACAAAAAAAAACAACTTTAAAAAGTCATAAAATAACTACAGGAACGGTCACTGTTTTAATTGTGAAATTCCAACAAGCTTAGCAGTTCGATGATGTAAATGAACTGCATGCTATCATTAGTTGCATGTGTACACTTAGCGAGGTCAGACCAATAGTAACAGTAAGATTTTTTATAAAACATGGTCATTGCCAATCCACTGTTGTGAATAGAGTGTGCTTTCTGTAATGGACAGAGAGAGAGAGAGAGGCGGGGCTCACAGTTCTAAGGGGATTTCCATTTGGGAGTTTCAGTGAATAAATGTGATGTTTGGTCTAATACCAAGCTAAAAAAACAAGTTAATTGTCAGGTTTGATTCATGTATCTGTGCTGAACTATGTGAACTTAAGTAGAGAGGTGGTGAGGCTGCTACTCATGGGGGGAATTTTAACCTATAATAACTGGCAGGTTTTGTTGGGTGTGGGGGAGGGGGTTAAAATCTGAGAAATCTGTTCTCTGACCCAAATGCACCTCCAACCTGCCTATTTCTGTCTTTAACTGAGGCCCAGGAAGCAATTTGGAAGTTTAAATATGATAATGAGACAGAGACACTCAGTGTCATTCAGGTTTTGAACTTTAACTGCTGTCAGCGTGGTTTCCTGAATCTCAGGGAGCCCAGCAGCTTATTGAGATGAGGACTTGGTGGATTCAGGAGATAGGTGTCTTCAAACCTATCTTATTGATCCAGCCTGATTGGCACCCCATCCACCACCTTCAACATTCACTCCCTCCACCACTGACGCTCAGTGGCAGCAGTGTGTATCATCTACAAGATGCACTGCAGCAACTCACCAAGGCTCCTGAGACAGCACCTTCCAAGCCCGTGACCTCTACCACGTAGAAGGACAAGGGAAGTAGATGCATGGGAACACCACCATCTGCAAGTTCCCCTCCAAGCCACATACCATCCTGACTTGGAACTATATTGCCGTTCTTTCACTGTCGCTGGGTCAAAATCCGGAACTCCCTACTGTGGGTGTTCCTACCCCATAAGGACTGCAGCGGTTCAAGAAGGCAGCTCACCACCACCTTCTCAAGGGCAATTAGGGATGGGCAATAAATGCTGTCCTAGCCGGCGACGCCTACATCCCATGAATGAACAATAAAAAAAAGGTGCCTGCCCGAACAGCTGCCGCAATCAACCCCTAACGACCTTCTCCCCAAGGTCTCATATCCCACTATGAGGCCTCCGAACCCCCCCCCCCCCCACCCCACCCTGCACAGCTTCCAAGATCTGAGCTCCCCTCACCCCAGGCATTTGATACTCCTTTGCAAAGCCTCCAACTTCCCCCTCCCAGGCCTGTGATCCCTCCATCACAAGGCCTCCAAATTCTGATTCACCCAAGGCATCCAATTTCCCCCCACCCCCATCTTCCAATCCTGTGCGCCACAGGCCTGTGACACTGCAAACCATGAGGCCTCAACTTTGCCCTGCCCCCCGCTCAGCCTCCGAACTCTGATCCTTCCCCGATGCATCTGACACCAACCCCCGCACCCACCTCGCCCAGGCCTAAAGTCTATTTCTAACAAAGCTGTTTCATAGCTGATGTTGTTTTATTATATCTTCTGAAGCAATATCGAAACATAGATTAATAGACTTACAGTTCAGCTGTACTCACTGTTATTTTGTCTAAACTAGATCGTCATAAAGTGCAAATACAAACAACCTTATGTATCTAAACTTTATTTAGTCACTTCTTGGCACAGAACTGGAATATTGCTGAAAAAAGAGAAATGCTGTTGAAGCTTTTCATCTTGTACTTTTTTGTTATTCATTCCTGGGATGAGGGCATCGCTGGCTAGGCCTGCATTTATTGCCCATCCCTAATTGCCCTTGAGAAGGTGGTGGTCAGATGCCTTTTTGGACCACTTCAGTCCTTGGGGGGTAGGTACACCCACAGTGCAGTTAGAAAAGGAGTTCCAGGATTTTGACCCAGCGACAGTGAAGGAACGGCGATATAGTTCCAAGTCAGGATGGTGTGTGGCTTGGAGGGGAACTTGCAGGTGGTGATGTTCCCATGCATCTGCTGCCTTCCACGTGGTAGAGGTCGTGGGTTTGGAAAGTGCTGTCTCAGGAGCCTTGGTGAGTTGCTGCAGTGCATTTTGTAGATGGTACACACTGCTGCCACTGTGTGTCGGTGGTGGAGGGAGTGAATGTTGAAGGTGGTGGATTGGGTGCCAATCAAGCAGACTGTTTTATTCTGGATGGTGTCGAGCTTCTTGTGTATTGTTGGAGCTGCATCCATCCAAGCAAATGGAGAGTATTCCATCACACTCCTGACTTGTGCCTTGGAGATGGTGGACAGGCTTTGGGGAGTTAGGCGGTGAGTTACTCACTGCAGAATTCCCAGCCTCTGACCTGCTCTTGTAACCACAGCATTTATGTGGCTGGTCCAGTTCAGTTTCTGGTAAATAATGACCACCAGGATGTTGATGGTGGAGGATACAGCGATAGTAATGCCATTGAACGTCAAGGGGAAATGGTTAGATTATGTCTTGTTTGAGATAGTCATTGCCTGGCACTTGTGTGGTGCGAATGTTACTTGCCACTTATCAACCCAAGCCTGGATGATGTCCAGGTCTTGCTGCATACGGACATGGGCTGCTTCAGTATCTGAGGAGTCGTGAATGGTGCTGAGCTTTGTGCAATCATTAGCAAACATCCCCTCTTCTGACCTTATAATGGAGGGAAGATCATTGATGAAGAAGCTGAAGATGGTTGGACCTAGGACATTACCCTGAGGAACTCCTGCAGTGCTGTCCTGGGACAGAGATGATTGACCTCCAAAAACCACAACCATCTTCCTTTGTACTAGGTATGACTCCAACCAGCGGAGGGTTTTCTCCCTGATTCCCATTGACTCCAGTTTTGCTGGGGCTCCTTGATGCCATACTCGGTCAAATGCTGACTTGATGTCAAGGGCAGTCACTCTCACCTCACCTGTGGAGTTCAGCTCTTTTGTCCATTTTAAAAAATTTATTTATGGGATATGGGCATCACTGGCTAGGCCAGCATTTCTTTCCCATCCCTAATTGCCCTTGAGTAGGTCATGGTGAGCTGCCTTCTTGAACCGCTGCAGTCCAAGTGGGATAGGTACACCCACAGTGCTGTTAGGAAGGGAGTTCCAGGATTTTGACCCAGCAACAGTGAAGGAACGGCGATATAGTTCCATGGTGGCGGTGTTCCCATGCAACTGCTGCCCTTGTCCTTCGAGGTGGTAGAGGTTGTGGTTTTGGAAGGTGCTGCTGAAGGAGCCTTGGTGCATTGCTGCAGTGCATCTTGTAGATTGTACACACTGCTGCCATTCTTCGTCGGTGGTGGGGGGAGTGAATGTTTGTGGATGGGGTGCCAATCAAGCAGGCTGCTTTGTCCTGGATAGTGTTGAGCTTCTTGAGTGTTTGAACCAAGGCTGTAATGAGGTCAAGAGCTGAGTGGCCCTGGCGGAACCCAAACTGAGCTTCAGTGAGCAGGTTATTGCTGAGTAAGTACTGCTTGATAACACTGTCAATGACCCCATCCATCATTTTGCTGATGATTGGGAGTAAACTGATACGGCGGTAATTGGGCAGTTGGATTTGTCCTGCTTTTTGTGAACGGGACTTACTGGGCAATTTTTCACATTGTCAGGTAGATGTCAGTGTTGTAGCTGTTGGAACAGCTTGGCTAGGGGCGCGGCTAGTTCTGGAGCACAAGTCTTCAGTACTAGTGGCGGAATGTTGTCAGGGCCCATATCCTTTGCAGTATCCAGTGCCTTCAGCCATTTCTTGATATCACTTCAATGAATCTGTGATGCTGGGGACCTCAGGAGGAGGCCGAGATGGATCATCCACTCAGCACTTCTGGCTGAAGATGGATGCAATTGCTTCAGCCTTTTCTTTTGCACTAATGTGCTGGGCTCCTCCATCATTGAGGATAATTGTGGACTCTCCTCCTCCTGTCCTTTGTTTAATTGTCCACCACCATGCACGACTGGATGTGGCAGGACTGCAGAGCTTAGATCTGATCCATTGGTTGTGGAATCGTTTAGCCCTGTCTATTGCATGCTGCTGCTTCTGCTATTTGGCATGCAAGTAGTCCTGTGTTGTAGCTTCACCAGGCTGACACCTCATTTTGAGGTATACCTGGTCCTGGCATGCCCTCCTACACTCTTCATTGAACCAGGGTTGGTCCCCAGGCTTTATGGTAATGCTAGAGTGAGGAATATGCCAGGCCATGAGGTTACAGATTGTTGTTGAATATAATTCTACTGTTGCTGATGGCCCACAGCTCCTCATGGATGCCCAGATTTGAGTTGCTGGATCTGTTTGAAATCTATTCCATTTAGCACAGTGGTAGTGCCACACAACATGATGGTGGGTACCCTCATGTGAAGACGGGACTTAGTCTCCACAAGGACTGTGCGGTGGTCACTCCTACCAATACTGTCATGGACAGATGCATCTGCGACAGGTAGATTGGTGACGACAAGGTCAAGTAGGTTTTTCCCTTTTGTTGGTTCCCTCACCACCTGCTGCAGACCCAGTCTAGCAGCTATGTCCTTTAGGACTTAGCTAGCTCAGTCAGTAATGGTGCTACCTAGCCACGCTTGATAATGAACATTGAATACCTGTGCTCAGAGTACATTTTGTTCTCTTACCACCCTCAGTGCTTCTTCCAATTAGTGTTCACCATGGAGAAGCACTGATTCATCAGCCAAGGGAGGGTGATAGGTGGTAATCGGCAGGCGGATTTCCTTGTCCATGTTTGACCCTCAGCCATGAGACCTAATGAGGTCCAGAGTCAATGTTGAGAACTCCCAGGCAACTCCCTCCTAACTGTATACCACTACGCCACCACCTCTGGTGGGTCTGTCCAGCCGGTGGGACAGGACGTACCCAGGGATGGTGATGGTGGTGTCTGGGACATTGTCTGTAAGGTATGATTCCATGAGTATGACTATGTCAGGCTGTTGCTTGACTCGTCTGTGGGACAGCTCTTCCAATCTTGGCACAAGTCCCCAGATGTTAGTAAGGAGGGCTATGCAGGGCCGACAGGACTGAGTTTGCCATTGTCCTTTCTGGTGCCTAGGTCGATGCCGGGTGGTCCGTCCAGTTTCATTCTTTTTTTTAGACTTTGTAGTGGTTTGATACAACTGAGTGTCATGCTAGGCCATTTCAGCGGGCATTTAAGAGTCAACCACATTGCTGTGGGTCTGGAGTCACATGTAGACCAGACCAGGTAAGGATGGCGGATTTTCTTCCCTAAAGGACATTAGTGAACCAGATGGTTTTTACAACAATCGACAATGGTTTCATGGTCACCACTAGATTAGTTTTTAATTCCAGATTTATTAATTGAATTCAAATTCCACCATCAGAGCATAAGCCTGGGGCTCTGGGTTACTAGTCTAGTAACATTACCACTACGCCACCATCTGCCCACTCATCAGGACAGATGCAAGAATGCCAAATTTCAAAGGGAGCAGCAACTTATACTGCATGAGAAAAGAGTCCTGATTGTTCAGTAAGTGCTGTCCAATCGTGGAATTACATCTATTGTCAGACATTGTGTTCTGAATTTTGCAAGTATGGGCTGGTTGAGTAGGGTCAGTACTCTGCCTATTGCGAGCAGCCGAAGGGATGCGTTGTTTGATCCGATCTGCCAGTTGCTGGGACGTACAGCCAACGTACCTGGCATTGCACCAGCACTGGAATTCATATATTCGTGTTCCCTGGCATAATCTCCATGGCAATGCCTCAACCAATCAGAGTTGACTTGCCAACCAATCAGCACCCTTTTCTCGTGCAGTATAAATTGTTGCTCCCTTTGAAACTTGGCATTCTTGCATCTGTCCTGATGAGTGCAAAAATAAAAGCTTCAATAGCACATCTCTTTTCTCAGCAATAAACTTTATTTATTATTGTATGCATGCAATGTTATACTATCTTTCCATGACAGTATTCATAAAACAAGAGAGTGAAATTATTTAAAACTACAGAGGAACATATAAAAATTCCTGGCAAATGAAGGTATGGGGAAACCAAATTTCCAATAATTTGAAATTTTCCATGAAACTGAAAATACCACTAAATCCGAATGAAATTTGACAAGACTGAAAGTGGCTTTGTAAAAATAAATCATGTATGTATGTTTGTTAAGTAATTGCACAAAATGACAACTAACAGCTCAATGTTTGTAGTATGGAGCAAAGTTGTTTGCACATAATCTCTTTCATATGTCTCACTGTAAAAGAAAACACAATTCTTTTGATTTCAGGGAGTGTGCAGTGATCTTAGGAAGGCCACTTTTTGCCCAAGATTCAAGTAACTGAGGGCATGATGACATGTTACTTTTTTTTTTAAAAAGGCTGATTTCATGGCCCAAAACAGGCCTGGCTGCACACAGGAGATGGACTCAATTATGCATGTGCACAGCAAACTCACCCGCCCATTCACAAACAGGAAACTGGCTGCTTTCACAAGCACATAAGCTTGGAATGGAGCTTCACTTGCCTAGAGTTCAGATGGAGAATTCACAACTACCTAGAAAATAAATTTTGCAACAGCTTTGGACTTAAAATTTCTAAATGCACCACTGCTAAACTTCCCTTTTTTGCAGGGAGGGGTCAGGAGTTTCAGAGGATTTTTCATTATTTAAGTTTAATGGACAGAACTTCTGACACACAAAGCTCTACAATGGAAGCACAAATTCATAAAATTTAATGCCGCTCTTTATTCCTCAAAAGTACCATCCTACTCTAAAATCACCTCTGAAACTGGGCTTATAATTTAAAACCTAACTGCTGGTCATTTTAAATGATTTATTGCTTATTTTTTTCAACCTTGTCATTGTTTCCATTGTCTGACCTTCGGATATACAACACTTATTGCAAAAAGTTTGTTTGTACAATTCAACTGTTGGTCTTCTATTGAGGCCATGGATCTCATCCAATCAGCCTCAGTAACCAAGGTGATAATTACTACCCTTCTGGCCTGAGGGTAACTGTCAGTTGAGGACAGGATTGGGTTTGGTTATGAGGCACCCACCTTGGTAAAATACCCTGCTCATTTTAACAGTCTAGATTCACAAATGAAAAATGATCATTTGGCTGAGGGCTGTAATCACCTTTGAGCCTCGACACAGTTTTGGTCATAACTTTCAGGAGAGAGAAAGTTACATGGAGAAAATGATGGCTATTAGTTTTATGTTCTGAATGGTAGGGGACTGCAGTCATTTTTAATAGCCAGTTTCCATTTAATTGAAATAAAGGGAAAATTACAGGATTCATTTCACACTTCTGCACATCCAGCAAAGGAGATTATCCCAAACAATTCATAACTCTAATGGCTGAAATATCACAGACTGGGTTGCTGTGCAATTTCCTGGTAACAGAAAAATTATTGTTAATGTTCCCAGTTCTTAGAAAAAAAACATAGCGCAGAACATTTCAGTGAATAGCACAAAGGATAATCTAAAACCATTGAACAGCTTGTACTATAAGCTTGCATTTTTGTAATGCATCATTTTGCAATAAGTAATACCAATAAGCAATGAAGCTATACACCCCTGTTTCAAGTCTTGCTGGATGACAGGACCTTTCAACCAGTCCACAGTGTTGCATGGTCTGAAATTCCCAATCTGACTGTATATACCTTAGCCAAATAGAGCAACAAAGCCAATATCCTTGTGGTCACATTTAAACTACCTGTTCAACAAGATGCTGCACGGATCGTGTCATCGCACTACGAAAGACTGGACCCTCCCAAGATGACTCCTATAGATACCAATCAATAAAACTCTGAAAAACTGATTAACAGCTTCAAAAAGTGGCAGCCCCAAAAATAACAATCAACTTTAAAAAATAATGTAGAACTTTAAAACTGTGATAAAGGTCTGCAACTAAGACTACTGCTTCACAGTGACTGAATACATGAAGTTATTTTTATTCCAATAGGTTGCAGCATGTTGATTTGCATTTTGTGATCACATTCTACAATTCAGTTCCTTAATGGTGAAAATGAAACCCAATGGCCTTATGTACGACAAATGGAATGCAATACTTATAATCAAAGTGCAGTGGGACATGAACTTGTTCTGACTTAAGCTGCAGCTATATCTAATATTCTATCAATTATATTATGACAGGAAAAAGAACAAAGTCAAAAAAGGGAAGTTTTGCCGTGGTGGAATTAGAAAATGCAAAGATTATGCAAAATTATTTTCCAGGTGATTCTGAATATATGCTACCGTAGACAATTTTGAGTTTTGTCATTTTATGGTGCATTTATCTTGAAGTGTAGTGTGACTCCACATTTAAAGATTACAAGATTATGAGGGGCATGGACAGGGTGGATAGGGAGCAGCTGTTCCCCTTAGTTGAAGGGTCAGTTACGAGGGGTCACAAGTTTAAGGTGAGGGGCGGGAGGTTTAAGGGGGATTTGAGGAAGGACTTTTTTACCCAGAGGGTGGTGACGGTCTGGAATGCCCTGCCTGGGAGGGTGGTAGATGCAGGTTGCCTCACATCCTTTAAAAAGTACCTGCATGAGCACTTGGCACGTCATAACATTCAAGGCTATGGGTCAAGTGCTGGCAAATGGGATTAGGTAGACAGGTCAGGTGTTTTACTGCATCGGTGCAGACTCGATGGGCCGACGGGCCTCTTTTGCACTGTATTATTCGGTGATTCTGTGATTAAAGCCAAAAATATTGTACTGGTACTTCTATATACTGGAGATAGGAAGTTTTTTTAAATTCTTTCGTGGGATGTGAGCTTCGCTAGCTAGGCCAGCATTTCTTGCCTATCCCTAATTGCCCTTGAGAAGGTGGTGGTGAGCCGCCATTTTGAACTGCTGCAGTTCGTGCAGTGTAGGTACACCCACAGTGCTGTTAGGGAATTCCAGATTTTTAACCCAGCGGCAGTGAAGCAATGACAATGAAGTTCCAAGTCAGAATCGTGTGTGGCTGGAGGAGAGCTTCCATGTGGTGGTGTTCCCATGCAATTTCTGCCCTTGATCTTTGAGAAGGTGGAGGCCGTGGGTTTGGAAGATGCTGTCAAAGGAGGCCTGCTGAGTTGCTGCAGTGAATCTTGTAGATGGAACACACTGCTGCCACTGTGTGCCTGTAGTGGAACAAGTGAATATTTAAGGTGGTGGATGGGGTAGCAATCAAGCGGGCTGCTTTGTCCTGGGTGGTGTCAAGCTTCTTGAGTGTTGTTGGAGCTACACTAATCCAGACAAGTGGAGAGTATTCCATCACAGTCTTGACTTGTGCCTTGTAGGTTCTGGGGAGTCAGGAGATGTGTTACACACTGAACAATTCCCAGCCTCTGAACTGCTCTTGTAGCCACAGTATTTATATAGCTGGTCCAGTTCAGTTTCTGGTCAAACTTAATCCCTAAGATGTTGATGGTGGGGGATTCAGTGATGATAATGCCATTGAACATCAAGGAGAGTTGGTTAGATTCTCTCTTGTTAGAGATGGTCATTGCCTGGCACTTACGTGGTGCAAATGTTACTTGCCATTTATCAGCCCAAGACTGATGTTATTCAGATCTTGCTGCATGTGAACATGGACTACTTCAGTATCTGCGGAGTCGCAAATGGTACCGAAGACTATGCAATCATCAGCATACATCTCCACTTCTGACCTTATGATGGGGGAAGATCATTGATGAAGCAGCTGAAGATGGTTTGGCTTAGGACACTATCCTGAGGAACTCCTGCAGCGATATGGATGCATTGGTTGTAATCTTCCAAAATTCTCTTGATTCTGGAAAGGTTCCAACAAATTGGAAAATTGCAAATGGAATGCCCTATTCAAGAAAGGAGGGAGACAGAAAGCAGGAAACTATAGACAGTTAGCCTAACATCTGTCATTGGGAAAATGCTGGAATCCATCATTAAGGAAGTAGTAGCAGGACATTTAGAAAATCATAATACAATCAAGCAGAGCCAACCTTTTTTGATACAACTGAGTGGCTTGCTAGGCCATTTCAGAGGGTAGTTTAAAGTCCTGTGGTTCTGGTGTCACATGTAGGCCAGACTGTGTAAGGACAGCTGATTTCTTTCCCGAAAGACCAGATGGGGTTGTCAAACCATCCAGTGGCTTTATGATCACCATTACTGAGATTAGCTTTTTACTTTCAGATTTATTAATTAATTGAAATTAAATTCCCCTAGTTGCCACAGTGGGGTTTGAACTCTTGTCCCAGAGCATTAGTCCAGACCACTAGACAACTAGCCCAGTAACATTACCACTATACTACTCTCCCCCATCACATGATGAAACTTCTCCTCTCTAATGTACAGAAGTGGAAATCCAGACCCTGAGTACTGGAAGCACATGAAGTAGAGTAACAGGTCAGTCCAGTTCATTAGGAACTCGATTCGGAAGGACTGGGACAGCAGTCAAGGCTTTCAATTTCACTCAGTGCTAGTGACAAGCATGGGCAGAAGCTCCAAATGCTGACTATCTGTTTAAAAATCAAATGGATGGCTGTTATACATGAATCACACTCTTCACAGGGAGGAAGGGCAAAAACCCTTCTCATAGGTTCCTTCTAATGTCACTCTATAACCCTTTGCTCAGATTGCTCATGAAGGCTGTAGAGTCAAAGATGGGGAGCCATTAGAGTATTCAGTTTCAGATTCATTTTATTAGCTGAAATTACTCATTGTTGATAAACTAAGCTACTACTTTACATTTAATTTTGATGGTATCATATCTGTTTATTAAGGGGAATTTTAATCTGCAGAAATGGGTGTTTGCAGTGGGTGGGAAGTAAAAATGTAAAAACTCTCAAACCCGACCCGACCTGCCTCGAAATCATCCACATCCAGTTTTAATGCGATGACAAAGGGGTGGGGGGTAGTTAGGCAGGCAGGCAATCAGGAGGTAGGTTGCTCCTTTGTAATAATTGAATTAAATTGCATGCCTCAGATTTTACTTCTCTTCCAGCTTTAACGCTGGCTGGTTGTGTTTGCCAGGCTTTGGGAAACCCAAAAGGAAGTGATGGCTGCTGAATGGAACAGCTAACTGCCTTTCCAGCATTGCTTGTGGCCCAGGAGGAGCAGGAGTGCTTCCCCCTTCAGCCCACTAGCAAACCTCTAACCTTTTTCTTCCTTTTTTTTTACATACTTTTTTACATTTTTTACAATCTTTTTTTGCATTTATTTCATTCCATCTTAGTTTGTTCAGTTTGCTTACCCACTGTTTTTTTTTCAGGTTTGCACTTGCTGCTGTTCAATATTCAGTGTATTCACACCTAATCTGTACTAATGCTTGGTCTTTCAACACACCATTAACATATTGTTTGCCTTTGCTCTGTGACCTTTTGGTCAGCTATGTGGCCTGGTCCAATCTGCACCTTCTCCTTTGTTATCTCTTGCCCCACCCCCACCTCACTTGCTTATAATCTGTGACTTTTCTAATATTTGTCAGTTCCGAAGAAGGGTCACTGACCCGAAACGTTAACTCTGCTTCTCTTTCCACAGATGCTGCCAGACCTGCTGAGTGA
This sequence comes from Heterodontus francisci, assembly GCF_036365525.1. Taxonomy (NCBI): domain Eukaryota; kingdom Metazoa; phylum Chordata; class Chondrichthyes; order Heterodontiformes; family Heterodontidae; genus Heterodontus; species Heterodontus francisci. The sequence continues at coordinate 144,267,250 of NC_090374.1, forward strand.
TTCCAGCATTTCTTGTTTTTGTAGCAAACCTCTAAACCTCGCTAGCGACCAGCCTCACCCCCACAATCTAATTCCCTCCCGATGTCCTCCATGACCTGCAATCTCCTCCCAGCTCATGACCAAGTCCCCCACAGCCCCCCATGACCTTCTCCCTTCCTCCCATGATCTTTTTTGGGCACCTATTGATGACCAACCCAACCTCAATCTCTCCAGCCACCCCATCAATGATTTCTCTAATCCCGATCTCTCCGGCCCAGCCCCATTCAATGTCCCCACTAACCTCTTTATCTCTTCCCATCAACGTCTGCGCCCCCTACCCCCATCTTATTGGGCCCTACATTGATGTTTGCTCCTCGACCTGCGCTCTCTCCAGTCTCCCCATCGATGGCCCCATACCCTCCCCCAACTTGACCCCAATCTCTGCTGGCCACCGCTACTCCTTGATTGCCGTTAAGTGTCGAAGGTCTACCCACCTCTCAATCTGGCCAGATACAGCCAGAAAACAGACTCCAAAAATGGTAATCAGGTTCTGCCATTAGATTCAGCACCCTTACTCTCTCCCCACCTCCCTGTTGATATTGGGGCCATTATGTCCCTAATACCTGTTTCAGTGCTGTATCTCTAAAACTAAAACTAAAACTAAACCTCAGGATTCCCCAGAACACACATCAACTCTGGCAGAGAGGGGGAGGACAGGCTGAATGATGAAACTCATTGCCAGTTTCAGTCAATGCTAATTGCTAGGAAATGTGCAAGGTGAGCCTGAATGCAACAATGCCTTTTATTTTACTTCCCTCTTGGCCTCCACAGATACCTTTTCACAGCATTACTGAGGAATTTTCCTATTTAGTCAATATCAAACCCTGATGGTCCAACGTGCTCTCAGTCCATGACATGGCCAATTCTCCTTATCAGGTTACTCATGTATGAATTAAATTTGGCATCTCCTGCCTTGCAACTGAACATCTGCTCCTCATTAACTGAATAACTTTATCTTTTTCACCCTCACTCTTTCTTTTTAATTGAACTTTTTATCATAGGTATTTGCCTGTTTTGAATTACAGTATGTCAAATGTTTACAGATATGACAACCTGTCATTGGTGCCATGTAATGCGTTAGTAGATTTTGACCCTCCTCACACTCTGACTTGATTTGTTCAGGTTTTTAGGCCTGATCAGAGTGTGTAGTGCACATTTGCTGCTCTCAGTTTTGTGGATGCACACACGGAGCACACAGTTCATAAGAGGTTTCTGAAACTCCAAGAGAGGTCCAGGACAGACTTTAGTGACTGCTGAACACATACCGGCTGGGGATTTGGAATGTGCAGCCGGTAACTCACAGAATAGTTTAAATGTGGAAGAATGCAAATCCAGCAGGTCATCTTGAAGGTTGAGGACATTCAGTCCCACCACATGGTGGGTGATATAGTGGCCTTGGAAAAGGTCCAGAGGAGAGTTACAGAAATGATTCTCAGCTTAAAGAAACTCAGCTACTGAGGCTGAAAGACCTTGGCCTATTTACTTCAGAGCAGCCGAGGCTTGCAAGTAACCTGATAGAGGTCTTTTAAATAATAAAAGGACTGAGTAGTCTGCCTATTGATATATTATTCAAGTTTAAGAGATTGTGAAGGAAGGGTGATATTAGTTTAAACTATGTAATAATAGGAATAGACAGCATGTTCTTCTTTTCCCAGAGAATAGTGAGCCTCTGAAATGCTTTGTCATCAACAGGGAGCTGGACCATTTCCTGACTGGGACAAAGATTGCATCATATTGAAAGGAAGTGTCTTTATACATAATACTTGTTCCATGTGATGTCCTGCATTGGGTTTCAATCGCTTGAGGTGATTAGAAAGGAATTTTCCAGAATATTTTGACTTTTATTAGCCCAGGGCTTTTTCTCTGTGTTTCTGCCTCTCCCAGGACAATACTGCCCATATCCTAACTCGCAGGAAATCCCATTCACCTATTACCCCCTTGCTTGCTGACTTACATTGGCTCCCAATTAAGTGGCACCTCGATTTTATAATTCTCATCGTTGTTTTCAGTTCCCTCCATGGTCTCAAACCTCTCTATCTTTGCATTCTCCTCCAGCCCCACAACAGTCTGTGATATCACCTCCAATTCTGACAACTTGAACATCCCCAATTTTAATTCTTCTGCCATTGGTGGCTATGTCTTCAGCTGCAAAGGCCCTAAGCTCTGGGACTTCCTAACCCTCTCCGCTGCTTTACTTCTCTTTCTTCATTAAAGACGCTTCTTAAAACCTACCTCTTTGACGAAGCTTTTGCTTATCTGCCCTAATATCTCCTTTTGGGCTTGGTGTCAAATTTGTTTGATAACACTCCTGTGTATTGCGTTGGGATGTCTTATTACATGAAAGGTGCTATATAAATACAAGTTGTTCTTCTTGTTGCTGTTGTTTGTACATGATGACTCTTTCCCCACTGCCCCCATAGTAACATGCCTTCTAAGGTGCAAAGGAGACCTCTTGCTCTTTCATTCATGTTTACAGTAGTGAGACCAGTCAAGGAATACAACAGTGTGCAGGCCTGAGCCTCAAACTGGCCCATGTGACTCACGAGGTCACAGAGGGATCAAGGTCACAACTGAGGGTGCTCTTGTGATGGTTCAATTAGAGAAACTTAGAAAACAGGAGCAAGAATAGGCCATTTGGCCCTTCAAGCCTGCTCCGCCATTCATTATGATCATGGCTGATCATCCAACTCAGTAACCTGTTCCCGCTTTCGCCCCATACCCTTTGATACCTTTAGAACCAAGAGCTATATCTAACTCCTTCTTGAAAACATACAATGTTTTGGCCTCAACTGCTTTCTGTGGTAGTGAATTCCACAGGCTCACCACTCTCTGGGTGAAGAAATTTCTCCTCATCTCAGTCCCAAAAAGTTTACCCCATATCCTTAGACTATGACCCCTGGTTCTGGATTCTCCCACCATCGGGAACATCCTTCCTGCATCTACCCTGTCAAGTCTGGTTAGAATTTTATAGGTTTCTATGAGATCCCCCCTCACTCTTCTGAACTCCAGCGAATATAATCCTAACCGACTCAATCTCTCCTCATACGTCAGTCCCACCATCCCAGGAATCAGTCTGGTAAACCTTCGCTGCGCTCCCTCTATAGCAAGAACATCCTTCCTCAGATAAGGAGACCAAAACTGCACACAATATTCCAGGTGTGGCCTCACCAAGGCCCTATATAATTGCAGCAAGACATCCGTGCTCCTGTACTCGAATCCTCTCGCTATGAAGGCCAACATACCATTTGCCTTTTTTACCGCCTGTTGCACCTGCATGCTTACCTGCAGCGACTGGTGTACGAGAACACCCAGGTCTCGTTGCATATTCCCCTCTCTCAGTTTATAGCCGTTCAGATAATAATCTGCCTTCCTGTTTTTGCTACCAAAGTGGATAACCTCACATTTATCCACATTATACTGCATTAACCCACTCACTCAACTTCTCCAAAACACCCTGAAGCCTCTCTGCATCTACCTCACAGCTCACCCTCCCACCCAGTTTTGTGTCATCTGCAAATTTGGAGATGTTACATTTAGTTCCCTCATCTAAATCATTAATGTATATTGTCAATTGCTGGGGTCCTAGCACCGATCCCTGCAGTACCCCACTAGTCACTGCCTGCCATTCGGAAAAAGACCCATTTATCCCTACTCTTTGTTCCCTGTCCGCCAACCAATTTTCTATCCATCACAATACATTACCCCCATCCCATGCGCTTTAATTTTACACGCTAATCTCTTATGTGGGACTTTGTCGATAGCCTTCTGAAAATCCAAATAAACCACATCCACTGGCTCCCCCTCAACAACTCTACTAGTTACATCCTCAAAGAATTCTAGTAGATTTGTCGAGCATGATTTCCCTTTCGTAAATCCATGCTGACTCTGCCCGATTCTACCACTGTTCTCTAAGTGCTCTGCAATAAAATCTTTGATAACGGACTCCAGAATTTTCCCCACTACTGACGTCAGGCTGACTGGTCTATAATTCCCTGCTTTCTCTCTCCCTCCATATTTAAATAGTGGGGTTACATTAGCTACCCTCCAATCTGTAGGAACTGTTCCAGAGTCTATAGAATCTTGGAAGATGACCACCAATGCATCCACTATTTCTAGGGCCACTTCCTTAAGTACTCTGGGATGCATACCATCAGGCCCTGGGGATTTATTGGCCTTCCGTCTCATCGATTTCCCCAACACCATTTCTCTATTAATACTGATTTCCTTCAGTTCCTCTCTCTCACTCAGCCCTGTGTTCCCCAACATTTCTGGTATGATATTTGTATCCTCCTTTGTGAAGACAGAACCAAAGTATGCATTTAGTTGGTCAGCCATTTCTTTGTTCCCCATAATAAATTCCCCTGATTCTGACTGTAAGGGACCTACATTTGTCTTCACCAATCTTTTTCTCTTCACATACCTACAGAAACTTTTACAGTCAGTTTTTATGTTCCCCGCAAGCTTGCTCTCGTACTCTATTTTCCCCTTCTTCATCATTCCCTTGGTCCTCCTTTTCTGAATTCTAAACTGCTCCCAATCCTCAGGTCTGTTGTTTTTCCTGGCAAATTTACATGCCTCTTCCTTGGATCTAATACTATCTCTAATTTCCCTTGTAAGCCATGGTTTGGCTACCTTTCCTGTTTTACTTTTGCGCTAGACAGGGATAAGTAATTGTTGGAGTTCATCCATGCGCTCTTTAAATGTTTGCCATTGCCTATCCACCGTCATCCCTTTAAGTAACGTTTCCCAATCCATCATGGCCAACTCACGCCTCATACCTTCGTAGTTTCCTTTACCAAGATTCAGGACCCTCGTCTCAGAATCAACTACGTCATTCTCCATCTTGATGAAGAATTCTATCTTATCCAAGGGGTATCGCACCACTAGATTGTCAATTATTTCTCTCTCATTACACAATACGCAGTCTAGGATGGCCTGTTCTCTAGTTGGTTCCTCAACGTATTGGTCCAGAAAACCATCCCATATACACTCCAAGAATTCCTCCTCTATGGTATTGTGACTAATTTGATTTGCCCAATCTATATGCAGATTAAAGTCATCCATAATTACAGATGTTCCTTTATCGCATGCATCTCTAATTTCCTGTTTAATGCCATTCCCAACATCACCACTACAGTTTGGGGGTCTATATACAACCCCCACTAATGTTTTTTGCCCCTTAGTGTTTCTCAGCTCTACCCATACAGATTCCACATCATCAGAGCTAATATCTTTCGCACTATTACATTAATTTCCTCTTTAACCAGCAATGCAACTCCACCACCTTTTGCTTTTTGTCTGTCCTTCCTAAATACTGAATATCCCTGGATGTTCATTTCCCATTCCTGGTCACCTTGCAGCCATGTCTCCATCATCCCGACTATATCATACCCGTTTACATCTATTTGCGCGATTAATTCATCCACTTTATTGCGAATGCTCCACATGTTAAGGCACAAAGCCTTAAGGCCTGTCTTTTTAACATTACTTGTCCCCTTCCCACTATTTTTCACTGTGACCCTGTTGATTCTGGCCCTTGATTTCTCTGCCTATCACTTTTCTTATTCCCTTTACTGTCTTTTGTTCTTGTCTTTGATTCCCCCCTCCTTTGACTCCTTGCAAAGGTTCCCATCCCCCTGCCATTTTAGTTTAAACCCTCCCCAACCACTCTAGCAAATAGTCCCCCTAGGACATCAGTCCCGGTCCTGCCCAGGTGTAACCCGTCCAGTTTGTACTGGTCCCACCTCCTCCAGAACCGGTCCCAATGTCCCAGGAATCTAAAACCCTCCCCCTCACACCATCTCTTCAGCCACGTATTCATCCGATATATCCTGCTATTTCTACTCTGATTAGCACATGGCACAGGTAGTAATCCTGAGATCACTACCTTTGAGGTCCTACTTTTCAACTTACTTCCTAGATCCCTATATTCTGCTTTTAGGACCTCATCCTTTTTTTTTACCTATGTCGTTTGTACCAATGTGTGCCATGACCACTGGCTGTTCACCCTCCCCCTTCAGAATTTCCTGTAACCACTCTGAGATATCCTTGACCCTAGCACCAGGGAGGCAACGTACCATCCTGGAGTCTCTTTTGCAGCCACAGAAATGCCTATCTATTCCCCATACAATTGAATCCCCTATAACTATTGCATTCCCATACTTTTTATTCCTCCACTGTGCAGCAAAGCCAACCATGGTGCAACGAATTGGGCTGTTCCTGCCTTCCCCTGAAAGGCCATTGCCCTCAACAGTATCCAAAGCAGTATACCTGTTTTGCAGGGGAATAGCCACAGGAGATTCCTGAACTGCCTGCCTAGTCCTCCTGCTCTGCCTGGTGGTCACCCATTCCCCTCCTGCCTATGGGGTCTGTGCCTGCGGTGTGACCACCTCTCTATAAGTGCTATCCACGATACTCTCCGTCTCGTGGATGCTCCACAGTGTCCCCAGCTGCCGCTCCAGCTCTGAAACTCGGGCTTCCAGGAGCTGCAGCTGGATACATTTCCTGCACACATGCTGGCCCTGGGCACTGGATATGTTCCCGGCTTCCGACATGGAGCACGAGGAGCACACCACAGCTTTCAGCTCCCCTGCCATGACTTAACCCTTTAAATTAAATTAAACCTTTTGGAAGATCTTAATGTCCAATAATATCAGTTACTCTAGGGTCCTTCTTCCCTGGTCCTCGTTACTACAGAACTCCCTAAAATAAAACACGACTTACTATATTTGAAATAAACTTTAACATTTTAAACTTTTCTTACCTTAGATACTTACCCAGCTATTTAGAGTTATTCCCTAACAGCAGTGACTCACCAACCAATCACCGTGCAGCTCTCCTGTGACGTCACTATTGGCTTTTTTTTAACAAAACTCTGGCGTGCTGGAAGAGGTCCGACTGCTCTCCGCTCCTGAAGGTAAGAGAAAGGGACCACTTTGAACATTACACATTGTCCCTTGCCGCACGAGTAGACCAATACCTCAATGTACTCACATCTTTCTCTAATTTCTCTCCTATCACCCTTCCTGCCCTCTCCAATCTATTCTTGTCCATGAGACCCGCCTCCTGTGCCCTAGACCCTATTCCCACTAAACTGCTAATCATCCAACTTCCCTTCCTGGTCCCTATGTTAGCTGATGTTAACAGTACTCTCCCTTCAGGTACTGCCCCTCTCTTCTTCAAAACTGCTGTCATCACCCCTCTATTTAACAACATCAACCTTAACCCCACCATCCTTGCAAACTACTGCACCATCTCCAACATTTGTTTCCTCTCCCAAGTCCTTGAATGTGTTGTCGCCTCCCAAATCCATGCCTATTTTTCCTGAACTCCATGTTTGTTCATGTTTCCACCCCTGTCACAATCCCAAAAAGGTTCTTACTAAAGTTACAAATGACATCCCATGTGACTGTGACAAAGGCAAACTATCCCCCCTCAAGCTGTCTGCAGCCTGTGGCACGGTTGACTACACCATATCCTCCAAAGCGTCTCCACCGTCGTCCAGCTGGGTGAGACTATACTCACCTAGTTCCATTCTTACCTATCTAATTGTAGTAAATGGTTTCTCTTCCCACTCCCACACTGTTACCTCTGGTGTAACCCAAGGATCTATGCTTGGCCTCCTCCTATTTCTCATCTAAACTCTGCCTCTCGGCAACATCATCCAAAAACATGTCAATTTTCATGTGTACATTGACGACAACTAGCTCTACCATGCTACCACCTCTCTTGACCTCTCCACTGTCGCTAAATTTTCATACTGCTTGTCCAACATCCAGTACTGGTCCCCACTCTAAACTCCTTTCCCTAGCTACCGACTCCATCCCACTTCTTGGCAACTGTTTGAGGCTGAACCAGACTGTTCACAAACTTGGTGTTGTATTAGACCCAAAATGAACTTCCAACCACATATCTGCCCCATCACTAAGAGCGCCTATTTCCATCTCAATTATATTGCCCGACTCAATCCTGCCTCAGCTCATTTGCTGCTGAAACTCCCATGTTACCTCTAGACTTGACTATTCTAATACAGTCCTGCCCAGCCTCCCACATTCTACTCTTCGCAAGCTTGAGGTTACCCAAAGCTCTGTTAGCTGTGGTCTAACCTGCACCAAATCCCATTCACCCGTCACTGTATGCTTGATGAACGACACTGGATCCTCATTAAGTCTCAAGTCCCTCCATGACCTCGCCGCTCCTTATCTCTATAATCTCCTCCAGCCCCACAACCATCTGAGATATCTGCGCTCATCTAATTCCAGCCTCTTGAGCATCCCCGATTTTAATTGCTCCACCATTGGGTGACCTTGCCTTCAGCTTCCAAGGCCCTAAGCTCTGGAATTCCCTCCCTAAATCTCTCTACCTCTCTTGGTGCTCCTTAAAACCTACCTCTTTGACCAAGCTTTTGACAATTTGCTTGAATATCGCATTATGTGGCTCAGTGTCAATTTTTGCTTTGCAATACTCCTGTGAAATGGCTTAGGACATTTTATTACATTATAGGTGCTATATAAATACAAGTTATTGTTGTTGTGGTTGTAGACCAATACCCAACATAAAACAAGAGGTTTAGTTATTTGAAATGTTATTTGAAGTTTGCATTAGTGTACTTGTAGTTGTAAATGTAAGGGGTTAGAGCAGGAGTTATTGTATTATGGCCTTGCTGATCTGTGGTACTGCAGAATAGTCAGAAGGGAAGTGAACAGTGTGTTGTAAATAAACAAACTTCCTGGTTAGTTACTACCCATCATTTTAATTCTGGTCTGATGCAGCCTGAAGGTCACTGCATTACAATAATTCTACAGTTCTCAAGGAGTTACCGGTTGAATTTCCAGTTGCTTTTCTCTGTGTTTGTTTTACTTCTATATACTATTTCTTGTTTTTCTTTAATAGCCTTATTATTTCCTCAATTTCCTGTTTTCACTTCTGCCAGTAATGAGCTGATTCTGAAACAAAGCCCAGCAAACATGTGTGCAGGAATTCAAAGCTTCTAAGTGTAATGAGGTAAGCGGATGTTGTCCACCCACACTCTCATTTATTACTGCCAATCTTTAAGCCTTGTGATGAAAATGTTCGAGCCTCCGATACATTACTTTAATTGATTCATTCATAAATTGGTTCATTCTCGTGGTTATGACATCAACGGAAATGCTGTGCCCTCCCCCACAACTTCTGAGATTATTTTATAAACATTGTGCAAGTAATGCATTTAAAGTAACTGAAGTGCTCTAGTGTAAGAGCAGGAATTAGTCTATGAATTAATATCAGAAGAATGAACCCGGCCAGGTGTTAGATTTAGATGTAGGTGAGCACTTTGGTGATAGTGATCACAATTCGGTTAGGTTTACCTTAGCGATGGGCAGGGACAGGTATATACCGCAGGGCAAGAATTATAGCTGGGGGAAAGGAAATTATGATGCGATTAGGCAAGATTTAGGATGCGTAGGATGGGGAAGGAAACTGCAGGGGATGGGCACAATCGAAATGTGGAGCTTATTCAAGGAGCAGCTACTGCGTGTCCTTGATAAGTATGTACCTGTGAGGCAGGGAGGAAGTTGTCGAGCGAGGGAGCTGTGGTTTACTAAAGAAGTTGAAGCGCTTGTCAAGAGGAAGAAGAAGGCTTATGTTAGGATGAGACGTGTAGGCTCAGTTAGGGCGCTTGAGAGTTACAAGCTAGCCAGGAAGGATCTAAAGGGAGAGCTAAGAAGAGCAAGGAGAGGACACGAGAAGTCATTGGCGGATAGGATCAGGGAAAACCCTAAGGCTTTCTATAGGTATATCAGGAATAAAAGAATGACTAGAGTTAGATTAGGGCCAATCAAGGATAGTAGTGGGAAGTTGTGTGTGGAATCAGAGGAGATAGGGGAAGTGTTAAATGAATATTTTGCGTCAGTATTTACAGTAGAGAAAGAAAATGTTGTCGAGGAGAATACTGAGATTCAGGCTACTAGGCTAAATGGGATTGAGGTTCACTAGGAGGAGGTGTTATCAATTTTGGAAAGTGTGAAAATAGATAAGTCCCCTGGGCCAGATGGGATTTATCCTAGGATTCTCTGGGAAGCTAGGGAGGAGATTGCAGAGCCTTTGTCCTTGATCTTTATGTCGTCATTGTCGACAGGAATAGTGCCGAAAGACTGGAGGATAGCAAATGTTGTCCCCTTGTTCAAGAAGGGGAGTAGAGACAGCCCTGGTAATTATAGACCTGTGAGCCTTACTTCAGTTGTGGGTAAAATGTTGGAAAAGGTTATAAGAGACAGGATGTATAATCATCTTGAAAAGAATAAGTTCATTAGCGATAGTCAGCACGGTTTTGTGACGGGTAGGTCGTGCCTCACAAACCTTATTGAGTTTTTCGGGAAGGTGACCAAACAGGTGGATGAAGGTAAAGCAGTGGATGTGGTGTATGTGGATTTCAGTAAGGCGTTTGATAAGGTTCCCCATGGTAGGCTATTGCAGAAAATACGGAAGTATGGGGTTGAAGGTGATTTAGAGCTTTGGATCTGAAATTGGCTAGCTGAAAGAAGACAGAGGGTGGTGGTTGATGGCAAATGTTCATCCTGGAGTTTAGTTACTAGTGGTCTACCGCAAGGATCTGTTTTGGGGTCACTGCTGTTTGTCATCTTTATAAATGACCTGGAAGAGGGTGTAGAGGGTGGGTTAGTAAATTTGCGGATGACACTAAGGTCGGTGGAGTTGTGGATAGTGCCGAAGGATGTTGTAGGATACAGAAGGACATAGATAGGCTGCAGAGCTGGGCTGAGAGATGGCAAATGGAGTTTAATGCGGAAAAGTGCGTGGTGATTCACTTTGGAAGGAGTAACAGGAATGCAGAGTACTGGGCTAATGGGAAGATTCTTGGTAGTGTAGATGAGCAGAGAGATCTTGGTGTCCAGGTGCATAAATCCCTGAAGGTTGCTACCCAGGTTAATAGGGCTGTTAAGAAGGCATATGGTGTGTTAGCTTTTATTAGTAGGGGGATCGAGTTTCGGAGCCACGATGTCATGCTGCAGCTGTACAAAACTCTGGTGAGACCGCACCTGGAGTATTGCGTGCAGTTCTGGTCACCGCATTATAGGAAGGATGTGGAAGCTTTGGAAAGGGTGCAGAGGAGATTTACTAGGATGCTGCCTGGTATGGAGGGAAGGTCTTACGAGGAAAGGCTGAGGGACTTGAGGTTGTTTTCGTTGGAGAGAAGGAGGAGGAGAGATGACTTAATAGAGACATATAAGATAATCAGAGGGTTAGATAGGGTGGATACTGAGAGTCTTTTTCCTCGGATGGTGATGGCAAACACGAGGGGACATAGCTTTAAGTTGAGGGGTGATAGATATAGGACAGATGTCAGAGGTAGTTTCTTTACTCAGAGAGTAGTAGGGGCGTGAAACGCCCTGCCTGCAACAGTAGTAGACTCGCCAACTTTAAGGGCATTTAAGTGGTCATTGGATAGACATATGGATGAAAATGGAATAGTTTAGGTCAGATGGTTTCACAGGTCGGCGCAACATCGAGGGCCGAAGGGCCTGTACTGCGCTGTAATGTTCTAATTCTAATTCTAAGAATGGACCTCATGGAGGTACGTTGGCTTTTACTGATAGTGTAAAACATGCAATATTATATTGGCTGCCCATTAAACACCTTCCCACTGGTTTCTGTTGAAGCCATGGAAACAAATCTTAGAAGCGGTATAAAATGGATGACTGAGCCAATATCATAGGTTTTACACCATTGACAAAAGCCAAAATTATCCCCCTTGAATGTGAAGGAGCCATGGTTTACATGCTTCCCAATGTCACAGAACTGAATCTTTTCTGCAATCACAATGGGCCCGATTTTAACTCTGCAAGTGGATGGGATTTGAATGGGTTAAAATCTCGCCCATTGTTCTCAAATATTCTGAAAGTATTTAAGGAGGAGGTAGATAGATTTTTGAAATATCGGGGAGTTGAGGGCTATGAGGAGCTGGCATGAAAGAGGAGTTGAGGTCTGGGGCAGATCAGCCATGATTGTATTGAATGGCGGGACAGACTTGAGGGACCGAATGGCCTACTCCTGCTCCTATTTCTTATGTTCTTATGTAATTATTTTATATTATGCATTAATGTGTTTGAATGGTAAATGAATTAAGCTGCAAGTTTCCCGTCCTGCCCACCTCTCGCAGGTTCTCCTAAAAATCCTCATTCTTTGCTGGGGTACAGATCAATGGGCACCAGGTACCTTCCTGTCTTTCATCTAAGGTGACAGCCGTTTCTTGTGTGTGAACCTAAACATAGAATCTATTCCTGTCCAGGTGCAACATCCACACAAACACAGGGTTCACTGGATAGCACTGAGGCCAATTGGAAGATTCCTACCACCGGTCTGGATAAGATCAGCGAATGCAGTAGGTCAAGAGTGAACATGAAACCTCCCTAACCTGTTTTGCTCACTCCTCACTGCTCACTGGATAAACTCAGTGGAGCTAATTAAATTTCTTTTTGTTGCTGTTGATGTCTGTGATCTCTGGTGCTAGAAAAGTCAGGTTGAATCATAAACAACAGAAAATTTAAGAACATGTTCCAATGTGATAGAAAGCAAACATAAACAAGTTTTTTAGAATAGTGTATAAATGTTTGACAAAGCGACACAAAGAGGTTAGTTATATAAACAGCTCTGTTTAAAAGGTAGTTAATTACTCTGCAGCTCATCCTGATGGGCATAGCAAAGGAACCTGCTTTACATTAAATATCAAGTTATATTTAAAAGCAGTAATATTTAAATAAGTATATTTAATATTTTGCAGTGCACACCATCAGTATTGCAAATTTTCTCCTCTTTGGGAATCAATAAACAATAACAGGCTTTGAATTTAAGAGGAATTATACACATCTTATAAAAAGAGTAACAGAGCCACAATGTGTTATAGATTTAGTGCAATCAAGTGTTTTAACTATCTCTTATTGTAATACACAGCAATCTCATTTCCACTGGACTCCACAATTTATATATATTTTGTTTAACTCAATAGTAAAGCCATAATTTCTGACGTAAAAGTTGTAAGCTTACTACAAAGCTACAATAAGAAACTCCCTTGATAGTTCCGAGAGAGGCCTGGATTTTGTGCATGAGGCAGGGCTCCTAGTGTCAAGAACTCTGCCTCGGCCTTTTCAAGCCCCCATGCAATCTGCTGCTATTGCGGAGGCAAAGTTGCTGGCACTGGGATCTCCGTCCCTTTAAAGACAGGGATCAGGGATCCTGCCTGATCCCGCCTCCAAGAGCTGCCAGCCAATCACAGGGCCAGCAGCTCAGCAGTATCGTCAGTGCCACTGGAAGTGGTGGCCACTGCTGGTATTGCAGAGGCCTTGGACCCAGGCCCAGTGCTGGAAACTCGGACCTCAGGTAATTGTTTTCCAGTCGGGGCCCTCCGTGGACCAAAGATTGTTCATGCAGGAGGAACCACTCACCACCCCCGCCCCCACTAAAGTTCCTTCCCTCGTGGTGGAGGTCCCCCCTGCCGCTGGAGAAATCCCAGTGGCGGTGGTGAGAGGGTGGGGGAAGAAAGGGGCCCTTAAATTGCCATTAATAGGCCACATAAGAGCCTCAATTAGCCTCTGGGCGGGTAGGCCAATGGCGGCCTATCCTGCTCCCAGTAAATCGCTTGGTGACAGGCCCTCCACCTCCACCTCCACCCCCGCCCCCACTCCCTCCCCCGCCACCTGTCATGATTTTATGGGACTACTCCCACCGCCCCCTGGTCATCCGCCTCAGGGGGGCCCATAAAATCCAGCCTGTGATGTATGGCAATGTGGATTGCAGACCAAAAAATTCAAGATTCAAACCCTGGCTAGTACTGAGTTACCCGATCGTGGCTGAAGCAATAGTTGGAATACGATGATTCACCTCAGCAACACGGGCCTAGGGAATGAAAATTGTATCAATGTATATATCAAGTCACCCCTGTTGTAACACATGCAAACTTGAACAGCAGGTAAAGCAGGACTGGGTTTGACTCTAACGTTCTTCCGGGAGAACAGCTTCCCAACAATTCAGGTCTGGATTTTCCCTCCGGGGGTAGGAAACAGAAGTCAGGACTGTTTCCAGGTTCTGAATCCCCCGGGGGGGAACAGTCACTTATTGGGATTGTGACAGGGGCATCCACTTAATTGGCATTGAGATAGGTTCTCCGTCCAATTAAGGGTGGTGTGCAGGTTGTTGCAGCCGGAGGGCCAATCAGAGGCCTTCCAGCATGAGTGGAGCAACAGCCTGCAAAGGATGGTTAGTAACTGAGAGGGCGCTTCAACATGGGGCGCTCTCTCACCAACTTTTTAAAAACTTCAATTAAAAAACAGATACAGCACCCAGACCACCGCTGTCAGGGTGAGGGGGGAGAAAGTCCCTCTACAGGGCAACCTGTGGCTGCACCCACCCCCAGGCAAGCAGGGAGGGACTCTAGGCCTACCTGGAGCATTGACCCCCCGGCCTGCCGCTGGGTGCCTGTCTCCAGGCACCCAAACAGGCCCCTGCCAGTGTAGGAAACTGGAGGCCGACTGGAAAATCCCAGTCAGCCTGCTTTAATTGGCCATTAACAAGGCTGTTAACAAGCCTAATTGGTTACCCACGACATGCGGGTGGGTAGCCCTGCCGGCCCTGAACCTGACTCTGCCAAAAGAGCTGGCATAGGACTAGCGTCAGCAAACTGGCACACCGACCAGTGTCTGTATTTTTGGGCCTCGTCTGCCTCCACTCCCTATCTTGATGGGGCCTGAAAATTCAGCCCTCAGTGTCTAAACTTATGTATGAAATATGAGAGTCTGATTGAGGTGCAGCAGCACTGCTAGTGTCAGCAAGAGTCAGTTGCTGCAGGAAAAGAAAAATGGGAAGAGAAAAATATAAATTCAGATTTCTCAGTACAAATGTCAATCACCCTGCGTCAGACCAATTGGAACTGCCATTTCAGTCTATGTGCTGTTCCATGGGCATTGACTGAACATAGGAGCAGCAATTCAGAAGCTAATTCTAAAAGTGGGAATGAATATTTATTTGGTACAAGCCATGAAAACAATATGATTATACAATGGCCTCACCAGGACCTTGGAGTCAATGTGGGGATTTCAAAAATATTGGGGAAATTTAATGTGCATGTGGTGAAATTAATATGCCTCATGCTTGGCAGGTGGGGGCCTGCATGACAATGGGCTTAAGAGCACTTGGGTGTAATTTCCAAAACATGTCAGTCCTACAGAGTTGTAGGATGTTGAATTCACTTCCAGGATTAGTGATTAAGGCAGACATGCAAGATTAGATTGAGTATGTGAATGCATGTAAAGGGGTCAAGGGATATAGGAACAAGGTAGGTAAATGATCAGAACTTTTGGTTTATTTGGATGTTAAATGTCGACATGGACTGGATGGAATGAATAGTTGTTTCTCTGTTCTTCTATGCAAGTGTATTTATAGAATGCATGCAGGTATGTAGGTGTGTATTTATTTCAGACGGCTTTCAAAGAATTTTGCAATGATGTGATATTTGCAGCTTATCTATTCTTCCAACATTTGTCAATACATTTCTTTTAATGAACTTAGTGTATTCTTGGAGACAACGTTTCAGCCATATTTTTAGGCAACTTGAATCCTATAAAAGATGCATGTGTTTGAAAACAACATCAGGCTAGCCATAAACCCACTGAGAAATTTGATGAGATAACTAAATAAAAATTGGATTTCATAACAGAATATATCTGGATGGGTGTTTCTTTGTCTTCATTGTGTTTTGCTGCTTAGATATTAGTTTCCATTTTATTGTCTTTTATGGCACATTTCTCTGGTGTACAAATATTAAATGTAAGCTGTTCCATTTCTTACATATTTGGTTTCCAGCTGTCCTATACATAGAATGCACTGATGTAAACCATTGAATTGTTCAAATGATTATCTTGGCTCATTGGTTGTCCTCTTACTTCTGAAGGTTGTGGGTTCAAGTCCCACTTTAGCGCAAAATATATGCTGATACTCCAGTGCTGCACTGTTGGAGGTGCTGTTTTTTTTAGATGAGGCATTATGAATTCCTGTCAGGTGGAGGTAAAAATCCCGTGATAATATTTTTAGAGCAGGTTCAATATTTAACCCTCAATTGACATCACTGAAGCAGTGAGTTGGAGGATAAACATGAAGTCACTGCCCTCACTAAAATATAAATAGTTATTTCATTCATTACCAATAATGTATTAAAATTAAAGCTATTTATTTTGTTAGCCATGTTTCCTCTTGGCATGAGGTGTCAGACTTGCCTCAGTGGTCACACTTTTTTTCAGCTAAGTGAGAAGCTGGTGAGTTTAAGGCCCACTCCAGAGACTTGAGCACATAATCTAGGTTGACACTTGAGTGTTGCACTGTTGTCTTTCAGATAAGATGTTAAATTGAGGCCCTATTTACCCTCTCAGGTAGATGTAAACGATCCTGAAGCATTATCTGAAGAACAGCAAGGGAGTTATCCTATTGTCCTTGTCAATACCTTGTCAGCCAACATAATTTGAAAGAAACAGATTATATCTGGTCATTTATTTCATTAGTGTTTGTGGGAACATTATGATTTGGCTTAAATAAAAACAGAAAATTATGGAAATACTCACCATGTCAGGCAGCATTTGTGGAGAGAGAAACAGAGTTAACAATTCAGATCAATGAGCTTTCATCAGGACTGGGAAAAGTTAGAGATGTAATAGGTTTTAAGCAAGTGAAAGAGGAGAAGGGCAGGAAGAAGAACAAAAGGGAAGGTCTGTGATAGGGCAGAAGGCAGGAGACATTAAATGACTAAAGCATTGCTGGTGCAGGGCCAAAGGGAATGGTAATTGGACATAAAAAAAGCAAAAGATGTGTCTAGAGGAGGTATGAGTGGCAGAAAGATGAACAGCTGCTGTCTGAAAGAACAAAAAAGTAAAACAAAAACCAGCAAAAAAAGGAAAGAAAATGGGGGCAGAGGTTACAGTCTGAAATTATTGAACTTTTTGTGGGATATGTGGAACATTCCTTATTCCAATCCTCCTCAGGCCCCCTCTCTCACCTCTTTTCTGGTACATTGATGAGTGTATCAGTGCCACTTCCTGCTCTCTCCCTGAACTGGAAGATTTCATCAACCTTTCTTCCAATTTCCACCCTTCTCTCACCTTCAATCCATTCTGACTCTTCCCATCCCTTCCTCAACTTCTCTGTCTCCATTTCTGGGGATAGACTATCAATGAACAATCACTATAAAATACTGACTCACTTTTCTCAGTTCTGATGAAAGGCCATTGATCTGAAATGGTAATTCTGTTTCTCTCTATATATAGATGCTGCCTGGCCACCCTGAGTGTTACCAGCATTTTCTGCTTCTATTTCAGAATTACAGCATCTGCAATATTTCGTTTTTGTATTACTATTTGGCTGCCACGTTTGCCTACATTAGGGCAGGGGCCACACTTCAAAAACTGCTCCACTGTCTGTAACGAATCTACACTGAAACGGGCAATGTGTGTGTTTTATTATGGAAAAAATGGATGGAATTATGGAATGTAATCTCCAAAACCATGGTGCAAATCCTGAAATTTGAATTACTCAATCACCATAAACCAATGGCCCAGGCAATGATCTTATAGATTTATCAAAAGACACATGAAAAAATGATCAGTTGACTGAGGTTGTTCAATCCTACGGTCACCCAGCCTCAGACAGGGCTTCAGGAAAGGAGGACAAATTGTGGGCATGAGGGGAGTTTTCACAGGCATGAAACAGAACTATAATGGCGACATTGCTGGCACCAGTGATTGTCTGTATACCAGTGTTACTGTTCAATACTGTAAATGTATTTGCAAATACAGGTAAACCCTGTTCACCTTTTTCTCTCATCTTGTCATCGCGGCGGCTGTAACTAGTAACCTTGTGTACGGTAAACATCTTTTAGTTTTGACCCTCAGTTAACCTTCTCTTGCACTGTCACTTACATTTTTATCAAATTTACTCATTTAACAGCAATGCAATTATGAGCAGCAGCATTTTCACCAGCGAACAACTGAATTTCCTGTTTTGTTCTCATCAGCAGACTTGGCTCAGTACATTGCAAAACGGGTGAGTCGACCAAGGAAGCAGGATGAGTAACAGTTATCACATCGAATCACGAGAGGAACGGCAAACGACTATTCCCACGCAGGTCAACAGTCATCTTGAAGAGAAATATTAATCTTTACATAGTTGTGCCTGATGTTTGTTTCACAAAAGAAAGTTCATGTAAACACAGAATTTGACAGTCCGTCACTTAGTATATTTCTGCCAAAAGTATTAGACATTATGAAGGCAGGAAATACACCTGTCTGTCACAATTAAGGTTACAATTTAAATAATGTTATGATAAATAATACTTTTGTACTTCTGGAATGATAAGGTGTGTAATTATGGTAACGTGAATTTGCGGCAGTCATTTCAATAGCAGTTTTGGAAAACTTTAAACAGTGATTACCTCATTTAAGTGCTCCTATATGAAAACCACACTGATTAAAACCGTGCCGTTGACAAGATTGTGCCCGATTCACTGCCCTCTATAATCTTAGTTTGAAATAGAAGAACTTTTGCAAGGTAGAAATAACTGAACAACCCTTTCGCAAATTTAGTTCTAAAATCTGAATTACCATGAATTTCTGAGTGAGCATTTTTTTTTTTGCTTCAATGAAATAGTAAATTACTGTGAAAGTAAAGGTAAATTAAAAATTTGATCTCACTAATTGTGTAGTTTGCAGTATATCGGGACTGGGGAATTGTCCAGAGTGAGTCTAGTGGTGCAGTAGACGAGGTCACAGTGTTGTTGAATGTTACTGCCTTGATCTTAATTAGGTGAGAGCAAACCTAAAAAATGAGAGACATAAAGAGCTCCAGTAAGTCTAAAGAAAACCATACAAAAGCTTGAAATAATATATCAAATCGTAAAATATTTACAATTAACTGTTAAAAGCATGAAGTTTGTATCAAGCGTAACAAGCAATAGTTTCTCCGAGATCAAACTAATTCATCCACCGGTCATTCCAAGGGATGTTTTGACCATTTACTACGGAAAGGATTTGAAAATAAAAGTTATTTTAATATTGTATTTTTTAAGCAAAGTGCGCTCTTACAAGTTTGAAAACACAGTACTTAGACAAAAGGTGGTAAAGATACTAAACATTTTCTCCAGAGGTTAAACAATAAGCAATTTGTTAGATTATCTAGGTTATCAAAAAGCTGCTCTCATCCATTGTGTTGGAAAATTCTTTGAACTCGTCTGTAAAGAGAGAAACAGGGACAGAGGCAGTGAGGCTTTTAAAAACAAAGTTTGCTATGAAGTAAAGCAACTTAACGATTTGCACAAGCTTCTCCTTGCCAAGTTTTGCTCAGTCTTCCTTCAGATGTATTGAATATATTTACATATGAAATGCCTTTGTTACCTCTAGACTTGACTATTCCAGTGCAATCCAATCTCCCACATTCTACCTTCCATTAACTTGACGTCATCCAAAACTCTGCTATGCATGTCCCAACTCACACCAAGTCCTGTTTACCCATCAGGCTGTGCTTGCTGACCTACACTGGCTCCTGGCTGAGCAACACATTGATCTTAAAATTCTCATCCAGGTCTCAAGAAAGCAGCCTTAGAGCACCACTCTCCCAAATTTACAACACAGTTAGCTGCCAGTCTTACCCTGTGCTGATGGCAAAGTGCATTCGAGGGATCTATGACAGATTGGTCACTGTACATGCACATCTAGTTCTATTTTGGAATTTTCAAGTTCCTCCATGGCCTTGTCCCTCCTTATCTCTTTAATCTCTTGCAGACCCAAAACCCTCATATAATTCTGGCCTCTTGTACATCCCCGGTTTTATCATTCCACCATTGATGGCTGTGTCTTCAGTTGCCTAGGGCCTAAACTCTGGAATTGCCTCCCTTAACCACTCCATCTCTCTGAAAGGAAAGAAGAGAGGTAGATACTCCTTAAAACCAACCTCTTTGACAAAGCTTTTGGTCATTTGACCTAACAGCTCCTTATGTTGCTCGCTGTTAATTTTTTCTTTATAACGCTCCTGTCCAGTGCCTTGGAACATTTTATTATATTAAAGGTGTTGTATTAATACAAATTGTTGTTGTTGTCGAAAGACATGAATATCCTATTCAGATCACAAGCGTATGCTATTATTACATCCCTAGGTTACACTCTCAAGTGTGTAGATGGAGACATTAAAGTAAATGCTCAGGCTACTTATGGAAGTGACTGAAACTGAGAGTTCAACAGCAGACTTTGTAACAGCCAACAACACTATTAGAATTCCATAACACATCTATGATGAAACTGGAGATTAAGGCTATGCACTACAAATGAATACCTCATCACACAATCGTGTTAATATACAGCGGAAAGAATTAAAGAAACCCAACTTACCCTTACAGTACAGGCCAGGTCTCAGGAAAGCAGCCTTAGAGCACCACTCTCCCAAATTTACAACACAGTTAGCTGCCAGTCTTACCCTGTGCTGATGGCAAAGTGCATTCGAGGGATCTATGATAGATTGGTCACTGTATATGCACATCTAGTTCTATCCTGATATCACCAATAAGTGATGTCATCATTGATGTTCTGTCACCTGTGTGGTGATGTTAGTAGCCAGTTAGGCATTCAGATCAAGTTGTTCTGGTTGTCAAACAAATTCTGGAAGTTTTACCTTTGTTTCATCTTATGAACGTGCTTATATATTTTTTGTTAGCTTTTTTTGAGGACTCATATTTAAATTGTGGAGATGGATTCATTTGGAAGCCTGAAGGAATGCTGAACTTTTGTTTTCACTGGGTCATTGAAAGGACACTTGACTGAAAACATTTACGAGAAGAATCAAGGATTTCTAAAAACAAGCTTTGCTGGAAATCATGTGCTTTGGGGTGTGAACTGGTTCTAAGACAGTTGGAGAAAATGAGCCAAGACAGCAGCCACCATCAGCTCACTCTCTTCCATCTCTTTGAGAAATTCCTGAGAATCACGTGTAAGAGTTAGAGAAACTAATGCTTCATTTCTCTTAAAAAGCCTGCCAGAAGCTCCTGATGCCACATTTCTCCCAGAAATCCTGTGAAACTGATCCTCAACGTTGCCTGAAAAGAATTGCTCTGAAAAGATCCCAGTGACAGCTGTCTACACATATTTGGGACACCAGACCAAAAAGGGACAACTGACATCTTTCCATATCTTCTCTTTTTTCCTTCAAGAATTAGCAAGTATTTGGCCAAAGTATTCTTTTTTTGTCTTTTTTTTTGTAACAGACTTCTGCAGAGAGAATTTCTGTATTTTTTCAGTGTGTGAGAGTTTGCGTGTGGGGAATATAAAAAGGGGAACTTTCATATTTCAGTCTGTGTATTAATGCTTTGCTTCATTACTGGTTAAGTCTTGTTTGATAATAAACTGATAATTTTGTTGTTTATTAAAGAAACCTGGTTGGTGTATTTTATTCTAGGATAAAGAGTAGAGTATATGATTGATCGCATTGGTAACTGGGTAAATTAAAAAAAAATATATGTTGTGACCTGTGAAAAAGTGGAACTAGAAAAGACAGCGCACTCCTCCCGCCTTGGTTGTAACACTAGTCATGGAGTCATAGAGTTATTCAGCACAGAAGCAGGCCCTTCAGCCCACCGTGTCTGTGCCAGCCATCAAGCACCAACTATTCTAATCCTATTTTCCAGCACTTGGCCCGTAGCCTTGTATGCTATGGCATTTCAAGTGCTCATCTAAATACTTCTTAAATGTTGTGAGGGTTTCTGCCTCTACCACCTCTTCAGGCATCAGTGGCAGGAGACTTGGGATATGGGAGGAGGCAACCATGGATCAGCATAAAAGTGATTAAATCTTAAGACAATAAGCTGTATACATGCTAAAACAAAAACGTAGCAAGAACTTCCTAACAAACTCAGGAAAACTAACAAATTCTCCAAAAAGCTCAAAACTGGACACCAATAAGCTTATGACATATGAAAACAATTAGTTACACTGAAAGTGCAGTTGGATACATATGGATTTTCTGTTTTCAATCACTCAGCTTATTTGCTGATCTACGGTTGGTGAGGGTAAAAATTTCAATAATGACCCATTGAACCAGGTCCATATGACTTCTGGCAAACACTGGAAATACCCATGCCAATACAGTGAATGGCAGGGCCCTGGGGAGTGTTGTTGAGCAGAGAGACATTGGGGCGGCACAGTGGCGCAGTGGTTAGCACCGCAGCCTCACAGCTCCAGGGACCCGGGTTCGATTCCGGGTACTGCCTGTGTGGAGTTTGCAAGTTCTCCCTGTGTCTGCGTGGGTTTTCTCCGGGTGCTCCGGTTTCCTCCCACAAGCCAAAAGACTTGCAGGTTGATAGGTAAATTGGCCATTATAAATTGTCACTAGTGTAGGTGGTAGGGAAATGTGGGGACAGGTGGGGATGTTTGGTGGGAATATGGGATTAGTGTAGGATTGGTATGGATGGGTGGTTGATGTTCGGCACAGACTCGGTGGGCCGAGGGGCCTGTTTCAGTGCTGTATCTCTAATCTAAAAAAAAATCTAATCTACATAGTTCCCTGAAAGTGGCAACACAGGTAGACAGGGTGGCGAAGAAGGCGTATGGCATGCTTGCTTTCATCGGCCGAGGCATTGAGTACAAGAGTTTGGACGTCATGTTACAGTTGTACATAACGTTGGGTCGGCCGCATTTGGAGTACTGTGTGCAGTTCCGGTCGCCGCACTACAGGAAAATGTGATTAAGCTAGAGAGGGTGCAGAAAAGATTCACAAGGATGTTGCCTGGTTTGGAGGGCTTGAGTTATAAAGAGAGATTGGAGAGGCTGGGTCTGTTTTCCCTGGAGCGAAGGAGGCTGAGAGGGGACATTATAGAGGTATGTAAAATTATGAGAGGCATAGATAGTGTAGATAGCCAGAGTCTGTTTCCCATGGTAGGGGTGACTAAAACTAGAGGGCATAGATTTAAAGTGAGAGGGAGGAGGTTTAAAGTGAGAAGGAGGAGGTTTAAAGGGGATCAAAGGGGTAATTTTTTCACACAAAGAATAGTGGGTATCTGGAATGAGCTGCTAGAGGAGGTGGTGGAGGCAGGAACAGTAGCAACATTTAAGAGGCATCTGGACTGGTACTTGAATGAGAAAGGCATAGAGGAATATGGAATTAATGCAGGCAGGTGGGATTAGTATAAATAGGCATTATGGTCGGCATGGACGCGGTGGGCCGAAGGGCCTGTTCCTATGCTGTACGACTCTAAACTCTATGACTCTAATACGGGTTGCATTATTACAGTGAGACAGCAATTACAGAGTAACATCATATGCCACGTTTTCTGTCTTATCTATGTAGCATCCTGAACCCAAGTAACACCAGGGTTTAAGTTCCTGAACTCTATCCCATAATACTATTCAAAGAAGAGCAGGGGAGTTCTTCCTGATGTCTTCTTGGCCAATATAACTAAAACAGATTATCTAGTCATTATCGCATTGCTGTTTGTGGGAACTTGCTGCACACAAATTAGTTGCTGTGTTTCAAACTGTGTTGTGTTAGCAACAGTGACCACACTTCAAAAAGTACTTCAATGGCTGAAAAGCACTTTGGGACGTCCTGAGGTCATGAATGGCTCTATATAAATGCAAGTCTTCCTTTCTTTCTCAATCTTGTCGGTGACCCGTGTAGTACTGGAAGATGGTATGCCGAGTAGTGCAGTGATACTGGCCTCCACAAGAACATACATGGGCCCACAAAGCAAGCGACTTGGATTTCTAAAGTATTTAATAAAGTATTTAACTGATCGCCCCCTATGCTCTGGGGGAATAAGGACCATTATAGGGGCTGGCAGAAGGATAGGGTCCTGTGCAAGCTCCTTTCCCAAACTCAACCAAGTATCATAGTGACCAGTATTTGTGGGCAGTTGGGTATCCCCTGCCTAACACGTAAAAATATGATGCCCTCCTACTGACCCCACAAGCTTCAGTGGGGTCAGTGGTGAAGGGCATCGGTGGGCACAATTCCAATATAAATATTGAGATCATGACCCAAGATATTTCAGGGCTAGCAATTTTCACTTTTTTTGGTTATTTTCTACTCTTTTTATTCTGCATTATTTCAACTCTATTACATTTGATCATTCTCATGGGTCAAATTTAAGCTTCACATACATTTGAGAGCTTTTTATCTTATCCTCAAGATTTAGATAAACTTTCTGTAATGTGAAAATGAAACAGAAAAGCTCACCTGTTAATTGCTTTCCAATTCCTTTCATGGAATCTAGATCATCTTTGATCAGTGAACTGAGTATCACTACCTCAGACCTTATCTTAAGTTTGAAAACACTAACCAAATATTTACAACAATAGCCAAATAAGGAAATAATATAATATTTACATATTTACAATAGAAAGTTTATCATCTCATTCCTTGAGTGGAGAATGATAAAAAAATTTCACAACTTTAAGATCTTAGGTAAATTATTTTCAAACACACATATTGTTCTTTCTGTTTGAATTTCTTCTCACTGTGGTTGACCAGAATAATCTAAATATCTTCTTTGAAATTTCAAACTGATTTTTATCTCTTTCAGAAGTTTCTAAGTGAGTGTTTCTTTCTTTCAATTCCCTAGTCAATCTAAATCGAACACTCTCAGAAATCAGACTTGAATTTTGAATATTTGACCATTCAAATTCAAAAAAATGAACTGTCAGTCATATACAAATTGAACCAAACACAAAGAAATGTCTAAATTTACTTCCTCTCTTCAGTTAGTAATTGGCAAAATTTGCAACATTCCAGTGAAGTAAGCTTGTTAGGGGACCTGAACTGCAGTTGGATTTTAAACTGCTCATGTACTGTGATTGGATGTATAGGAGTAGCCACTAAATCAAAATTAAACAAAAATACCTATTTTTTGTGACAATGATATTTCAGTAATCACAGACTAACCAGATTATCACTTCCCCAAAAGCTACTACAAAAATCACATTTCCCCTGTCCAGTTCACATCAGCATACTACTCATTCCAGCCCTCCACTACCTATTCTCACCTATTCATAAACCCATAGGGCTGGATTTTTACGATGTGACATGTTGGGAATGGGGAGCTCCAATGGCATGCAAGAAACCTGGAAGTAAGTGCAGTGCACCTGTCAGTGACTTTTTAACCCAGCCACTACAATACCATAGCAATTAACATGATGGGGCATGATGCTGACCTGTATGATGCAATTACAACTCCAGAATTTAAAGGGATATTGCAAACATGCAATTTGATGGAATTTGGAGTTGGCAGCACAACAAAATGAATTTGGCAAAATGGAGCTCAGACATTCAAAGGCTCCACCTCATTTTAGTAACACCTCCCTGGCTGCAGGGGTGTGTAAGTGCCTGGAGGGAGAGATTCTTCCCTACTGATGAGAGAAAAATGCCTGCAGTTGAAAGAAAGAAGGTGTGGTTGGAGTTTGCTCATGAGTCAACAGTCGGAGTGGTGCCTCACTCATGGATTCAATGCTGAATGTAGTTTAATGACCTAAGCAGGACAGGAAAGGTCTGTATGGTGGAACATTCACCTGCATCCTGATGTGTATATCACCCAATACTCTCACTCTGCTTTCTTAAGCCTACTGCAATACATCACTCCTCACATCAACTACACCCATCCATTTCTGTCTAGGCATTTCCTCACATTCCCATCTATCCAGTCCACACTGACATTCACCTTTATCCTTATGCAATGTCATGAGTCTCTCTAATAGTTATCCTCAACAAATGCTCTCCATCCATCCATTCAACTCATGCCTCCACTCTCACTCTCAGGTCTCTTCTTTCTCTCCTCACAGAACAGAACACAGAACACCAAGGAGAGGCAGAGAACCGGAGGTGGCCCTCCAGCTGTCTCCATACTGACAGCTGCAGAGCAGGAGGTAGTGGACATCAGTGGAGTCTCAGCATGCCTGGTCATTGGAGATGGGGAGATGGGGGTCTCTCAGCTACCTGGTGACAAGAAAATATCATTAGACAGCTCCATGGGCATACAACACACACTCATGGTGACTTGATGTCAGCAGCAAGTGAATTATAATCATGTGCATAATGATCACTTAAAACATTGTTACCTTGACAGCACTCATTCATGTCTTTAGCTCCCACAAGACCTTCAAGCATTCCCCTGGCAGTGGTCCAGCTGGCCGATCTAACTCCTCAGGGGAGGTCAATCCCACTAAGGGTGCGCCATCACAGGACTCATGCAGACTGTGCACCAGATCAGACACTCACACTTCGGCGGGACCAGTGAGGCAGGTAGTTGGGTTGTCACCTGGTGACTCAAAGATCACAAATGAGCAAGAGCAAATGCTGAAGTCAGGGACACCAGTGGTGAGTCCATGTCAGAGGTTCTGGATGCCCAAGCTCTGTTCAGTTGGAGATAAATGCTGTACCTGGGGAACTGTCAATGAACATGATACTTCTGGAGCAGCAGTAGTGAGTGTGCGATGCACTGGCAGCTGTTCCAGCAGCACGGTGCACGCTCACAGAGGTTGAAGGAGTCCCATCTCCAGCATGAGTGGCATGATGTTGCA
Source organism: Heterodontus francisci (assembly GCF_036365525.1). Lineage (NCBI taxonomy): Eukaryota > Metazoa > Chordata > Chondrichthyes > Heterodontiformes > Heterodontidae > Heterodontus > Heterodontus francisci. The sequence goes on from NC_090374.1 coordinate 144,293,874, forward strand.
GGCCTTTACAATGATGTCTTTGTCCATGGAAAGAGTGGCCCGCTGCATAAGCATCAATCACGGCAATCACACAAGTGCAGGCAGGCATTCACCAATGGCTTGCAGAGTATGAATGCCACCTTGAATACGTTGAATGATATCCTAGCCTTAGCTGTTCATCGCCCCACTGATCTGCAACAAAGTGTTCTCCAACTCATTGCTACCAGGCAAGTGCGGGTGGACCATGAGTGGCAAAATGACGCTTATTCCATCCTCAGTTAATTCTGGCACTCACTCGCCTCCCCACCTCCAGTCAGTTAATGTTGGCATTTTTTGTTTTTCCATCTTCCACTTCCAGCTTCTCCTCTCTCCAAAGTGCTGCTGACATTTTCCATCGCTGTTCTCACTTCTCCGAAAGTATTGTTCCTGGCATCTCCACTCTTCCCCCACCCCAGCCCTCAAATGTTTAATTCCTAGTTTCTGTACATCGTGGATGGAAATTTTCAAGCACAGTTTTAGTGTCATGAATTCCTTACAGACGTTAATGGTCGGTGAAAGCTCAGAATGGTTCTTTGATGGAGGAGCCCAGCCTATTTGTTTGAGCCGAATGCAAAGGTTGAAATGCATGTATCCTCAAACAAAATGACAGCAATAAGGTGGAAACACATTTCAACATACATAATTGTCAGTGCACCAAGAAACTCAAGTTTGTTCAATCTAAGATACTTTTTCAATGTGTTATAATTGTTTTAGTGTTTTAGATTAGTACTTAAGTTAGTACATAATCAAGCAGATGAATAGTACGATATTAAAAAGACAAAAACAAGTAGTCACCACAATCTATGGAGAATAAGGTGCTACTTTCATCCAGAAATAAACTTTAACAAAACAATAAATTGCAAACCAACTAGGCCATAGCTATAGTGAATTCAGGTTGTAATAGAAACAGACAAACATAGAAAAATAGGAGCAGGAATAGGCCATTCGGCCCTTCAAGCCTGCTCCGCCATTCAATACGATCATGGCTGATCATCCAAACTCAGTAACCTGTTCCTGCTTTCTCCCCATATCCCTTGATCCCATTAGCCCTAAGAACTATATCTAACTCTTTCTTGAACATATTTAATGATTTGGCCTCAACTGCTTTCCATGGTAGAGAATTCCACAGGTTCACCACTCTCTGGGTGAAGAAATCTCTCCTCATCACAGTCCTAAATGGCTTACCCTTTATCCTTAGACTGTGACCCCTAGTCCTGGACTCCCCCACCATTGGGAACCTCCTTCCTGCATCTAGTCTGTCCAGTCCTGTTAAAATTTTGTAGATTTCTATGAGATCCCCTCTCATTCTTCTAAACTCTAGCGAATACAAGCCTAATCGACCCAATCTCTCTTCATACATCAGTCCTGCCATCCCAGGAATCAGTCTGGTGAACCTTCATAGCAAGAACATCCTTCCTTAGATAAGGAGACCAAAACTGCACACAATACTCCAGACGTGGTCTCACCAAGGCCTTGTATAATTGCAGCAAGACATCCTTGCTCCTGTACTCAAATCCTCTCACTATGAAGGCCAAAATACCATTTGCCTTCTTAACTGCCTGCTGCACCTGCATGCTTACTTTCAGCGACTGGTGCACAAGGACACCCAAATCTCGTTGCACCTCCCCCTATCCCAATCTATCGCCGTTCAGATAATAATCTGCCTTTCTGTTTTTGCCATCAAAATGGATAACCTCACACATCCACATTATACTGCATCTGCCATGTATTTGCCCACTCACTCAACTTGTCCAAATCACACTGGAGCTTTTCTGCATCCTCCTCACAGCTCACACTCCCACCCAGCTTGGTGTCATCTGCAAACTTGGATATATTACATTTAATTCCCTCATCTATATCATTAATATATATTGTGACTAGCTGGGATCCTAGCACTGATCCCTGAAGTACCCACTAGTCACTGCCTGCCACTTGGAAAAAGACCCGTTTATTCCTACTCTTTGTTTCCTGTCTGCCAACCAGTTCTCTATCCATGTCAGTACCTTACCCCCAATCTCATGTGCTTTAATTTTGCATGCTAATCTCTTATGTGGGATCTTATCGAAAGCCTTCTGAAAGTCCAAAAACACCATATCCACTGGTTCTCCCTTATCTATTCTACTCGTTACATCCTCAAAAAATTCCAGTAGATTTGTCAAACATGATTTCCCTTTCATAAATCCATGTTGACTTTGTCCAATCCTGTCACTGTTTTCCAAGATATGGACTCGAGCATTTTTCCCACTACTGATGTCAGGCTAACCGGTCTATAATTCCCTGTTTCCTCTCTCCCTCTTTTTTTTAAATAGTGGGGTTACAATAGCTACTCTCCAATCCATTGGAACTGTTCCAGAGTCTATAGAATTTTGAAAAATGACCAGCAATGCATCTACTATTTCTAGAGCTACTTCCTTAAGTAGTCTGGGATGTAGATTATCAGGCCCTGGGGATTTATTGGCCTTCAATCCCATCAATTTCCCTAACACCATTTCCCGACTAATACTAATTTCATACAGTTCCTCCTTCTCACTAGACCCTATGTTCACCAAAATTTCTGGGAGGTAATTTGTGTCCTCCTTTGTGAAGACAGAACCAAAGTATGTATTTAATTGATCTGCCATTTCTTTGTTCCCCATTATAAATTCCCCCATTTCTGACTGTAAGGGACCGACATTTGTCTTCACTAATCTTTTTCTCTTCATATATCTATAGAAGCTTTTACAGTCAGTTTTTATGTTCTCTGCAAGCTTACTCTCATACTCTATTTTCCCCTTTTTAATCTGCCTGTGCGGAGTTTGCAAGTTCTCCCTGTGAGCACGTTGGTTTTCATCGGGTGTTCCGGTTTCCTCCCACAGCCAAAGATTTGCAGGTTGATAGGTAAATTGGCCATTATAAATTGTCCCTAGTATAGGTAGGTGGTAGGGGAATTGAGGGAAGGTGGGGATGTGGTAGGAATATGGGATTAATGTAGGATTAGTATAAATGGATGGTTGATGGTCAGCACAGACTCGGTGGGCCAAAGGGCCTGTTTCTCTAAAAATTAATCAATCCTTTTGTCCTCCTTTGCTGAATTCTAAACTGTTCACAATCCTCAGGTTTGCTGCTTGTTCTGGCCATTTTATATTTCTCCTCCTTGGATCTAACACTATCCCTAATTTCTTTTGTAAGCCACAGTTGAGCCACCCTTCCTGTTTTATTTTTGCGCCAGACAGGAATGAACAATTGTTGTAATTCATCCATGTGCTCTTTAAGTACTAGCCATTGCCTATCCACTGTCAACCCTATAAGTAAGGTTCCCCAATCTCATACCTTCATAGTTTCCTTTATTTAGAATCAGGACCCTAGTCTTGTAATCAACTCTCTCACTCTCCATCTTAATGAAGAATTCTATCATGTTATGGTCGCTCTTCCCCAAGGGACCCTGGATTGACCCCAAGGATTGTTAACCAATCCTTACTCATTACACAATACCCAGTCTCGGATGGCCTGATCTCTAGTTGGTTCCTCAACTAATTGGTCCAAAAAACCATCACGTATGGACTCCAGGAATTCCTTCTCTACAGTATTATTGCTAATTTGGTTTGCCCAATCTATATGTAGATTAAAGACAACCATAATTACAGTTGCACCCTTATTGCATGCATCTCTAATTTCTTGTTTAATGCCATCCTCTACAACACCACTGCTGTTTGAGGGTCTATATACAACCCCCACCAACATTTTCCGTCCCTTGGTTTTTCTTAGCTCCACCCATACAGATCTCACATCAGGATTCTCTGAACTAATATCCTTCCTCACTATTTTATTGATTTCCTCTTTTACTAACAATGCTACTCCACCTCCTTTCCCTTTTTGCCTGTCCTTCCTAAATATTGAATACCCTTGGAGGTTCAGTTCCCATCCTTGGTCACCCTGCAGCCATGTCTCCGTAATCACAAATATATCGTATCCATTTATATCTATTTGCGTGGTTAATTCACCTACCTTATTGCGAATACTCCGCACATTGAGACACAACGCCTTTAGGCTCATCTTTTTAACATTCTTAGTCATCTTAGCATTATTTCACACAATGGCCCTATTTGTTTCTTGCCCTTGATTTCTATGCCTTCCACTTTTGCCTTTTTGTTTCCTGTCTTTTGTTTCTATCCTTGTTTCCTCCTCCTTAGTCTCTCCGCTCAAGTTCCCATTCCCTTGCCACTCTAGTTTAAATCCTCCCCAACAGCACTAGCAAACACCCCTTTGAGGACATCGGTTCCGGTCCTGCCTGGGTGTAACCCAGCCAGGAAAAGGTCCTGTGTCTCAACTTACCAAAATACTCAGACACCACTATAGAAATATGCATTGCTGCTACCTACCCTGTAACTGATCAGAATAACTTTGCTATTTTGTCTTAGATATGGTAAGTGTCCAAACAATAATCTTTTGTTATTGAGCCAATATGCAGTCACTGGGCTTTGCTTCCACTCGCTGGATGACTCTTATGGTAAATTATTTCCTTCTCACTTGAAAGTGCTGACTAGTGGTGGGGCACAGTTCAATGATAGCCAGTTGCAATATGATACATTGCCCATCTTTCAACTTGTGGACATCCTTCAGATATGAGTCCACACAGTGAGTATTGATAGGATATTCAACCATGAAAAGCTGATCCTGTCCTCACCCAGTGATAAGAAGCAATCACTTTCCCAGCATTGCTAACAAATCAGGGTGTAATAAAAAGAAAGAACTTGCATTTGTATAGTGTCTGACACAACTTCATAACAGCCCCAAAGCACTTTACAGCAAATGAAATGTTGAAGTGTAGTCACTGCTGTAGTATAGAAAACACAAGGTCCCACAAACACCAACATAATTCTAGATAATCTGTTTTAGTGATGTTGGTTGAGGGATGGATATTGGCCAGGACACTATGGAAAACTCTAGTGCTATTGTTGAAAATATTGCCATGGGATCTTTTACATCCACCTGAGAAGACAGATGGACTCGCCGTTTAATGTTTCATCTGAAAGACATCACCTTGGATAGTTCAGCACTCACTCAGTACTGCACTGGAGTGTCTGCCTACATCATGTGCTCAACTTAATATTACAGGATGTAACATATTTATGAAAGAAAGAGAAAGAAGGAAGGGAGGTGAAGTACTAGTTAAAGATAGAAAATAGCTAGTAGAAAATAGAATGTAACTAGCAGTAAGATAGATTCAGAATCCATGTGGATTGAGCTAAAAGATAAGAAAGGACCCATCACTCAAATTGGGGTAAATTATCGGCCACCAAATAGAGGAAGAAATATGTAGGCAAACTGATGAGGTGAAAAGCAGGCATAGAATATTAATCATGGGAGATTTCACAAAACTTCAACAACAACAACTTATATTTTTATAGCACCTTTAATGTAATGAACGTCTCAAGGCACTTCACAGGAGCATTATAAAACAAAATTTGAGACTGAGCCACATAAGGAGGTATTAGGTCAGATGACCAAAAGCCTTGGTCAAAGAGGTAAGTTTTAAGGAGTGTCTTCAAGGATGTAGAGAGGCAGAAAGGTGTTGGGAGGGTATTCCAGAGTTTAGGGCCTAGGCAACTAAAGGTGGGGCCACCAATGGTGGAGCGATTAAAATTGGGTTCCTCAAGGGGCCAGAATTAGAGGAGCACAGATAGCTCAAAGAGTTGTGGTCTGGAGGAGATTACAGAGATAGGGAGGTGTGAGGCTACGGAGGGAATTGAAAACAAGGATGAGAATTTTATAATCAAGACTTTGCTTAACCGGGAGCCAGTGTAGGTCAGTGAGCCGAGGGGTGATAGGTTAATGGTACTTGGGGCAAGTTAAAACACAAGCAGCAGCATTCTGGATGACCTCAAGTTTAGAGAGGATAGAATGTGGGAGACTAGCCAGGAGTGCATTGATGTAATCAGTCGAGAGGTAACAAAGGCATAAATGAGAGTTTCAGCAGCAGATGAGCTGGGACGAGACAAAGTCTGGCAATGTTATGGAGGTGGAAATAGGCAGTCCTAGTGATGGTGCAAATATGAGGCCGGGGTCAAATGTGACACCAAGGTTGCGAATAATTTCAGACTAGAAAAAAATTTCACTGCACTGTACTTACTTAATTCAAATTGTTTGATGGATGGAATTCCTCTTTTTAGCAAATACATAACAAATTAATGACCCGATAACAAAATTGCATTCTTGCAAATTGCACTTTTCTGAGCTGCATATTATCACACTTTCATTAGTGGGGTTGTAAGGAAGAAGACAGGAATTCTCTTTTGGTTAAAAAGGAATTTTTTATGTATCACCCACCAAACACCCCAGAAGGAAGAAATATCATGCTGGATTTATTAGGTATTCAGACTCTGTGTATATAGTCTATCCTGACAGTGCTAGATTTTATTACCAGTTCTTTGTTGACTCACAGAAAATCATCATTTAATCAATACTGAAGGGTTGAATTCATTCTGTTTTCATTTGCATATTTCCTGCTCAATGTGAAGTGAAACTTATTGGGAGTGCCCCTCTTCTTGTGAATTAAATACATAGAAAACAAGGTAATAGTCAGCTAAATGTTCGGATATGACACAGACATTTAAAATAAAAAATCTCTAAAGCTATGCCATCGACTTCAATGTGAGGTGGGGCACTGTGACCTCTGTAACATTCCAGAGAGACTAAGTATGTATTTACGTCATAATGTCGGATGCAATAGTATTTACCATAGAAATATTAGTTTCTAAAAAGAATCTTTACATGTTTTTAACTGTAATATAACTATAAATTTAGCTTTTCGAGATCTTGTTGGTAGATCGCTCCCTGTTTCAAAATTTCTGTCTGTGTCTTCCTTCAAAATGGTATGGGTTTTGTAGTCAGCGACAAAAGAAGTGAGACCTGAGCACATTCGAGGGACACATGATCCGAGGCCGTGGCCTGAATGATGTAATCTCCTTAAGGACACACGATCTGGGCCATGGCACGATTCACTTGAGCTTCTGGCCAACAGGGAGTGCGTGGCCAGTAGTAGATCCAGCAACCAAAACATTTTTTTAAATTGTTTTTAATTTTTTTCAACATTTTCTTACACAGACTCGATGGGCCAAATGGCTTCCTTCTGTGCTGTAGTATTCTATGATTACACTTACAGCTGCCCACAGACGTTTTGTGGAGCTTTCAGCAGCAATTTACTGTCATCAGGAGTCTGATACAGTGCAGCATTCTCTATCGGAGAGCTGAGACATGCGTGAACAGGGCAAACAGCGTGTCTCCACAAACAAGCAGATTGAAAAATTCTTACTAAAGCATGCAGAGCAAGGAATTGAGTTCATTAGCACTAGTTTTTTGGGCACTATGAGTGCCCTTAGAGTTCCAAACTGGCATCCACTGTGCGTGCACACACACTGGGTTGAATTTTGTTCTGTACTTGGAGGCAGGCACAGAGGCGGAGTGAACAGAAAAATAGCAGTGGATGCTGTTCCTGACATTGCCCCGGGCACCCTGCCATTTTGTCCATGGGACCAAGCCAATTGAGGCCCTTTAGTGGCCAATTAATGGCCACTTAAGGCCTCTTCCCACCTCCACTTCAATTTAATTGAAGGCAGACGCTACCAGGTAAAGCCTGACGGCCTCCTAGCAGGGTCGATGGGGGTCCCTCCTTTATTGGCAATTCAGGGCCCCCTGAAGGCCCTCCTGTTGGCGATCACCACACCCCTGCGAAGATCACCATCCCACCCTCAACAACACCACCCCCAACTTTGTTGCCAGGGCCTGCCTGAATGGCCCCGGCGATCCCGACCCTATTTATCTCCCCCAGGATCTCCGAACTCCTCCACTGCAGGGCCTCCTGCAATTCTGACAGTACTCCCAGTGGCGCTGCTAATACTGCAGAGCTGCCGGCCTTCCGATTGGGCAGCAGCTCTGCAGGATGGATTCATCCCTTAAAGAGACAGCGGGCTGGCAGTTAATTGCTTTCCCACCGTGCGATAGCAACAGGTGTCCAATGGAGAGGCAAGGCAGGGTCTCCCTCCGCCTTCCGAAACAGCCACCCAGACCCCCATCACCGTAATAAAATCTGGCCCAGCAGACGCTATATTGTTGCAGGCATTAGCATGCACACAGTGACTGTCTGCCAGAAGTACGCAGAGTAGGCGGATCATGACATCAGCAGGGTCACCTTGGAGCTCAATGCTCTAGCCAACGCCCTGTCTTAAGCTTGCACAGCTGAACACACATTCAGCAGCAGGAAGTACCTCCCACCAGTACTAATAATAGAAACATAAATGAATGCACTTTTTGAGCTTTACCATGGCTCGTCCATGTTGTCATACCCAACAAAAAATTGTCAGTCAATTTAAGGAAGGGGTAGTAAAAAACTGGAGTCAATGAGACTCTAAAAACTTACGATGAGCCAAAGAACATCACCATATATGGAAGCACACCTAACAAAGGGAGAAGCAATGATAGAGAACTGTTTATTGACAGGTATTATGAGTTAATCCCATCATCATCTGATGTGTTGAAGTTAGTAATAAGATAACAGTTACAATTAAGGCTACATTAAAACTATAATTTGATTAAAATAAATCATTAAAGTCAGCAAAAAGTAAAACTAATAAAATGCAGTAAAATCAATCAATAAAACCTTGCAAGCAATGACTGTTTAGGAGTCCATAAATATTTGTAAAAACTCAAGAGTCAATAGCATCATAAATCTGGCAGTCTGACTGTCAAAGGCCTTAAAAGGATTGATATGAAGGAACTTCATGAGAAAATCATTCAACTTGACCCATTTCCCCCAAGTACCAATGACAAAATCAAATAATTTGATCTTCCTATCTTGGGTCATCGCAACAATCATGGGTTCAAAATGCTTATATTTTTCTATTTTTTGGCCCACGATGATAGCAGCAGATGACATCGAGATGACAGTCTAGAGTTTCATAGCTGCTCCCCACCAAAAGGGATGATTAACTACCTACAGGTTAGTTGCTTGTTGATTTCTTCTGGCTGGTGCTATGATTCTACTGGAGTTTGGTGCTTTCTATGGCTGTTTCAAGTTGCAAAAGCCTTTAGACAGTGGTGTGGCAGGTGATGATGCACTTTTTGCTGACTTTCAAAGCTTCTGCACAAGCCAGTTGCTCCCAGACATGGGTGCATTAATAGGAATACAGCATGATGTGAAGAATGAACAGAGTAGGCAAAGTAGGACAAACTGCCAGAAGAGGAAGGAAGTTGAGGGGAGAAGCACTCTCAGCAGGAGGTCATATCTACTCAAGGTGCTCAGGCAGCAATTCTTTTACCTGAATCTTAGTGAGGAACAACGTTTGAGACATCTGTGCTTCAGGAAGGATGCCATCACTGATGTGTCTGGCTCCTTCCAGGCTGAAGCTGGAAATATTTGCACTTCTTGCAGTTTGCCATCCAATGTTGTGTAAGGGACGTTCACTGAGGCTCTCTATTCAAAGAGAGCTAACTACATTTCATTCTCTCTTGCCAGAGGCAAGCAGGTTAGAAAAGCAAATGGAATATTGGCATTTATTGCAAGGGGGATGGAGTATAAAAATAGGGAAGTCTTGCTACAACTGTACAGGGTGTTGGTGAGACAGCACCTAAAGTACTGCATACAGTATTGTTCTCCTTATTTATACTTGCATTGGAAGCAGTGCAGACAAGGTTCACTAGGCTAATTCCTGGGTTGAAGGGGTTGTCTTAACAGGAAAGGTTGAGCAGGTTGGGCCTATACTCATTGGAGTTTAGAAGAATGAGAGGTGAACTTATTGAAGCATATGTGATTCTGAGGTGGTTTGACAGGGTAGATGCTAAGAGGATGTTTCCCCTCTTGGGGGAATCTAGAATTAGGGGGCACAGTTTCAAAATAAGGGGTCTCCCTTTTAAGACAGAGATGAGGAGGAAATCTTTGGAATCCTTTTATCCAAAGAACAATGGAGGCTGGGTCATTGAATATATTCATAGTTGAGTTAGGCAGATTTTTGATCTACAAGAGAGTCAAGGGTTACGGGGGGCAGGCAGGAAAGTGGAGTTAAGGCCACAATCAGATCAGCCATGAACTTAGTGAATGGCAGAGCAGGCTTGAGGTGCCAAATGGCCTACTCCTCTCCTTTTTCTTATGTGCTTATGTCCTAGATGGAGTGCATACACGGCTTCACTGGGATTGCTGGATTCCCCATGATGTTGTGTATTTGGATTTTCAGAAGGCATTTGATAAGGTGCCACATAAAAGGTTATTGCGCAAAATAGGAGCTCAGGGTATTGGGGGTAATGTGTTGGCATGGATTGAGGATTGGCTAACACACAGAAGGCAGAGAGTCAGGATAAATGGGTCTTTTTCAGGTTGGAAAGCCATAACTAGTGGGGTGCCACAAGGATCGGTCCTAGGGCCTCAGCTATTTACTATCTACATTAATGACTGAGAGGAAAGGACAGAGTGTAGTGTATCTAAATTTGCTGATGATACAAAAATAGGTGGTAAGGCATGTTGTGATGAGGACACAAAGAATCTACAAAGGGATATAGATAGGTTAAGTGAGTGGGCAAAAATTTGGTAGATGGTGTTCAATGTGGGAAAGTGTGAGGTAATCCACCTTGGTAGGAAGAATAAAAAGGCTGATTATTATTTAGATGGAGAAAGACTATAAAATGCTGCAGTACAGAGGGATCTGGGTGTTCTTGTACAAGAAACGCAAAAGGTTACCATGCAGGTGCAGCAAGTAATTAGGAAGGCAAATGGAATTTTGGCCTTTATTGCTAGGGGGTTAGAGTTTAAAAATAGGGAAGTCCTGTTACAACTGTACAGGGTATTGGTGAGGCCACACCTGGGGTACTGTGTACAGTTTTGTCCCCGTAGTGTCCTCAGTACCTTGCTCGACGGCAGCGAGGCCTGGACAATGTACGTCAGCCAAAAGCGACGTCTCAATTCATTCCATCTTCGCTGCCTCCGGAAAATCCTTGGCATCAGGTGGCAGGATTGTATCTCCAACACAGAAGTCCTCGAGGCGGCCAACATCCCCAGCATATACACCCTACTAAGCCAGCGGCACCCGAGATGGCTTGGCCATGTGAGCCACATGGAAGATGGCAGGATCCCCAAGGACACATTGTACAGCGAGCTCGTCACTGGTATCAGACCCACTGGCCTTCCATGGCTCCGCTTTAAAGACATCTGCAAACGCGACATGAAGTCCTGTGACAATGATCACAAATCGTGGGAGTCGGTTGCCAGCAATCGCCAGAGCTGGCGGGCAACCATAAAGGCGGGGCTAAAGCGTGGCGAGTCGAAGAGACTTAGCAGTTGGCAGGAAAAAAGACAGAAGCGCAAGGAGAGCGCCAACTGTGTAACAGCCCCGACAACCAATTTTATCTGCAGCACCTGTGGAAGAGTCTGTCACTCCAGAATTGGCCTTTATAGCCACTCCAGGCGCTGCTCCACAAACCACTGACCAGCTCCAGGCGTTTACCCATTGTCTCTCGAGGCAAGGAGGCCAAAGAAGAAGAAGAAGAAGATTTAAAGAAGGATATACTAGCATTGGAGGCAGTTCAGAAAAGGTTCACTAGGCTGATTCCTGGAATGAAGGGGCTATCTTATCAAGAACAGCTAAACAGGTTAGGCCTTTATTCATTGGAGTTTAGAAGAATGAGAGGTGATCTTATAGAAACATGTAAGATTTTAAGGGGGCTCGACAGGGTAGATGTTGAGAAGGTGTTTCCACTAGTGGGGGAATCTCAAACAAGGGGACATAATTACAGAATAAGGGGGCACACATTTAAAACTGAGATATAAAGGAATTTCTTCTCTCAGAGGGTGGTGAATCTCTGGAATTCTCTGCCTCAGAGAGTTGTGGAGGCTAGGTCACTAAATGTATTTAAGGAGGAGGTAGATAGATTTTTGAAATCTCGGGGAGTCAAGGGTTAGGCAGAGCAGGCCTGAAAGAGAAGTTGAGGACTGGGACAGATCAGCCATGATCTTATTGAATGACAGGGCAGGCTTGAGGGGCTGAATGGCCTACTCCTGCTCCTATTTCTTATGTTCTTACGTACTGGGTGACAAGGGCTATGCACTGATGACATAGCTAATGACTCAGGTGCGCAACTCATGAACACATGCGCAGCATGTATATGAGAGTCATGCTTCCACAGAAATGTGATAGAGCAGATCATTAGTGAAATAATGCTTACGCTGCCTGGACCACCTGGAGAAACCTTGCAACACTTAACAGAGCGGATGTCAAGACTTGTGATGGTCTGGTGTATCCTGCACAACCACGCCATCATGAGGGTACAGCCCTTGCCACCAGCTATACAGTGAACAGTTGAGGAGCAAGAGCATGGAGTGGAGGAGGAGGAAGAAGAGGTGGAAGACTACGAGAGGAGGCAAACCTAAACAGCCTCTTTCTGAACCTAAACAGCCTCTTTCTGCCCAAGCTGTCCATGAAAAACTCATCTGTGGGACTGAGGTGCTGCAGTGAGGTGAAGATTCCCAAGGATGGGGGAAACAGGACAATGTCTCCAACCAAGCAGGCATGGATAGAAGTTACCAAGGATGTCCCTCCAACCTGAAGACAATGCACCAAGAGGATCAAGGACCTCAGGAGAGTAGGAAAGGTGAGTGGCATAACACTTTCAGGTCCAAAGCCCACACTCTGACTTTACCAGTATTCTCCTGCACAGCACTCCTCAGAACAACACACCTTGAAGCTGCACCCATTCCTTTATCTCCTCATATCTCCATCTGAGCGGCACAGTGGCGCAGTGGTTAGCACCGCAGCCTCACAGCTCCAGCGACCCGGGTTCAATTCTGGGTACTGCCTGTGTGGAGTTTGCAAGTTCTCCCTGTGTCTGCGTGGGTTTCCTCCGGGTGCTCCGGTTTCCTCCCACATGCCAAAGACTTGCAGGTTGATAGGTAAATTGGCCATTATAAATTACCCCTAGTATAGGTAGGTGGTAGGGAAATATAGGGACAGATGGGGTTGTGGTAGGAATATGGAAGTAGTGTAGGATTAGTATAAATGGGTGGTTGATGGTCAGCACGGACTCGGTGGGCCGAAGGGCCTGTTTCAGTGCTGTATCTCTAAACTAAACTAAACTAAACTAACACACTCTCATCCCATTGCCCTTTCGTGCCCATTCCTCACATTCACCCTCCACAAATCTTCTGCTTCCCTCCTCTCCACTTAAGCCATTACGAAAACACACACCTCTCTGCTTTCTCTCCTTGCAGGAGAAGACAGCACACAATTTGGTGAGAGGTACAGACTGAGGAATGGGGAAGGGGTATTGGCTCTCCAGTGACAGACACCTTATCAGCCACTGGCTATGCATTCCCACCTGCTCTACTTGGGAAGGAGGTCTTGTTCTAGGAGGCTGCAGATGCCAGCAGTAACAGCCTGAGCCTCTTGAGACACTGGTGCTCAGATATGTCGAGAGCTGATCATCTGCATGTAGACCCTGTATTTGGGGTCTCGTCACCTTCCAGTTGGATCTTGGTGTCCAACCCATCTGCCCTGTAGAGGGACATGCGGCTGGGAAGAAGACAGCTGATGTTGCAATTGGCAGTGGTATGGCTTTTGCTCTTGCCCCTCATCAGAGGTGGAAGGTGGAGCTGCATTAGCTGCTCCCGTACTGTGGTGGAGGCCTGCAGCAGGGAAGTGCAGCTGTAGGTGAGTGAAGTGCCTGATGGGTGAAGTGCCTTCCAACAAGTTGGCAATCACCTGTCAAGCAGTGATAGCACTCTTGGAGAGAAGTGCTTTGAACAGCAGTTCCTCACCTGGCCATAGCCGGAGCTCTTCAGTGTCACTGATCAAAGCCAGCCCAACTTGTCAATTTCACTGAAGAAACTCCTCACGCTGTGTAGTGACCCTGGCAAGTTGTTGACAGGTTAGGAAACAGGTCCCCTGGCTGGAATTCCAGAAATGGGGGTTAAACAGTTCTTAATTGGCTTTCTAATTGCCTTACTAACTTACCCAACAGATCCAAGGGGGTTCCCTGCTTGCCTTCAATCCCACCCTGGTGAAAGCCAGAAGAGAGTGGGATGATGTAGGGATCCTGACCCAACGTCAATTTGAGGGGTTTTAACTCTCCACATGCATGCAAATCCACCTCTGCTTGCCCGGAAAAAACTCCCCCCCACCCCCCAAGAGAGATAAGTCTGAAAAAAAAACAAAATGCTACAAAATTATTTTTTGCTTTTTTGCTTTAGTCTCATCACACTCAAAAGGATATCACATTCAATTGCCTTTAAACTTTGAATTATTGACAACAAACCATAAATTCATATCTCTTTAAAAGTAATGAATATTCCCATATCCCAGGCAAGTCACCTGTGCATAAAACAGAATGAGAATACTTACAGAAAACCTAATTTGAGACAACTGTGGGTGAAGGGCAAGAAAACAGAGAAAGATATTTGAATAGAAAGTGAGAAAACAGTGCAATGAGAAAAGAAAGTAAACCATGTACAAGCCATATTGGAAAAAAAAATGTAGAAATTGAAATAAATGACTAGTGAAAGAGCAACAAAGAAAGTGACACAAACACATGTGAATTGATCCCTGCTTAGCATTATTTTCTACATTTCAGGATTTTTTTCAGTTCTAAGTTTGCCATACTGTTGTTCAGTCCAGCAGGGGTTGATGATGGAAGATTCTTCATAGGCAATGATCATGGGAAGGCTCATCTCTGTGGGTATTTGAAATGATCGTTGGTGACTGAAGAGGCCAATCCTTGATCTGCAGGCTCTTGAGCAGTTGGGGCACAAGAACTCCCAGTTTGGAGGGGCTCTGGTATAAGCAGACTCCTTTCATTGTCTGAGCCTTTCTTCAGCAGCCTCGCGTCTGTTTGTTTTGAACTTGTAGGTTGCTTTCCTGGTTGTTGTGCACCAGATGTCTCTGTTGGCAGCCTCCTGCTCCCACACCCATTGTTCAATGTCAGCCAGACAGAGCTGTCTCTTCAGCCGGCCTTACAACCATTTGTGAGGTGCACCTCGATCTCACATACTGGAGCAAAGTTCACAATAAAGCACTGTTTTTGGCATTCTGAAACCCTCCATGCATGATACAGGTCCTGCCCAGTGCAATTGGCATTGTAAGAGAATGCATTCAATGCTGGGCAGAGTGGCTGTGGAGGACTTCATTGTTTGTGATGTAGTCCTGCTATCTGATGTTCATGATGGATCGAAAACAGTGTTGATGGAAGTGCTCCAGCAATTGCATTTTATTTCTGTACAGAACCCATGATTCTTGCCCATATAAGAGGATGGCGATGGCAACTGTACTGTATATATGAATTTTCGTAGAGATGCTGTTACGATCGAGACGGAAGAAGTCACTGAAGAAGCATTGTCTTTCTCTAGTTCCACATCTCCACAGGTCACAACATAGTTACCGATAAGGCCAATTATATACTCTATTTTTATTTCAGAATAAAATCCACCAACAAGGTTTCTTCAATAATCAACAAAATTATCAATTTATTATAAAAAGAGACGTATTCAGAAAAGATGCAAAGCATGAACACACAGATTGAAATATGAAAGTTCCCTTCTAATTTAGCCCAACACACACACACATATGTTAAAGAAAAAACAAAGAAGTTTTCTCGACAGAGATCTCTTTACAAAAAAGACAGAAAATATTCTTTGGCCAAATACTTGTTAATTCTTGAAGGAAAAGGAGAAGATATGTAATGTTATCAGTTGTCCCTTTATTCTGGTGTCCCATATATGCATAGATGGCTGTCACTGGGATTTTTGTGGAGCAGTTCTCTTCAGGTGACATTGAGGCTTAGTCTAGCAGGCTTTCCAGGAAAAATGAGGCATCAGTTTCTCTTTTTCTCACAATGGATTCTCAGGGTTTCTCGGAGAGGTGGAGAAAGAATGAGCTCAGTGCTCCTCTCAGCAGGTTGCAATCCCAACTGACGCAAAACAATATCCAAAACAAAACCAATTCTGGCCACCATAAATCTTGACATGTCACTTCCCTGTAAACAACTCCCCCTAGTCAGCTTAGTCCCCCTGGCTTTTACTATTTAATTAGATGAAGGCATGTGACTTCCAGTGAGTGTGTTTTTAAACCAAGTCCCAAAGTCCTTCCAATGACCTCTTTTAAAAAAACAGTGTCCAACATCTATGGAATCTCTTCAGTCCTCCAAATTAATCCATTTCCACAATTTTAAAACATGAGTCCTCAAAAAATATTTAAAAATGGAAGTCCTTTCACAACAATGCATAGTAAATGGTTTCACTGGACATGCTTTGAGAGGCGGCCAAAGGAGCTGCTGGCTTTCTCGTCGATTGTCTATGTCCTTGTTGACCGTGGCATCATTTGAGGTAATGCTATACCTAGACAGGTAGACTGTTCTACTGCATTGAGGTTCTTGCTATCAATGCTGACCTGCAATGGATTGTAATTTCCTTGGGGCCATGGTTGGTACAGCACTTTTGTTTTCTTTAAGCTAATAGTAAGTCAAAGGCATTTTCTGCCTCAGAGAAACAGTTTACAATGAGGTGCATTGCCTTCTCCATGTGTGCCACAAGGGTGCAATCATCACCAAACAGAAGCTCCACGATAGGCTCTTCTGTGTTCCTGTGGAGAATTCCAGTGAAAATCCCCCTCTCCCATCCCATCGCTTTTGGCAGGTTTTCCAGGCCACAATTCTTAACAAATCCTGCTGATCAGACTGTACGAGATGGGCACTTCTAGAAAGTGGCAGCTCTAGCGCTGAGTGCAATAGCCAAAAGCCCTTACAGGAGAGAGAGCTTGTAATGTTACACTGCCTGAGCAATTTTAACTAGATAATTCTTTCCCTTAAGCTGACGTACCACAGCCAAAAACAATGTGGGTATGTTACAACTTTCCAATACTTCCTTAGCAAGGTAAGGAAGAAAATAAATTGTTAAGAGTTTCTATTTTGGGCGCAAATCAGCAAACTGGGCACAAATTACACTGACTTTCCAAAGTGGCGTTATGGTTCAAGTTTCTGGCCAATCTCGTTTGCATGATCACACATTTAGACTGGGACTTTGTGCACCCCCCCCCCTCCCCGACGAAGCGGGATTAAAGGTGAGGGGACATGGAGAATCGTGACGGGTGGTGGGGGGGTGGATGGTGCCAACAGGGCGGAAGGCCCATCACCTCCAAGTCACCCACCAATCTTCCCGGAGGCAGGATAGGGCCGATAACCTTCCCAGCCAGAGGCCAATTGAGGCCCTTAAGTCTCCTATTAATGGCCAATTAAGGACTTCTTCCTGCTGCCGCTGGGATCTTACCATCGACGTGGGAGGGGGGAGCCTCTGCCATGCAGGGAGGACGCCTTGTAAAACGAGGTGCCCTCCTTGTGAGCTTGGTGGGGGGGCCCTCCTTCGTGGGCAATTTGTGGCACACAGAGGACCCCTACCGGGGAACCACTTTACCACCGGGACTCCCCACCCCCTGGACTGAACGACCAACCCCCCACCCACCTCGCCAGATCTTCTGGACTGGCACTGGTGACCCCACCTCAGCTACCTGTGTTCTAGGGTTCCACCACTCAGCCTGGGTCCGAGGACTCTGCAGTACTGGCAGTGGCCACCACTCCTAGTGGCGCTGCCAATACTGCTGAGTTGCCAGCCCTGTGATTGGCAGGCAGCTCTTGGAGTCAGGATCCCAGTCCCTTTTAAGTCTTAAAAGGAACGGGAATCCCACCTTTAAAACTTTGAATCAAAAAGACTGGAGGATCGCTCCAGGGCAGGGAGCAGGGGTGGGCAGGAAAAGGCAGAGGCGGACATCCCCGCCTCTAGCACAAAATCCAGCCCTTAGAATCTTCTATGAACCAGCACAATCAGGATGCATAAAAAAGCATATTCTTTCTCTTGCACTAAAAAATATTCCTTGATGTATTTAAGTGCAGTAACCTGTAGTATTATTCACATACCTAGAAATGGGTTACTTAAAAAAAAGCATTTTTAATTAGTGTCTCGTCCACCACCTGTGTGTAACCTGATTTTAAAATCACTAAAAATAGCTTTCAAAAACTAATCGGAATCTATACAGTTTCATTGATGTACACCAGCGGTTCTTGAAGTGTGTCCGCGAGTGTCCTCCAGGTGGTCTGTGGGCTGGTCCAAAATGCAAGTCACTGAAGCTGGTATTCGGCGAGAAATGTTTGATGGCCTCTTGGCTCTACGTATGGTCCTAGTATCCTGGATTCGCCAATGCAACTCTGAAGCACCTGCTGCCATTCCCAACAATATACAACTGTGAGATTGGATTTTCAACACTTGTGGGACTGAAATCAACGAGAAACCGGCTAAACGTGGAGCCTGACATAAGACTGTAGCTCTCCAGCTTGGAACCAGAAATCACCTCATTGTTGTCTCATCAAAAGCAGCACGATTCTTCCCTTTAATTCTGATGAGATTTTTTGCAGTGGCAAGCAATATGTGTTATTTAAAAATTTTTTAAACATGCTTACTAGCTTCTTTGTTTAATGTGAAAAGCTTCCTCGGACAGTTGCAAATGGCAGAAACATTATTATTGTTATTTTGATCTGATAGCGTGGCCAGATTTCTGGGCGGGGGCAGCTTCCAGCACAATGTATTTTAAAGCAGCGCTTAAAGATCATGGAAACTTAATTTACGCTAGATGGAACTTGCACTTAAAATTTGGCAATCCTTTAGCAGAAACTCTAGGCCAAAATCTTTAACAAAATCATATAGGCCCAATGCCAGAAATCTAAGTCCCCCTCCCTTCACTGAGACTGGCAGGAATTGGCTGCTTTCTCCTCAAACTAGTTATCAAGCTTCCTATTGTTTTAATTACTTTACTTAAAATACAAAAGCTTAAACCAGCTACTTAACCATGAATGAGCACAGTGGAATTTCGTCACTAGATATATGAACTTTAAACAGTGTTGCTAAACCAACATTTGAATGTGAAACTGTCTAAACGAGGTCCAAATTGGATGCTCATGAAGAGAATCAAAATGGCCAAATTGGAATCACGTCAACGTTCCAAGTATTCATTCGCATTACAAATATCATATTGACTTAGTGCCAAAGTGACTTTCCAAGGAAGATTAAATCTCACAAAGATGCCGATTCATTTTTCAACTTTCTATGACCTTAGCCTTCATCAACTGTCAGTATTGACCACATTCCTGTGGTTCCATCCTTTTCTCCACATTCTCCTTGTGAGACTATTTATGGAGGTATGTTAACAATCCACTCCCAACATTGTTTAAACATTTTAGCCAAGACACTATTTTAAGTTTCTTTTTTTTTCCATTCCTATTGTCCTTGATTTGAAAACTTCAAAATTATTGAGATGTTTTAGATTCTCTAACTGTCTTGGTATGTAGACAGATCCTTTCACTTTTCTTTGATCCTTTATCCATGGTCTGATAGAAAAATAACTAAAGGCAAATTCAGTATGAACTAGAAAGGAGGTGCAATGGAAGTTCATTGGGTGACTGACAAATATAGACTGTGTTTAAGGATGTCCTAGTGTTGTGAAGGGACTTGGTGGCTAATTTACAACAAGAACTTGCAGTTTTATAGCACTTTTATCATAATATAATATCCCAAGATGCTTCACAGTAGTGTTATCAAACAGAATTTGGCACTAAGCCACATCAGGAGATATTAGAACAGGAAAAAAGATAGGTTTTAAGGAGCTTCTTCAAGGAGGAGAAGGAGGTAGAGAGGCTTAGGGAGGGATTTCAAGAGCTTCAGGCCCAGGCAATTGAAGGAATAGCCACCAATGGTGGAGCTATCAAAATTGGGGATGGGCAAACGGCCAGAATTAGAGGTGCGTAGAGATGTTAGAGTGTTTTAGGGCTGGAGGACGTTACAGGAATAGAGGAGGGCGAAGCCATGAAGAGATTTGAAAACAAGGATGAGAATTTGAAAATTGGGCAATGCTGGACCAGGAGGCAATGTAGGCCAGCAAGCACAGGGGTGATGGATGAACTGGCTTTGATGCAAGTTGGGAGACAAGCAGCAAAGTTTTGGATGAGTTCAAGTTGATGGAGGTCAGGAGTATATTGGAATAGTCACGGCTAAAGGTAAAAAGGCATGAGTGAGGGATCCAACAGCAGATGAGCTGAGGAGATGTGGAGACGGGTGATTTTACAGAGATGGAAGTAGGCAATCTTATTTATTTTTAAAAAATTTTTTTTTTAGAGATACAGCACTGAAACAGGCCCTTCAGCCCACCGAGTCTGTGCCGACCATCAACCACCCATTTATACTAATCCTACACTAATTCCATATTCCTACCACATCCCCACCTGTCCCTATATTTCCCTACCACCTACCTATACTAGGGGCAATTTATAATGGCCAATTTACCTATCAACCTGCAAGTCTTTGGCATGTGGGAGGAAACCGGAGCACCCGGAGGAAAACCCACGCAGACACAGGGAGAACTTGCAAACTCCACACAGGCAGTACCCGGAATTGAACCCGGGTCGCTGGAGCTGTGAGGCTGCGGTGCTAACCACTGCGCCGCATATGTGCATATGTGTTCGGAAGTTCACTCATACCAAGGTCAATTAGAACATCAAAATTGTGAACAGAAGCCCCCTCAAATTTAGCAACTTCTTTACTGAAGGCCTCGGACTGGGCCATTATGGAGGGAGGAGAGGATATTTCTAAGCCACCTGCCTCCCTTCAGTGAACTAAAAGTCATGGCATCGCCACCCCACCTTTTTCCTGGCAGCCCCTGGGGTCAGTGGAGACGGCACTGGCACAAGGGAACTCAGGCAAGAACCCTTGCTCAACCTCACAAATTTCCAGGCCCTGATGGTTTCCACCCCAGGGTGCTAATAGGAAAAGGTGAGGAAATTGCAGATGTGTTCGTCACAATTTTTCCAAAGTTCTCTAGATTCAGGAATTGTACCTTAGAATTAGAAAATTGCAAATGTCACTCCATTATTTCAGAAGGGAGAGAGAGAAAAAACAAATAACTAAAAACCTCTCAATTTAGTTGGTAGGTAGAAGACAGGGAGTAGAGATAAAGGACAGAATTTTGCTGCCAGGACAGCAGGACCAATTGCGGGTCCAAAACCCGAATGGTGAAGGAGCATGTTTTGCTTGCATTCTTTTCCCGAGCCATGGCATTATTATCCCATTTCCGCATTTCCCAACCAATCAGGGAAGATCGGCAGGATAATGCACCCATTCTGTCAAAGGAAGGATTTCTAACTAAAGGGACCACAGCATGGGTTTGAAGGGCTCAGCAGCATTTGGATTTTTGAGGCTGCAGCAACAATAGGACTGGACAGAAGACCTGGGAAGGCTGCTCACTGGGTCTCTCACTCTCTCCTGCAGCTCTTGCTGCAGGATCTGAGAGGCTACAGTGAAGTGAGCTCACCCAAGGACAGGAGGAAGAGGACAGCCCCTCCTATCAAGCAGGCATGGATGGAAGTAGCTGAGCAAGTCAGCAGCAGGTGTGTGGTCCCGCCAACCTGAAGATAGTGCACCAAGAGAATCCAGGGCCTCAGGAGGGCAGGAAAGGTCAGTAGCATTACACTTGCAGGTGCCAAGCCTCATACTCTGACTTTCCTAACATTCTCCTGCACAGCACTCCTCAGGTCAACACACCTGGCAGCTCCACTCATTCCTGTCTCTGCAGGCACTTCACATCCCCATCTGAGCAGCCAATACTCACACTCACCCTATTCATACTGCCCTCTCGCAACTACACCTCACAGTGGCCCTCCACAAATGATGTTCTTCCCTCCTCTCCGCACAAGCTATTATGAACACTCACACCTCTCTGCTTTCTCTACTTGCAGAAGAAAGCACACAACTTGGCGAGAGGCAGATACCTGAGAGGAGGGGAGGGCGCAGAGTTGGTGGCCCTCCAATGTTGGGCAATGCATGCCCACCTGCTCCACTGGGAAGAAGGTCTTGTTCCAGGAAGCTGTAGATGTCAGCAACGAACTGTTATAAGAGCCTGAGCCTCCTGAGGCACTGGTGCTCAGACATGTCAAGAGAGCTGATCCTTTGCCTGCTGACTCTGTATTGGGGCTCTCACTTCCTTCCAGCTGGATCTCACTTTCCATCCCCTCTGTCCTGTGGAGAGGCATGCTGCTGAGGAGAAGGCAGCTAGTGCTGCTGTTGGTGTTGCTCCTGCTGCTGTTGACAGTAGTATTGCTTCTCTTCTTGACCCTGAACAGAGATGAAATGTGAAGCTACATAAGCTGCTCCCAAGCCATGGTGAAGGCTGACAGCAGGGGAGTGCAGCTGAAGCTGAGTGAAGTTTGAGACAGGTGAAGTGCCTTCCATGAAGTTGACAATCACCTGTCATAGCACTCTCAGAGAAAAATTGCTTTGAACAGCAGTCTCTCAATGGCCATGGCTAGAACTCTTCAAGTTCACTGATCAAAGCTTTCCCAGCTTGTCAGTTTCACTGAAGAAGCTCTTACCGCTGTGCGCTCACCTGGTGACCGTGGAGAGTTGCTGGCAGGTCAGGAAACACACTTTCCCACCTGGCTGGGAAATCCAGAATTGAGGGTTAAAACTGTTCTTAATTGGCTTTTCAAATATCTTAATTACTTACCCGACAGATCGAAGGGGGTTCCCTGCTCGCCTTCAATCTCGCCCTGCTGAAACCTGGAAAAGGGCGGAATGATGTCAGGATCACAACCCAACGTCACTTTTAGGGCATTTAACTCCCTGCATGCACCTGAACTCGCCTCCAAAGAGTTCCCACCAAAGAGTGTTTTCTCTGATTTCAAGATGTGTCAAGTGCTTTTCCTCAGGGATCTGTATTGGGGCCTCAGCTTTTCACCATATATATTTACAACTTGGACAAAGGAATAGTGAGTTGTATATCCATGTTTTAGGTTAATAGGCATAGAAAATTATGTTGAATGGAGAAAGAAGTTACAAAGGGATATAGACAGACTAAGTGGGTTGGATTTTCGGGGGCAAGCTCAAAGAATGGCGGCCCGCCCACACAATCTTAAGCACGACGGTTCATTTAAATAGCTGGGGTGGTCCGCCAACCCCCGCCTAAAACCATCCCCGGCAAGGCATCAGCTGCCTGTGTGCAGGCACTGGCGTAATTTTTAAAGGGCAACCAACGCTGTCGGCAGATTTAAATATTTAAAGAAATCGACACCAAAATTAAATAAATACATTTCTTTTGCTCCTTTCCCACACCCCCCCATAATAATTACAGTAACTATTTGCCCTTCCCCCAAAACACTTACATTTCACATCTGACTTTCCTCCCCACAAACTGCATAAAGTTTAAAGTACAACCCTTCCCACCATCCCGTATATCCATGACATTTATTTGACCTCATCCCCCCCTCCCGCACTGACAAACTTACCTTCTTTCCTCTCCTCACCAGTGTCGTGCTTCGTTTCCCCGGACAGGGATCTGAAGACACAACGGGTTCTTCAAGAGCGCGGGTGAGTATGTTTAAATTAATTAATTTTATTAATTTGAATATTTAAATTGTGGTCCCATCGCCCAGCGGCTGTGGGGCCGCTACGGAGCCTCACCGCCGCAGGGCGGATCGGGCCGGGTGCTCACGACATTGAGGTCCATGGTGGGTCTCATCCGGAGCCATCTTCAGGCCACCCCTGCCATGGATCTCCACATCGAGGGCCTCTTAAAATCCAGTACCGTGAGTGGGCAAAAGTATGGAAGCTGGACTTTAATGTGGGGAAGTTTGAGATCATCCACTTTGGATCTGAGAAAGACGGAGCCCATCTGGAGTACTGTATTCAGTTTTGGGCACTGAACCTCGGACAATATATTGGTCTTTGAAGGTGTACAGTGCAAAGTCACCAGAATTGTACCAAAGATTGAAGGGTTAAATTGTGAGGCCAGGTTGTTCAAACTTGACTTATATTCCCTTGAGTTTAAAGAGTCGAGGGATGATGTAATCAAGGTATTTAAAATGATGAAGGGATTCGATAGTATAGATATAGAGAAACTATTTCCTGTGGTACGGGAAACCAGAACAAGAGGGCAGAACCTTAAAATTAGAGCTAGGCCATTTAAGGATTGAAATTACTCCGTTTTCACAAGAAGGGTAGTGGAAATCTGTAATTCGGTCCCCAGAAGGCTGTGAATGTTGGCTCAATTGAAATTTTTCAAACTCAGATTGATAGATCTTTGTTAGGGTAAGGCTATCAAAGGATATGAAACAGGTGTACCACAATGGAGTTGAGATACAGACCTAATTGAATGGCAGAACAGGTTGGAGGGGCTGAATGGACAGCTCATGTTATTATTTTTCCTTTTATCTCCATGATATTTACATGTAATGGGCATGAAGAGTCAGCTAATGAGCTTCCTGCTGTGGGAGTTAAAATTAAGATTGATTTAAGGAAGGGTAGTGAAGAAAACTCCAAACCTAGTTGACACTAAATAGTATATTTTCTTCTGTTTGCTACTTTTAGTGAAAAATGGACACAAATATAAAGCAGTGTTCCCCATTTTATGTTCACATATGTTTCTACTGAATTAACAAATGAAGGAAAGTATTGCACAAAGTTATGGACCATGGTGTAGCAAATAGTAATGTCACACTGTTGCAATAGTGGATATATTTCTTAGGTTAGATGTTCGAGCAGAATAGTGGAAAACATACCTGACATTTAACCAGTGCAATTTATGGTTTGAGTTCAATCTTTTAATGCTGACACTGGGTGCAAAATGCTTAAATTATGTAAGTGATATTTAGCTCAATTGAAGTTTATGGATTCAAGCATTACTCCAGGAATTCCATAGGGCTCAGTATTGGGACCCCTGCTTTAATGATTTGGATGTAAATATAGGGGGCATGATCAAGAAGTTTGCAGACCACACAAAGATTGGCCGTGTGGTAGTCAGAGAGGAACACAGCTGTAGACTGCAGGAAGATATCGATGGATTGGTCAGGTGGGCAGAAAAGTGGCAAATGGAATTCAACCTGGAGAAGTGTGAGATGCATTTCGGGAGGTCAAACAAGGCAAAGGAATACATGATTAATGGGAGAATACTGAGAGGTGTAGAGGAAGTGTGGGACCTTGGAGTGAATGTCCATAGATGCCTGAAGGTAGCAGGACAGGTCGATAAGGTGGTTAAGAAGGCATATGGAATCCTTTCCTTTATTAGCCAAGGTATAGAATATAAGAGCAGGGAGGTTATGCTGGAACTGTATAACTCATTGGTTAGGCCACAACTTGAGTACTGTGTGCAGTTCAGGTCACCTCATTACAGAAAGGATGTAATTGCACTAGAGAGAGTACAGAGGAGATTTAGAAGGATGTTGCCAGTACTGGAAAATGCACCTATAAGGAAAGACTGGTTAGGCTGGGGTTGTTCTCCTTGGAACACAGAAGGCTCAGGGGAGATCTTATTGAAATGTATAAAATTGTGAGGAACCTGGATAGAGGGCCTATTTACCCTTAGCAGAGAAGTCAGTGGCTGGGGGGTATAGATTTAAAGTGATAGGCAGAAAGATTAGGGGGGAAATAAGGAACAATTTTTCACCCAGACGGTGGTGGGAGTCTGGAATTCACTGCCTGAAAGGGTAATAGAGGCAGAAACCCTCAACTCATTTAAAAGGTGCCTGGATATGCAACTCAAGTGCCGTAACCTGCAGGGCTACAGACCAAATGCTGGAAGGTGGGATTAGGCCGGGTGGCTCGTTTTTCTGCTGGAGCAGATGTGATGGGCCAAGTGGCCTCTGTCTGTGCCATAAACTTTCCAAGATTCTATGACTTGAGCACATAATCTAGACTAACACCCCAATGCAATACTGAGGGAGTACTGCATTGTTAGTGGTGCTATCCTTCAGTTAAGCCATTATATTAAGACTGCATCAACCTTTCTAGTAGTTTTAAAAAACACAATCCCAAGGCACTATTTAAACATGAGTGTGGTGTTTCTTTGGTGTCCTGACCAACATTCCGCCCTGAACCTCAGTATTACGCATCGCAGGTTAACTGGCCATTCAACTCATTTTCAGGATCTTGCTGTGTGGATAATGATTGTCTATGTAACTGGATTTCAAAATAATTCACTGTATTGGAAGTTTTGAAAGATATGATTGGGCATTATATGAATCCAAATTCTTCTTTCCCAAAGATAGCAGGATGCAGCATGGGTGAGGCAAATTAAACAATGTCATTTCAGTCACTGACCCATCATAGTGTTCTATTCTGCTCCAAGTATCACAGAGTACTGCTTAATGTATGCAAGCATGTACATGCAATTCCCTATGTTGTGTGTATGTACTTGCACATCTGGTATTCCAGACTTTTGGAGGAAATTGAAGCACATATTGTGTGTGGCCCAATTCGCCACCTGCACACAACTCTGATCATTGTAGTGAGCTTACCAAATCAAAAGATAGCCTGGCTTGTATCAGTAATTAATATGGTGGGCTCAGTGCACAAAAATTGTGAGGTGATGCACATTGGTTTCTAGGGGTTTTGTACCAGCTTCAGTATCGAGTTGTCAAATTGGGTGCTAGAGGCAGAACAGCAAAAACCGACAGTATTTCAATTACTTTAGTACAGGCTTTGCATGCTGAATTTACACTGATATAGTATAAATTTGACAATAAAATCCCAGCATAAATGGTATATACAAACCCCAGACAGATGGCATAAATAAACCAAACGTTCTATTTAGCCAGAGTTCCAGGAGGATCTACATGGCAGGGTTGTATGTAGCCAGACATTAATAAACAGAGGGTTGCATATTTTTCTCTGGAAGAGCTCATCCACACTTTGTTTTTTTTAAAGTTGGCAGGAACTGGATATCAACGAATAACTAATTCTCTATTGTTACAGAGAGATAAAGTAAAATAGGACCACACAAATCAGAAATCAAAAAACAAGAGTTGATAATCATTCAAAACCACATCCATTGTACAGGTAGGATCTGGTTTACATCAGCAACATCTTCCACCCCTTCATTGTTTTCGCTTTTTTTAAATCTATGAGTTTTAAAAGTTCCTGATAGAAAGAGTAATGTATTTCTGATAATTGGGTACGGTTTAAATGGAAGCTTTTTTTTATAAATGTTGCACAGTATGAAGAGTAAGGACTCCCTAAGCTTGGATTCCCCAATCCATAAGGGACCTTGTGCAGTGCTGGCAGATTACATCTCAAGTCCGAAGCATGGAGGTGGGGCCCACCAGGTTGGTGGGGACAGGGGTTGGGACAGACAATGGGTACCTGGCCAGTGATATTCTTTGGGACAGCAGCAATGGGTAACATTTTTTTTATATTAATAAATTGGCCCTTTATATAGGGACGAAGGGGAAAACACTGAGATTTGATGAGGGGTGGGGGTTGAGATCCCTGGGGCAGCCCTCAAAAGGTGACCAAGTGTTGAGATGCATCCATGAAGTCATCACTGCCCACTCACCCCTTGCAAATGAGGTGCTCTTCGACTGACTCAACCAACTGCAGTGGGGTCAGCGAAAGTGCCCAATTGCATCCTGTGCTGTATTTCTTTGAAACGTTTCCTTAAATGTGTCTTATATGGTATATTAGGTATGAACAAAGAACAAGAACAAAGAACAGTACAGCACAGGAACAGGCCATTCGGCCCTCCAAGCCTGCGCCAATCCTGATGCCTGTCTAAATTAAATCCTAGTGCACTTCCGGGGCCTGTATCCCTCTATTCCCATCCTATTCATGTATTTGTCAAGATGCCTCTTAAACGTCGCTATTGTACCTGCTTCCACCACCTCCCCCAGCAGCAGGTTCCAGGCACTCACCACCCTCTGTGTAAAGAACTTGCCTCGTACATCCCCTCTAAACTTTGCCCCTCACACCTTAAACCTATGTCCCCTAGTAACTGACTCTTGCACCCTGGGAAAAAGCTTCTGACTATCCACTCTGTCCATGCCACTCATAACTTTGTAAACCTCTATCATGTCGCCCCTCCACCTCTGTCGTTCCAATGAAAACAATCCGAGTTTATCCAACCTCTCCTCATAGCTAATGCCCTCCAGACCAGGCAACATCCTGGTAAACCTCCTCTGTACCCTCTCCAAAGCCTCCACGTCCTTCTGGTAGTGTGGCGACCAGAATTGCACGCAATATTCTAAGTGTGGCCTAACTAAGGTTCTGTACAGCTGCAACATGGCTTGCCAATTTTTATACTGTATGCCCCGACCGATGAAGGCAAGCATGCCGTATGCCTTCTTGACTACCATATCCACCTGCGTTGCCACTTTCAGTGATCTGTGGACCTGTACGCCCAGATCTCTCTGCCTGTCAATACTGTATACCATACTGTATACTTCTCACCTGTATTAGACCTTCCAAAATGCATTACCTCACATTTGTCCAGATTAATCTCCATCTGCCATTTCTCCGCCCAAGTCTCCAACCAATCTATATCCTGCTGTATCCTCATCACTATCCGCAACTCCACCAACCTTTGTGTCGTCCGCAAACTTACTAATCAGACCAGCTACATTTTCCTCCAAATCATTTATATATACTACAAACAGCAAAGGTCCCAACACTGATCCCTGCGGAACACCACTAGTCACAGCCCTCCATTCAGAAAAGCACCCTTCCACTGCTACCCTCTGTCTTCTATGACCGAGCCAGTTCTGTATCCATCTTGCCAACTCACCTCTGATCCTGTGTGACTTCACCTTTTGTACCAGTCTGCCATGAGGGACCTTGTCAAAGGTTTTACTGAAGTCCATGTAGACGACATCCACTGCCCTTCCTTCATCAATCATCTTCGTCACAACTTGAGACACGACCTCCCCTTCACAAAACCATGCTAATAAGTTCATTTGTTTCCAAATGGGAGTAAATCCTGTCCCGAAGAATCCAATAATTTCCCTACCACTGACGTAAGGCTCACCGGCCTGTAATTCCCTGGATTATCCTTGCTACCCTTCTTAAACAAAGGAACAACAATGGCTGTTCTCCAGTTCTCTGGGACCTCACCTGTAGCCAATGAGGATACAAGGATTTCTGTCAAGGCCCCAGCAATTTCTTCCCTTGCCTCCCTCCCTCAGTATTCTGGGGGAGATCCCATCAGGCCCTGGGGACTTATCTACCTTAATGTTTTTCAAGACACCCAACACCCCCTTTTTGATATCGACATGACCCAGACTATCTACACTCCCTTCCCTAGACTCATCATCCAGCAAGTCCTTCTCTTTGGTGAATACTGATGCAAAGTACTCATTTAGTACCGTGCCCATTTCCTCTGGCTCCATGCATAGATTCCCTCCTCTGTCCTTGAGTGGGCCAACCATTTCCCTGGCTACCCTCTTGCTCTTTATATACGTATAAAAAGCCTTGGGATTCTCCTTAATCCTGTTTGCCAATGACTTTTCATGACCCCTTTTAGCCCTCCTGACTCCTTGCTTAAGCTCTTTCCTACTTTCTTTATATTCCTCAAGGGCTTCGTCTGTTCCCAACCTTACGAATGCTTCCTTTTTCTTTTTGACTAGGCTCACAATATCCCGCGTTAACCAATGTTCCTGAAACTTGCCAAACTTATCCTTCTTCCTCACAGGAACATGCTGGTCCTGGATTCAAATCAACTGATGTTTGAAAGACTCCCACATGTCAGATGTTGATTTACCCTCAAACAGCCACCCCCAATCTAAATTCTTCAGTTCCTGCCTAATATTGTTATAATTAGCGTTCCCCCAATTTAGCACCTTTACCCGAGGACTACTCTTATCCTTATCCACAAGTACCTTAAAACTTACGGAATTATGGTCACTGTTCCCGAAATGCTCCCCCACTGAAACTTCGGCCACCTGGTCGGGCTCATTCCCCAATACCAGGTCCAGGACGGCCCCTTCCCTAGTTGGACTGTCTACATATTGTTTCAAGAAGCCCTCCTGGATGCTCCTTACAAATTCTGCCCCATCCAAGCCCCTAGCACTAAGTGAGTCCCAGTCAATATGGGGGAAGTTAAAATCACCCACCACTACAACCCTGTTGCTTTTACATCTTTCCAAAATCTGTCTACATATCTGCTCCTCTATCTCCCGCTGGCTGTTGGGAGGCCTGTAGTAAACCCCCAACATTGTGACTGCACCCTTCCTATTCCTGAGCTCTACCCATATTGCCTCGCTGCATGATCCCTCCGAGGTGTCCTCCCGCAGTACAGCTGTGATATTCTCCTTAACCAGTAATGCAACTCCCCCACCCATTTTACATTCCCCTCTATCCCGCCCGAAGCATCGAAATCCCAGAACATTTAGCTGCCAATCCTGTCCTTCCCTCAACCAAGTCTCTGTAATAGCAACAACATCATAGTTCCAAGTACTAATCCAAGCTCTAAGTTCATCTACCTTACCTGTTGTACTTCTCGCACTGAAACAAATGCACTTCAGACCACCAGTGCTCAGCAATATCTCCCTGCCTGCTCTTCCTCTCAGTCTTACTGGCCTTATTCACTAGCTCCCCCTCCGTTACTTCACCTGCTGACCTACTGCTCTGGTTCCCACTCACCTGCCACACTAGTTTAAACCCTCCCGAGTGACGCTAGCAAACCTCGCAGCCAGGATATTTGTGCCCCTCCAGTTTAGATGCAACCTGTCCTTCTTGTACAGGTCCCACCTGTCCCTGAAGAGATCCCAAAGATCCAGATATCTGAAACCCTCCATCCTACACCAGCTGTTTAGCCACGTGTTTAGCTACACTATCTTCCTAGTTCTAGCCTCACTGGCACATGGCACAGGGAGTAATCCCGAGATTACAACCCGAGAGGTCGTGTTTTTTAACTTTCTACCTAACTCCCTGAACTCCCCCTGCAGGACCTCGTCACTCTTCCTGCCTATGTCATTAGTACCAATGTGTACCACCACCTCTGGCTTTTCACCCTCCCCCTTCAGAATGCCCCTTGCCCGTTCAGAGACATCCTTGACCCTGGCACCAGGGAGGCAACATACCATCCTGCAGTCTCTTTCACATCCACAGAAGCACCTATTTGTTCCCCTGACTATAGAGTCTCCTATAACTATTTCTCTTCTGCGCTTTGTCCCTCCCTGCTGAACAACAGAGCCAGCCATGGTGCCACTGCTCTGGCTGCTGCTGTTGTTTTCCCGATAGGCCACCCCACCCCCAACAGTATCCAAAACGGTATACTTCTTAGAGAGGGGGACAGCCACAGGTGATTCCTGCACTGACTGTCTGCCCCTTCTAGCGGTCACCCATCTATCTGCCTGCACCTTGGGTGTAACCACGTCTCTAAAACTCCTGTCTATGGTGCTTTCCGCCACCTGCATGCTCCTCAGTGCATCCAATTGCTGCTCCAACCGATCCATGCAGTCTGTGAGGAGCTGCAATTGGGTACACTTCCTGCAGATGTAGTTGTCCGGAACGCTGGAAGCGTCACGGACCTCCCACATCTCACAGGTGAAGCATTTTACCCCTCTAACTGACATTTCTAGCACTAATTAATAAATTAATTTTAAATAAATACTTATTAAATCCTTACTAAATTAAGTTACAATTAACTAAATAGTCCCTAGCACTAGATTTCTACTATAAATATTGAATGCTAAACACAGTAATCTCCTCCCTCCGGTTTAGTTACTCCTCTACTTATTAATTAATTAGTTAATTTGGGTTAATTAGTTTATCAATGTTTTATTTTCAAATCAGTGCAGATTCCCTACCGGCCAATCAGGTCACAGCTTTCCTGTGACATCAATTTTTCAGTTTTTTTTCCACCCAAGGTAAGGTTTTTATACTTACCACTCCGGTAATCCGCCCTCCGAGTCTTCTCCCTGGATGTAGGCCACGAATCCCCAAGGTAAGGTTTTTATACTTACCGCTCCGGAACTCCGCCCTCCGAGTCTCCTCCCTGGATGTAGGCCATGAATCCCCGAGGTAAGGTTTTTATACTTACCGCTCCAGAACTCCGCCCTCCGAGTGTTCTCCCTGGATGTAGGCCGTGAATCCCCGAGGTAAGGTTTTTATAATTACCGCTCCGGAACTCCGCCCTCCGAGTCTTCTCCCTAGATGTATGCTGTATGATTGCATTCTCATTCCAAGCACATATCCTTGTTTCCTCACTGTTAACTCAAACATTTTTGTAATTTTTTCAGGGCCATGTTTTCTTCTCTGGAATTTATTTCTCCGCTGCAAACCTTCATGATTATATTTCCATGCTATTAGTCTTCTATTAGGTTGGAGTTGGAAACTAACTGACAGTTGGAAAAAAGTGGAACAACCACGACTAACAAGAGAAGTTAAAGATAGTGTTAAACCAAAGAAAGGGTTTTCATGTTGCCAAAAAGCGTAATAAGCCTGAGGATTGGGAGGATTTTAGAATTCAGCAAAGGAGGACCAAGAAATTAAAAAAAGAAAGAGAAAAAAGAAAATGAGAGTAGACCAGCAAGAAACATAAAAACTGATTGTAAATGTTTCTATAGGTATGTAAATAGGAAAAGATTAGTGAAAGGAAAGATAGGCCCATTCGAGGCAGAGACAGGTGAAATTATAATGGCGAATAAGGAAATGGCTGAGACATTAAACGCATTATCTGGCTTTGTATCTGGCTTCATAGTAGAAGACACACAAAAATTCCAGAAATAATGTGGAACCACGGGTCGAGCGTGAATGAGAAACTTAAAGAAATCAGTATAAGTAAAGAAATAATACTGAAGAAATTAATGGGACTAAGTGGCAACAAATCCCCTCTGGACTAACGACTTCCATCCTAGAGTTCTAAAAGAGGTAGCTGCAGAGATAGTGGATGCATTGGTTTTGATCTTCCAGAATTTCTTAGAGTCTAACAGCTTCTAAGTATTGGAAGGTAGCAAACATTACTCTGCTATTTAAGAAAGGAGGAAGAGAGGAAACAAGGAAGTATAAGCCAGTTAGGCAAATATCAGTAGTAGGCAAAATGCTAGAATATATTATTAGGGATTGGGTAACAGGGCACTTAGAAAATCAGAACATGAACATAAGCAGAGTCAACTCGGATTTATGAAAGGAAAATCATGTTTGACAAACCCGTTAGAGTTTTTTGAGGATGTAATTAGTAGAATGAATAAGGGGGACCAATGGCTGTAGTGTATTTGGATTTTCAGAAAGCATTCGATAAGGTGCCAAGAGATTATCAATCAAAATTAGGACTCATGGGATTGGGTGTAATATATTATGGATTGAGGATTGGTTAATGGACAGAAAACAGAGTAAGAATAAACAGGACATTTTCAGTTTGGCAGGCTCTAACGAGTGAGGTACCGCAAGGATCAGTACTTGGGCCTCAGCTATATATAGTCTCTATCAATGACTTAGATGAGGGGACTGAGTGTAACGTATCCAAGTTTGCTGACAATACAAAGTTACGTGGAAAATTAAGTGGTGAGGAGGATGCAAAGAGGCTGCAGAGAGATATAGACAGGTTGAGTGAGTGGGCAAGAATATGGCAGATGGAAAACAATGTGGTGAAGTGTGAAGTTATCCACTTTGATAGGAAAAATAAAAAAGCAGAATATTTTTTGAATGGTGAGAGACTGGGAAATGTTTGCATTCAGAGAGACTAGGGTGTTCTTGCACATGAATCACAGAAAGTTAACATGCGGGTACAGCAAGCAATTAGGAAGACAAATGGCATGTTAGCTTTTGTCACAAAGGGATTGCAGTACAAGAGTAAGGAAACCTTGCTACAATTGTACAGGGCATTGGTGAGGCCACATCTGGAGTACCAGCCGGGATCTTGTGGAGATGGCAGGGCTCCTGGCACCAGGCCAAAAAGGCTGACGGAACCCCACCTTGGCCATTTCACGTCCCCCAGTGCGATCCTCTGTTGTTCCGGAGGTGAAGTTTCCAGCGCCGTGATCTTTGTCCTTTTAAACGCGGGGATCCCACCTCCAAGAGCTACTGGCCAGTCACAGGGCTAGCAGCTTAGCAGTATCAGCAGAACCACCAGAAGCAGTGGCCACAGCCAGTACTGCAGTGGCCTTGGACCCAGGCCTAGCGCTGGAACCTAGATCCAAGGTAAGTGAGGCGGGATCACTGGAGCCATTCCAGAAAGGGGGTTGGGGTGGGCATGAAATCCAGGAGGAGGCGGGGTCCATGGAGGTGGAGATTTTGCTGGCGGGGAACCTCTGTGAGCCACATATTTCCCACAGAGAAGGGACCCCCCCCCCACCCCAAGCCCGCAAGGAGTGCGACTCATGTTACGGGGGGGGGGGGGGGGGGGGGGGGGCGCGGAGCTACCCCCTCCCCTGCCGCTGGTTAGATCCCAGCGACAGCGGGAAGAGGCCCTTAAGTGGCCTCTGGGCAGTAAGGTCACTGTCAGCCAATCCCACCCCCGGAACAATCACTTGGCAATGGACCCTCCACTCCCCCGCCTCAGGGTGCCCACAAAAATCAGCCCACTGTGTGCAGTTTTGGTCTCCTTACCTAAGGACATACTTGCTGTAGAGGGACTGTAACAAAGATTCACTAGACTGAAAGGGATAAGAAATAAGGGGATTTGTCTTATGAGGAGAGAATGAGCAGACCAGGATTATATTTCCTGGAATTTGGAAGAATGAGTGCTGATCTAATTGAAACATATAAAATTCTTAAGGGGCCTGACAGGGTCCAGTCTGAGATGATGTTTACCCTGGCTGGGGAGTCTAGAACATGGGTTCACAGTCTCAGAATCAGGGATCGGCCATTTAGGACTGAGATGGGGAGAAATTTCTTCACCCACAGGGTTGTAAATCTTTGGAATTCTCTACCCCACAGAGCTGTGGATGCTAGTTGTTGAGTATAATGAAGACCAAGGTCAACAGACCTTTGGGTTTAAGGGATATAGGAATATAAGAAATAGGAACAGGAGTAGACCGTATGCTTCCTCAAGCCTGCTCTGCCATTCAATGTGATCATGGATGATCTTCTGCTTCAAATCCACTTTCCTGCCCACTCCCCATAACCCTTGATTCTCTCAGAGACCAAAAATCTGTCTATCTCAGCCTTAAATATATTCAACGATGGAGCATCCACATCCCTCTGTGGTAAACAATTCCAAAGATTTGCAACCCTCTGAGTAAAGAAATTTCTCCTTATCTCAGTCCTAAATGATTAACCCCTTATCCTGAGACTTGCCCTCATGTTCTAGATTCCCCAGCCAGGGAAAATAACATCTCAGCGTCTACCCTGTCAAGCCCCTTCAGAATTTTGAATGTGTCAATGAGATCACTTCTCATTCTTCTAAGCTCCAGTGTGTATCGGCCCAATTAATTCAGCCTTGCATCATAGGCCAACCCTCATCCCAGGAACCAATTTAGTGAACCTTCGCTGTACCAACGCCAATACACATATATCCTTCCTTAAATATGGAGGCCACAACTGTGCACAGTACTCCAGGTGTTGTCTCACAAATGTAGCAAGACTTTCTTATTCATATACTCCAATCCCATTGCTTTAAAGGACAACATGCCATTTGCCTTCCTAATTGCTTGCTGTACTGCATGTTAACTTTCTGTGTTCCTTGTATGAATACACCTAAGTCTTACCAACAAGCAAAGGCAAAGGTACAAAGGAGCACCCACAACATGAAGAACAGGTGGTGGGCAGACAAGCAAAGGAAATTCAGCATCTCGCTGACATGAATGATATCTGTGGCATCTTTACTGCCACAAAGACCATTTATGGCCCACGTACTCAAGGGCCAGCTCCTCTGAGGCCTAAGGATGGGGGAGATCTGATCAAGGAAAGGGAAGCTGTTGACGCCGGTTGGAGGGAGTATTTTGCAGGCCTTTTCAATCAAGAATCCATTGTTGTTGAAAGTGTTTTCAACTCCATCCCACAACATCCAGTTAGAGACGAGCTCGGAACTCCACCAACGCCTAGGGAGGTGATGAAAGCCATCACACAAATGAAGAACAACAAAGTGGTAGGAGGTGATGGAACCCCCACTGAAATCTTTAAGCAGGAAGGAGAGGAACTAACATTACAGCTCCACACCCTCATCCTACAGATCTGGAATGAAGAGGAAATCCCGAATGATCTCAAGGATGCCATGATTGTGACAGTTTTCAAGAAAGGGGACAAATTCAACTGTGAAAATTACAGAGGCATCTCCCTGCTCTCCATTGGAAAGATCATTACAAGAACCCTTCTGAATCGACTTACTACACTTGTTGCAGATCTACTCCCTGAATCTCAATGTGGGTTTAGGCCATCAAGAGGCACTGCTGATATGATTTTCACAGCTCGCCAACTACAAGAAAAATGTTATGAACAACATCAACCTCTCCAATTAGCATTCTTTGACTTGGCAAAGGCCTTCAACTCTGCAAATCGTGAGCCACTCTGGAAGATTCTATTGAAGTATGGATGTCCTCCAAAATTCGTCACCATCTTTCACCTGCTTCATGATGACTTGCAGGCGGTGATCCTTAGCAACGGATCCATTACAGACACCTTTGAGGTTAAGACAGGAGTTAAACAAGGTTATGTCATCGCCTCGACTCTTTTCTCTATTTTCCAAGTTGCCATGCTCCGTCTGACTAGACTCAAGCTCCTTGCTGGAGTGCAGCTTATTTATCCAAAGAGAAGTAAACTATTTAATCTCAGACGACTCCAATCAAAAGGAATGCCTTGCCCGGGGAAGTTGTTGAGTCAGAAACTTTAGGGACTTTCAAAAGGCTTTTGGATAGGTATATGGATAAAGGAGAATGATGGGGTATAGATTAAATTGTCCTTGACAGAGGACAAAGGATCGGCACAACATTGTGGGCCGAAGGGCCTGTTCTGTGCTGTATGTTCTATGTTCTATGTTCTATAAAACCTAAGATCACCCCGACTTCAGCCATTGAGCTCCAATATGCTGGTGAGGCTGCAGTAAGTGCTGTGTCGGAAACAGATCTTCAGAGAATCGTCAATGTATTTACTGAGGCATATGAGAAAATGGGACTTACACTCAACATTCAGAAGACTAAAGTCCTCCATCAGCAAGCTCCAAACGCACATGCCCCGGCCCCATTGATTAGGATTCATGATGAGTGCCTAGAAAATGTGGAACACTTCCAGTATCTTGGAAGTTATCTTTCACAGAAGGCTGACATGGATGAAGAAATCCAGCATCGCCTGAAATCTGCTGGTGCAGCCTTTGGCCACCTGAGGAAGCGAGTGTTTGAAGATCGCAACACCAAAACTGAAACCAAGCTCATGGTCTACCATGCGGTCGGGAATCCTACCTTGCAGTATGGGGCTGAAACATGCACAACGTATAGGAGACACCACAAAGCACTGGAGTCATTTCATCAATGCTGCCTTTGGAAGATCCTGCAATATCAAGTGGGAGGACAGGCGCACCAACATCAGTGTCCTCCCACAAGCAGACACCACAAGCCTCGAGGCTATGATTACCCGCCATATCAACTTGTCATATAGTTTGGATGTCAGATACCAGGCTCCCAAAGCAGGTCTTCATCTCCCAGCTCTGTCAGGGCAGGTGCACCAGAGGAGGACAAAAGAAGCACTTCAAGGATGTGCTGAAAACCAACATGAAGAAATGAACTCCTGGGAGACCATCACCCTGGACTGAACCAGTTGGAGGCAGAGTCTGTGGGAAGGATCCCAGCATTTTGAGACCCAACGATGATAAAATGAAGAGGAAAAGCGTGAGTGGCGAAAAGAACATGCCATGACTGAAATAATAATACACCAGACATCCCACATGACAACAAATGCCCTACATGCCATAAAGTCTGTAGATCCTGAATCGGCCTCATCAGCCATCTTCAGACACACAAAAGACAATCATCTTCACCTGCGAGGGCTAGCCAATAATAATAATATACCCAAGTCTCTCTGAACATCAACATTTACAAGTTTCACACCTTTTTAAAAAAGTCTGCTTTTCGATTCTAATTACTAAAGTGAATAGCTTCACACTTACCCACTTCATACTCCATCTGTGATTTCTTTGCCCACTCAATTAACCTGTCTAAGTCTCTGTGCAGAATTAAGGGATATAAGGATAGTGTGGGAACATGGAGTTGAGGTAGAAGGTCAGCCATCATCTTATTATGTGGAAGAGCAGGCTCCAAGGGCAAATGGCCTCCTCCAGCTTCTATTTTTTAAGTGCTTATGACAGTCATCACACACCGCAGGACCCAGCAATGTATTACAGAGACCCATTGCTGTCTGGAAAAAGCAAAACCGCTTAGCATCAGCCTATTCCTACACTTGCATAGTTTAAATCCATGCCCCTGGTCCTTCCCAATCTGTCAAACTGAAATAATCAATAATTGAGTATCCCATAGTAACCAAGGTTCTTTAAGCTGGAAATCATTTTTGTGGCTGTCCTATGAACCTTTACTAAGGTCATGATGTCACCCTCATGTGAAGGGAGCAAAACTAAATGGAGTACTCTAGGTGTTAAGCAAGGACCTGCATGAGGACAGAATGGTGTCCTTTGACTTGGATCGAATGGTTCTGTTAATGGAACCTAATGCCCTAGCTAGATATCTCTACATTGGTTCTGTACCTTGAGTGATCTGTGCATCTAGGTTTTTTTCTGTTTCCCTGTGAACACTGCTAGTAGCCTGCCGCCAAAGACTGCAGAGGCCTTTGATCCAGCGGGGTCGCCGGGGCCAATCTGGGAGGACCTGGAGAGGTGGGGTGGTAGTGTGGGCATGAAGTCCAGGGGGAGGGGGCTCCATGGAGGTGGAGTTTTTGCCGGGTGGGGATCCTCTGTGGGCCTTGTATTACAAGGTGCCCTCCCCGTGTGGTGGAGGCACCCCCCCCATTAGTAAGCCAACTTAAGGGCCTCAATTGGCCTCTGGGCGGGAAGGCCGTTGGCCTATCCTGCCCCTGGCAAAATTGCTTGGTGATGGGCCCTCTGACCTCCGTGTCCTGTCGCGATTCTATGGGCCCTCCCCCCGCCTCCAACCACGCCTCGTTTTGGTCTTAATCTTGTTTTTTCTTGTTTTGCTTTTGGACGGCAGCTGTTCATTATTCTGCCATTCATATCTTTTGTCTCTTTACTGGCCCCATTCTTACTCCCTGAGGCTCTGCCTCACCAACTCTTTAGTCATTTAACGTCTCACATCTTCTGCCCTATTACAGACCTTCACTTTGTTCTTTTTCCACTCTCCCCATTTGACCCACTTAAAACTTATGACATTTCTAACTTTTCCCAGTTTCAGGTCACAGACCTGAAACATTAACTCTATTTCTCTCTCCACAGATGATGCCAGACCTGCTGAGTATTTCCAGTATTTCTGTTTTTTTATTTCAAATTTCCAGCATCTGCAGTATTTTGCTTTTGTATTAGCCTACAATTATAATGTTGTCCCCCAATTGACACCATTGCCCTAAATCTTCCCCGGGAAATCAATTTGTCACAAATTTCACAAAGTTATTTTCTGAACTCTGTATGCGTGTATGTGTGTGCCTCTTTCAGGTAAGCATGTTTTTGCTCTCAATGACAGAAACTGAACTCTCAGCTTACAGGTTTGAATTCTGGTGTCAGTGACAGCCCATTTGAAAGCCACAGTAAATATTACAGCAGAGCAGTAACATGGCAGTTTTTAACTCTGCTATCTCCCCATTTCCACTGAGAGGGCC
Source organism: Heterodontus francisci (assembly GCF_036365525.1). Classification (NCBI taxonomy): domain Eukaryota; kingdom Metazoa; phylum Chordata; class Chondrichthyes; order Heterodontiformes; family Heterodontidae; genus Heterodontus; species Heterodontus francisci. The sequence continues at coordinate 144,333,409 of NC_090374.1, forward strand.
GGGTTCAAGTTGGTCCAAGTGTAGCAGTGCAGCATTTACTCCATTTAAGGATGTGGCCCAAAAACCCTTGCTTACCTGGAAGGAAAGCTCACACAAGCCCATTTTACCCTATGGATAAGACAAACCTTTGTTTATTTAACTGAAAATTATGAACACAAATCCTTGCTCACCCAACTGCAAGGACCTGAACAGCATGATTTCTTGTACAGGTAGAAGAGAATAACAAATGAAATTACACATATCAGAAACCAACAATGACTAAGTTGTAAAGATTTGGTTAAGTGATGTGACCACTATCCTAAATGTAGAGAACAGCACAAATTGGAGGTCTGCATGTTACTGATAGGTTATGTAATGTGGAATAAAGCAAAGCAAGGAACAAACTGGAATTAGATAGAAACATAGAAAAATAGGAGCATGAATAGGCCATTCGGCCCTTCGAGCCTGCTCCGCTACTCAATACGATCATGGCTGATCATCCAAACTCAGTACCCTGTTCTCGCTGTCTCCCCATATCCCTTGATCCCTTTAGCCCTAAGAACTATATCTAACTCTTTCTTGAATATATTTAATGATTTGGCCGCAACTGCTTTCCGTGATAGAGAATTCCACAGGTTCACCACTCTCTGGGTGAAGAAATCTCTCCTCATCTCAATCCTAAATGGCTTACCCATTATCCTTAGACTGTGACCCCTAGTCCTGGACTCCCCCGCCATCGGGAACATACATCCTGCTTCAAGTCTGTCCAGTCCTGTTAGAATTTTGTAGGTTTCTATGAGATCCCCTCTCATTCTTCTAAACTCTAGCAAATACAAGCCTAATCGACCCAATCTCTCTTCATATGTCAGTCCTGCCATCCCAGGAATCAGTCTGGTGAGCCTTCACTGCACTCCCTCCATAGCAAGAACATCCTTCCTCAGATAAGGAGACCAAAACTGCACACAATACTCAAGGTGTGGTCTCACCAAGGCCTTGTATAATTGCAGCAAGTCATCCCTGCTCCTGTACTCGAATCCTCTCACTATGAAGGTCAAAATACCATTTGCCTTCTTAACTGCCAGCTGCACCTGCATGCTTACTTTCAGCGAATGGTGCACAAGGACACCCAGGTCTCACTGCACCTCCCCCTTTCTATCATCGTTCAGATAATAATCTGCCTTTCTGTTTTTGCCTCCAAAGTGGATAACCTCACATTTATCCACATTATACTGCATCTGCCATGTATTTGCCCACTCACTCAACCTGTCCAAATCACACTGGAGCTTCTCTGCATTCTCCTCACAGCCCTACCCAGCTTTGTGTCATCTGCAAACTTGGATATATTACATTTAATTCCCTCATCTATATCATAAATATACATTGTGAATAGCTGAGGTCCTAGCACTGATCCCTGCAGTACCCCACTAGTCACTGCCGGCCACTCGGTTTAAGACCCTAATCTTTGTTTCCTTTCTGCCAGCCAGTTCTCTATCCATGTCAGTACCTCACCTCCCAATCCCATGTGCTTTAATTTTGCACACTAATCTCTCATGTGGGACCTTATCGAAAGCCTTCTGAAAGTCCAAATACACCCCAAACTCTGGTTCTCCCTTATCTATTCTGCCAGTTACATCCTCAAAAAATTTCAATAGATTTGTCACGCATGACTTCCCTTTTGTAAATCCATATTAAAATTGTCCGATCCTGTCACTGTTTTCCAAGTGCTCTGTTAGTACATCTTTTATAATGCTCTCTAGCATTTTTGCCATCACTGATGTCAGGCTATAATTCCCTGTTTTCTCTCTACCTCCTTTTTTAAATAGTGGGGTTACATTAGCTACCCCTCAATTCATTGGAACTGTTCCAGAGTCGATAGAATTTTGAAAAATGACCAGCAATGCATCTACTATTTCTAGGGGTCACTTCGTTAAGTACTCTGGGATATCGAATATCAGGCCCTGGGGATTTATCGGCCTTCAATCCCGTCAATTGCCCTAACACCATTTCCCTACTAATACTGATTTCATACAAATCCTCCTTCTCTCTAGACCCTATGTTCTTCAACATTTTTGGGAAGTAATCTGTGTCATAGAAACATAGAAAATAGGAGCAGAGTTAGGCCATTCGGCCCTTCGAGCCTGCTCCGCCATTCATTATGATCATGGCTGATCATCCAACTCTGTAACCTGTTCCCGCTTTCCCCCACATCCTTTGATCCCTTTCGCCCCAAGAGCTATATCTAACTCGTTCTTGAAAACATACAATGTTTTGGCCTCAGCTTTCTGTGGTAGCGAATTCCACAGGCTCACCACTCTCTGGGTGAAGTAATTTCTCCTCATCTCAGTCCTGAAAGTTTTACCCCGTATCCTTAGACTATGACCCCTGGTTCTGGACTCCCGCACCATTGGGAACATCCTTCCTGCATCTACCCTGTCAAGTCCTGTTAGAATTTTATAGGTTTCTATGAGATCCCCCCTCACTCTTCTGAATTCCAGCAAATATAATCCTAACCTCCTCCTTTGTGAAAATAGAACCAAAGTATGTATTTAATTGGTCTGCCATTTCTTTATTCCCCATTATAAATTCCCTATGTATGCCGAACCTCTGTTTGAGGGAGCAGCCAAGGATGCCTCTACACCACCCAAACCACTATAGTGTTGGGTGTGTTTCTGATGATATTCTGGGGTTCAGGAGATTGGCTCCTAAATCGTACCTTGTTGCACCCATTCTCAGTCCTTAGAACAGGTGTAGTGGATTACAATTACAAGGTCATTTTTTTCTGAATATTGCTAGCCAAACTGCTAATTTGACAGATGAAGGGATCATTGCCATGTGACTGATGGTAGTAATTGGTCATTCGTTTTAAAAATTAGACTTCAACTCTAATAGAAGGATAAAAATCAATCTGCTCGAGTACCTGGGCACTCAATTCAATTCTGGACTCAGAGGTATCAACACAAGAGTAATACTGTGCAAAGGCAACTACATCATCATTGCATATTTTGAACTCACCATCCAAGGTTTACCAGTTTCTTTGAAAAATATGTCCACTGATTTTTCGCAGACATAGAATTACATTTTTAGGTGCCAAGCACTCACTTTTAGTTCTTTTTTAAATTTTGCATTCACTGCAGATCTAATCAGACACTACTTTAAGAATCAGTGGTTTATTGAGAATACAAAGATGCCTTCTGGAGATAACACTGCTACATAAGAAAAATATTCTGAGAAATGTATGCAGAAGACAAAAGCTATATTTCCTTAAATCATCCTCCACTTCAGTGGTAGAAATATTAGCATATCAATTATTAGTCATAGGCCTTCACTTCTATCAAAAACTGCTTTCATGACCCATGCTCTCCAATAGAATATAACCTACAAATATAAAATCATGGATTGGACAATTACTGTTGAGGACCCAAACTCCACTGAGCAATTTTATTTTTGATAGATTGTAATATTTCTAGCCAATGAAAAAGAAACTGACTTGAATTTGGCTACATTTGGTGGTAAGAAATCCTCTGGTCACTGTATGTAGTGACATCAGAAAGCATGTGAAGATTTCTCAGTTTGCTGTTTGAAACATTTTTAGTTTCACTGGAAATGCAAACTGAAGAAATCTTCCCAAATGATTTATGATTTTTCTACACATAACACATACCCTATGCTTTCTACATAAATTCATTATAATAGTGGCAAGTTAGCACTATTTATTGAAAAAAAGATATAAAGTCAAATTAACACATCATAGATACCTCAGATATGGAACATTCCCAGGCTGATGAATCTAACTCAGTGATGGGCCTATCTCTGCCCTACCAATCTCTATGCCTAAAATGGTGACTCTGTCACAGAGTGAGCAGACATTCTGATAAGACACAAATATTAAAATGCAGACACAAATTCATGCTTCCATGTGTGTATATTCACTTGTTCCCAGCACCATTCAGTACACACAATCTTTCAGAAGGAAGGATTTCTCATTGTTCAAGCCTGAGCAGCCATATAAAACAGAAATCATAATATATAAACCAGGGGAGAGACACATGCATCTGGTTAGATTTATAGACATAAACCCACCCTGGTCAGTCACTTCCTCAATAACTTAAAAAAACACCACAGTACACTCTTCCTGTCCCAGAAATTTTGCTCAATTGAGGTTGTGGTCCCCACCAACATTGATCAAACACTGGTACTTTGTTTCCTTTTCATGCGTTTTTAGTTTGTTCCTTTTTTCCAGGTCCATTTTTTTCGAGTTTAAACTTGTTCTTCTCATTTGAGACCGCATTGATTTGATTTGATTTTAACTGTTGGAGATCTTAAAAATGTAAAACTTTTTTTACTTTACCTTTCTGCCTTTTTTCTTTCTCTCTCCTAATCCAGTCTTTCTTTCCCTCTTTTTTATTTCTCTTTCTGTACCTGATTTGACATTGAATGCAACCCCTATAACTGACACTTCCTTCTCAGTCTTTGCACTGTTAGTTTCACAATCCTTCATTCTGTTTGTTTACTGAGATACATAGTTGCATGCACTATCCACTCAGATCCCAGATGCCCAGTTTCATGTACTGCACCATCAGCTTCTACTTTCTGCAACTTGCCTAGCAAAACAAAAAAAATTTAAAGCCTAAATGTTCAAAGGTAAATCTAACTCTGGCAGGTGTTGTTAGATGCCCTGCCACAGCAAAATGTGCCCCATGACTTTCTGCCTCAAGAAATGAAAAGCAACCCTCAAAAACTGGGATGAAAGTGGTCTGGATCACACTTCTTATTAGACTGCTCCCACTCCCAAAAACTGGTCACAGACACTTTAATATTACTTCGAATATTGTTCTGACTTTTATTTCAGAAAATGTGAGGTTTTTTTTATATTAATGATAAATATGTAGCTGAAACCTATGGAATGAAGAGGGGTCCTGGGCTAATGGGCTAACACAACTGGGAAGTTCTGTGGGTCAGTCCAGGAGGAGCAAGCACGATGGTTGAACTTCATGTCTCTCCACATTTGGGCTGAATTTTACCGGCCCCTCGATGCCGCGGATCACGGCGTGGGGGCTGGTAAAATCCTGTGGGAGTGGCTCGCCCACATATTACTGGCAGCAGGGGGACCTCGGTGCAGCCCTTCCACCACCTGGTGGCGGGTCCTTCATCTAAATATTCAAATAAACCTAAATTATATGCTAATTAACTTAACTGCAGGCGGCAGACATCCCACGTCAATTTTACCGACTCCGGAGGCAGCTTGCACGCCTTCGGAATGCCGAAGGCAAGAACCTGGTGGGGAGGAGGGAGGAATAACATTTTCAGGACGGGAGGGGTGGAGGAGCGGGGAAAACATTTTCTATTGGATTTGGGGTTGGTGGGACGGGGTTGAAGGGCAATGAGTGCAAAGTTTGGGGTTTAAAGGACAGGACTTTCAGTAATGGTTTCTCAGAGGTGAGAGGGAAAGAAATTAATTTTGTGACTATTGTGGGGTGGAAGTGGGGCTTTCATGTTGAATTTAATGTTTGTATTAACATTTAAAGTTCTGGTCCCTTTAAAGTTGAAAATCAGCTGTCGGGCTTGAAGCCCTTTAAAAATGGCAGAGGCGCCTGCGCGGTGGTACCGGATGCCGTTGCCAGGAGATGCGGCAGCCGCCCCCTCTACGTAATAGGGGGCGGCTGCTACACCCCCTCTATTTAAATGAGCTCCCGCGTAATATTGCGGGGGCTCAGGGATGGCGCATCCACGCGGTATGCATGCTGTTTTTAGAGTGCTCCGCCACAAACTGCAGTGCACTCATAAAATTCAGCCTTTTGTTTGTATTTCCTTTCTCTGGTAGTCATGTTGGGAGTTTTGCTTTCATTTTAAAAGGCTACTATGAGAATAAGATGGCACTAAGTTGAAAGGATACAGGCCTTTCGCTTCTCCCCATGCTGGTATAGCTTTTGCTTGTTTGGAGACTGAGAAAGATTTTCACTTCTTTTCCTTTTTTTTTTAATATAACAAATGATGAGGAGCTGTTCATATGTCTGATCTTAAGGTTTTTTTTAAACTTTAAGGTTATATTATGCAGCCAACAGAGGAAGCTGTTTGTGTCTTTGTAAGACACTCAAGGTAGTAAAAAGATAGATGCAAAAAAAAACCTGTAGCACATTGGACTGGAGAAAGGTATATAGTGGGGTTCCCCAGGGATTGTACTAGGACCCCTGCTTTTCTTGATCGATATTAATGATCTAGACTTGGGTGTACAGGGCACAATTTCAAAATTTGTAGGTGGCACAAAACTTGGAAGTATTGTGAACTGTGTGGAGGATAGTGATTAACTTCAAGAGGACATAGACGGGATGGTGGAATGGGCAGACAACTGGTGGATGAAAATTTAATGCAGACAAGCGTGAAGTGATTCATTTTGGTAAGAAGAATGAGGAGAGGCGAGATAAAAATAGACGGTACGATTGTACAGCGGGTGCAGGAACAGAGACCTGGGGTATTTATGCACAAATCATTGAAGGTGGCAGGGCAGGTTAAGAAAGCAGTTTTTTTTATTCATTCATGGGATGTGGGCATCGCTGGCTAGGCCAGCATTTATTGCCCATCCCTAATTGCCCTTGAGAAGGTGATGCTGAGCTGCCTTCTTGAACTGCTTCAGTCCTTGAGGTGTAGGTACAACAACAGTGCTGTTCGGAAGGGAGTTCGGGGATTCTGACCCAGCAACAGTGAAGGAACAGCAATATAGTTCCAAGACAGGATGGTGCGTGGGTTGGAGGGGAACTTGCAGGTGATAGTGTTCTCATGCATATGCTGCCCTTGTCCTTCTAAGTGGTAGAGGTCGTGTGTTTGGAAGGTACTGTTGAGGAACCTTATTGCGTTGCTGCAGTGCATCGTGCAGGTGGTACACACTGCTGCCACTGTGGTGAAGAGAGTGAATGTTGAAGGTGGTGGATGGGGTGCTGATCAAGCGGGCTGCATTGTCCTGTATGGTGTCAAATTTCTTGAGTGTTGTTGGAGCTGCACCCATCCAGGCAAGTGGAGAGTATTCCATCACACTCCTGATTTGTGCCTTGTAGATGGTGGACAGGCATTGGGGAAACAGGAGATGAGTTACTCGCCGCAGAATTCCCAGCCTCTGAACTGCTCTTGTAACCACAGTATTTACATGGCTGGTCCAGTTCAGTTTCTGGTCAATGGTAACCCCCAGGATGATGCTGGTGGGGGATTCAGTGATGGTAATGCCATTGAACATTAAGGGAAGATGGTTAGATTCTCTCTTGTTTGAGATGGTCATTGCCTGGCACTTGTGTGGCACGAATGTTACTTGCCAATTAGGAGTCCAAGCCTGGATGTTGTCTAGGTCTTGTTGCATCTGGACACTGTTACGACCAGATGAGGAAGGGGTCTCAGGCTCCCCTTTCTCCCCTTCTCTGGTTTGACCGCAATAGGATTTATCCTTTTCTAGCACAGTGGATGAACTCACCAAATCAGTGAGCACTTGCTTCTGTTCCTCTAATGTAATTGCAAAAGAACCAATCGGACAGGTTTTCTTGAGTTTAAACAAGAAAAATGTAAGTTTACTCCTCTTAACACTCTAAACCGGTTAAAATGACTACGCATTCATGCGAGTCACATACACACAAATAGATTACAGAGAGAAAGCAGCTTTGGTGGTTGGAGTAGATGGAATTTAAATATAGTTTTAAATCTCAAGTCCTCAGCTGAAGTTGTATTCCTGAAGTCCTCGAAGGACCACTTGCAAGTGGTGGGCTTGCTTTTCTCAGGGCTCCTGAAGGCAGAAAAGGGGTTTGATCCTTGTCCCCGAGTTGCTGGCTGTGGCAGTCTATAGACTTGAGGCGGGGGTTTCCAGTTACAGCCGGGTCTTCTCTTCTTGATATTTACTGGAGAGAGAGAGAGAGCGAGACCTGCCTCGTTGATGATTTTTCAGTTACTCTAGTCTGCTTTCTGCGTGACAAAAGCTTACAGTCTCTCCAGAACTGCGCAGGCAGTCACATGACACCATCAAGCCCTTTGGTGTTTTAATGAGATCTTTCTGTGAGCTTCTCTGAGATTTAAGGCGCTACACCTCAAGCTGTCCAGTCACACTTGGAGGGGGTTGGCTCTTTCAAAGTCAATGGGTGTAATGTCCTCGAAGGGTCATGCTGATAAGGCCATTCCAGGTAATTTAATCATTGTTTGGGCTAGGTTGAATCAGTCATGTCGTCTCCAGACTGATCTTTTGGCATTTCAAATGTAAATTGCAGTGGCTATCTTGGCTGCCAGTTTACTTTTTTATAAAGTTACTTGTAAGAATTTCCAGTAAAAGTCTAATGCAAGGCTCCAACTGATGAAATTAATATTTCCCATTGGCATATAGGGTTTTCATGACAACATGGATTCCTTCAGTACCTGAGGAGTCACGAATGGTGCTGAACATTGTGCAACCATCAGCAAACATCCCCACTTCTGACCTTATGATGGAGGGAAGGTCATTGATGAAGCAACTAAAGATGGTTGGGCCTAGGACACTACCCTGAGGAACTCCTGCAGTGATGTCCTGGAGCTGAGATGATTGACCTCCAACAACCATAGCCATCTTCCTTTGCACTAGATATGACTCCAACCAGTGGAGAGTTTTCCCCCGATTCCCATTGTCTCCAGTTTTTCTAGGGCTCCTTGATGCCATACTCAGTCAAATGCTGCCTTGATATGAAGGACAGTCACTCTTACCTCAGGTAAAACATACGGGATTCTGGGCTTTATAAGTGGGGGTATAGAGTACAAAAGCAAGGAAGTTATAATAAACTTGTATAAAACACCGGTTCAGACATAAGTGGAATATTGTGTCCAGTTCTGGGCACCACACTTTAGGAAGGATGTTAAGGCATTAGAGAGGGTGCAGAAAAAAATCACGAGAATGTTGCCAGGGATGAGGAACTTCAGTTATGTGGATAGACTGGAGAAGCTGAGGCTGTTCTACTTGGAGAAGAGATGATTAAGAGGAGATTTGATCATTGTTCAAATTCATGAGGGGTCTGGACAGAGTAGATAGGTAGAAAATGTTCCCATTGGCAGAAAGGTCGAGAACCAGAGGACACCGATTTAAGGGGATTGGGAGAAAAAGCAACAGCGACATGAGGAAACATTTTTTTACACAGTGATTGGTTAGGATCTGGAGTGGCTGTGAGAGTGGTGGAGGTAGATTCAATCAAGGCATTCAAAAGAGAACTGGATAATTATCTGAAGAGAAAAAATTTGCACGGCGACAGGGAAAAGGCAGGAGAGTGGGACTAGGTGAGTTAATCTTGCAACAGGCTGAATGGTCTCCTTCTGTGCTGTAACCATCCTATGATTAATGCTATAAATGATTTAAGTATTCCACTCTAATTGCAATTTCACTCTAGAAATCTGAAAATATCATATACAAAAGCAATAGGCAAGAAAACTAGAGTACAATGGATGAAATCGAACTATGACCTGTTAAATAAACAGTACATGAACATTCACAGAAAGGTAACTAATTACAATTAATAACATTCTAACACAAGTGGAAAATGTTCAAATCATGCTAGCATGCAAATAAATTGTGAAATAGAACATCACTTTGAACAGCCAAAGAATTATGTGCAAATGGAGATGTTTTGCTACATTGAGCTTCAGTTGGACTAAACTTTAAGACAGAAACAAAACAGGAAAAAATTAAATGAAAGGCAGGAGTCTGATGCAGTAAATATGCAAAGGATCTGGTTAGAGAAACTTCCCATATCTTTTACAGGCTCAGGTAGGGTTGCAAACCCTCAAGAATTGTCCTGGATTCTCCAGGAAGTAAAGATTAATCTCCAGGACACTGCTTGAGGAATAGTTGGCAGAAAAATTATAGGGACATTAAAAATGATTGAGAGGTTTCTCTTTCATTTATTAATCATAAAAACATTGGCATTTGGGAAAAATAACTGTGACAGCTGAGAATCATTCAATCGGGTAACAAAAAGTCTGTTGCTTATCAATTGATACGGGAAGGCGATGGTCGGCACAGAGAAATTGGAGGCAGGTGGTCACGTGATGAAATCTTCAGGAGAATGTCAATCAGAGTTTGCAATCCTAGGCTCATGCCGATACTGCTACCATTATGGTCTTTTTTAATATTCTGAGAATTACCCCTTGGCTAAAATTGGCAAACGTATGCAAACAAATATATTAGAATCTAAATATATTTCTCTTAAACAATGTGGAAAAACTTGCCCTCAAAGGGCAAAGTTAGCATTCATATCTGAATTTTAAATTTTTTGGGATAGTAATTACTGTTGCTGATATTAGTGGATAAATACTTAACGTGCTTGTGTGACATTTCCATGTCTGCTGTTTTACCAGAGGCTTTAACCTGCTTAATTGAAAATGGCAGACAGAGGAATGTCACAGGAATGTAAGAGCTCATCTGCAATTTTTGGCAACAGTAATTATTTTTCTTATGATTTAATGTATAAAAACCAAACATTAACTCTCTCCAAACCAGACTAACCTGTTTTGAACAGATGCAACTATCCATGCACTGAGGTCAGTTAAAAAAGCACAATCCGCAAGTGCTTTTTTAAGCAGTGATAGTCATGTCTCTTTTCTCTCTACTTCTCTCCTCTTCCAATAAGCTTGTCTATGATTTTATTTTTCTATCTTGGTTCCTTTTTGTGTGCCTGATTATTCCATCCAACTCGAAAAATGAAGACTTATCTCATCCATTACACACAGAGGCTATGGAGATCTATCAACACCATACTGTCCCCCAAGAAACTGGTCTGCTCATCACTGATATCTGGCTCAAGAAACACATCACCACCCACTCTGCAGCCAACGTACCCCGACAAGAACAATAGTATGCATCAACTTACCACGAGATACAATAGCTGACCAATCAGCAGCAAGAATGTACCAATCTATCATGGAACACAATTAGCTGACCAATCAGCAGCAAGAACAATGCCATGTATGGATCTATCACGGAACACAATTAGCTGACCATAGCAGCGAGAACAAGAACAATTAACGACCTACCAGCAGTAAGATCCTGCCTATATTCCCATTCTACACCACATATAAACTTACTGTTTTCACCGTTCCAGTTACTCCTCCAGACAACAGACAGAGTATGTTGCCTGAAATGTTGAGGGCAGTTCTTCTAAGAGCCCCATTTTTAAAAAAAAGGAAACTGCTTTTCTCAGAGCAAATTCACAGGGTGTAAAATCGTCTTACTCAACATTACTATTCTCATCATGAAAACCTTCAAACAACTTTTAAATATATATATTGTAGTCTAAATGCCTAGGCATCATTTTCTACTTTTGTGTTTCAACTTCATTTTATCACTGTTCTATCTCAAATGTATTATGAAAGTGTGGCTCAACTTGTTGAGCTTGAGCTTGTTCATTTTATGTTTTTAATCTCGTATGGTGCTGTTTACTACAAGTACGCAGACATGCCTACAGTCATAATATCCATAACAACTGTTTGTGGCACCTTTTCTTGCCAGTTAGACAGATAAACAGAAGTGAACATGAAATGGGGAAATCTTGCATGCTTATTTGCGGAAGACAGATAATGTGTGTTCACTCTTCATAAAGCAGATCCATCGAGACAGCAGGCCAGGTATTAATCTTTGAGATACTGTTTGTCTTTCTTATTATCAGACATCAAAGAATTCATGCATTAGTGAACTGTATTGCTTGAATATTTGTGCAAAAGATAAGCATTGGCCCAGAATTTTCTGGGATAATAATGCTGAGTTTAATGTGCATGTTGTTGTTAGAGTAAATCAGTAGCCATTTCTTGGGAGGAAGAGATATGCTATGAATTGTGAATCATCACAGATTGCTGGACATTTGCGGGACTCTGCTGTTAGCCATGTAAAAATGACAGTTCATCCCTCAAACTCCCTGTGAGTACCAAGAAATTGCTGCATTTGTATATTAATTGCTAATTATACTCACCACAGTATGTTACGGCTGGTACTTAATAGTGTAAGGACCCTTTTAATGACAAGGTTTATGTTCCTGCATTGCTCTCAATCTTTCTGGCCTAAAATGGGAACAGTTGAAACTGTGGAGTTTCATTCTGACAGGTAGGAAATTATTCTTAGAGATTTTAAGATTTAAAATTTGAAATTTACATTTCTTTCTTTTCCCTTCTGTGTCTCTTTCTCTCTTTTAATCTAATCTTTCTTTCTCTATATATATTTCTCTTTCCATTCATAATTCAACCTCAATTCACTCTCCCTCTGTCTTTCCTGTTTCTTTCTCAATCTTTAAATCGCAGTTGTTAAGGAGATAGGCTTTTGGTCCCATCATTCACCAAGGACCCAGGGCCTCGTTACCCTCACTGCGCCATTATCAACTCGCACATCCAGCAACCTGCAGCGCAAAATTTTTTTGAGATGAGGCATGAGGGAAAGTGTCTGAGTAATGGATCAAGCCATCACATGTCCCACTCCAGCAAAATCTGGGTCAATGTGATGAACATACATAGGTTGGTAAAATTTTGCAAAGCTTCTCCTGCTATTCAAACATGATGGCACTGCCAGTGCAGTGGAAATCCTATGTGCACTCAAACAGGATTTCCACTGCACTTCCAACAAAGTGACAGCAACAGAGTGAGAGTAGCTCCAAGGAATTTCCTGGCCATGACAGGTGGAAAATGTCCATGGGGATTCTCCCATTGGTCCTATGTAACGTCTGCAGAAGAGCCATGGAAAACCCCCAGAGAAAAGGCTTGAATGCCATTTGGGCTGTTTTTTTCCACAATTTTCATGAGAATTCTGCCAACATTGTAACAAGATAACTGGAAAAATCCAGCTGGAATTCCACCCCAATGTGTCACTGGATAAATGGAAGGTGTTATAAACTGCAAGGCCATGACCTGAACAGTTAGTCAATTAATCTTATACTCCATTTATAGTACCCACCTACCCTGGGGCCCTGTGGCATTATTGGTCAATTTCACACTGTTTTACCCCCAGCAGGACTTGGAATTCGCCAGCACAACTCATATTGGACAGTTTCCAGCTTAACCTCTAACAGCATCATTGCCTGTTCCAGCCAGTGTGGCTCTTCAATGGAGCTATTTCTGTATCACCTGGTAGCTATCAGAATGAAAGAGTGTTGATATAATAGTAATAAAGTGCCTAAGATTTGATTAGCTTTGTTAACATAGTATTAGGGTTTTGATTTAGCATCACAATGATATGAAAACTTAAATCAGAGAGACTGGAGTTTCTTTGAAACTTCCAGTATTCTAAAAGTTAAATACGTTTTCAGTCAATCAAAATAACTTTAAGGATGCATTTACACTGTGAATTTAGTGCCAGTAATAAGTCTTGGCACCACACTTGAGGAAAGACGTGAGGGCATTGGAGAGGGTACAGAAAAGATTCACGAGAATGGTTCCAGAGATGAGGAATTTCAGTTATGAAGATATATTGGAGAAGTTAGGACTGTTTTCCTTGGAGAAGAGAAGGCTGAGAGGTGATTTGATAGAGGTATTCAAAATCATGAGGGGTCTGGACAGAGTAGATAGAGAGAAACTGTTCCCAATCGTGAAAGGATCGAGAATGAGAGGGCACAGATTTAAAGCATTTGGTAAGAGAAGCAAAAGTGACATGAGGACTAACTTTTTCACGCAGAGAGTCGTTAAGGTCTGGAATGCACTGACTGAGAACGTGGTGGAGGCAGGTTCAATTGAAGCATTCGAAAGGGAATTAGACAGTTATATGAGAAGGAAGAATGTGCAGGGTATCGGGGAGAAGGCAGGGGAATGGAACTGAGGAAGTTGCTCTTTAATTGATTCTTTAATTCTATGAAGTCCAACCTGACTCCAAAGTGTTAGGGATTAAGACGCCCCAGAGGGGATAATGTCATACTACTTTGGTTTGACAATGGATGAAGTCTAAATTCAAAGTATTGACTGTTGGATGATCGCTTTAAGAGTGATGTTCCTTTAAGAATTCCCTATGCTCATGAGCTAAATACCTCCAAACCGGCCACGTGGGAGAGCATAAAACTGCTTCCAAGGTGTTTCTCCCTTTGTTCTCTTGCTCACTTAAAACAATTGCCTCTCCCCCATCACCAGTCCCTTAGTACATACGAACATACAAATTAGGAGCAGAAGTAGGCCACTCGGCCCTTCGAGCCTGCTCCGCCATTCAATAAGTTCATGGCTGGACTGATAACTCCACATTTCCACCTACTCCCAATAACTTCCACCCCCTTGCTTATCAAGAATCTCTCTACCTCTGCTTTAAATATATTCAAAGGCTCTGCTTCCACCGCCTTTTGAGGAAGAGAATTCCAAAAACTCACAACTCTCTGAGAGAAAAAAATTCTCCTCATCTCTGTCTTAAATGGGCGACCCCTTATTTTTAAACAGTGACCCCCCTACCCCTAGTTCTAGATTCTCCCACAAGGGGAAACATCCTTTCCACATCTCAGAATCTTATATGTTTCAATCAAGTCACCTCTTACTCTTCTAAACTCCAGCGGACACAAGCCTAGTCTGTCCAATCTTTCCTTGTAAGACAGCCCGCCCATTCCAGGTATTAGTCTAGTAAACCTTCTCTGTACTGCCTCCAACACATTCACATCCTTCCTTAAATAAGGAGACCAGTACTATACACCGTACTCCAGATGTGTATAGTGCCCTGTATAGCTGAAGCATAACCTCCCTACTTTTGTATTCAATTCCCCTCACGATAAATGATAACATTCTATTAGCTTTCCTAATTACTTGCTGTACCTGCATACTAACCTTTTGCAATTCATGCACTAGGACACCCAGATCCTTCTGCATCTCAGAGCTCTGCAATCTCTCACCATTTAGATAATATGCTTCTTTTTTATTCTTCCTGCCAAAGTGGACAATATCACACTTTCCCACATTATACTCCATTTGCCAGGTCTTTGCCCACTATCTATATCCATTTGTAGCCCCCTTATGTCCTCTTCACAAGTTACTTTCCTACCTATCTTTGCGTCATCAGCAAATTTAGCAACCATACCTTCGGTCCCTGCATCTAAGTCATTGATATAAATTGTAAAAAGTTGAGGCCCCAGCACAGATCCCTGTGGTACACCACTCATTACATCTTGCCAACCAGAAAATGACCCATTAGTAGTTTCCCTCAGCCATTTTCTCGTCTCCTGACATCAGTAAGGGCTCGTTTTCTCTCTTTCTGCTGGGATGGTCTCTCTTCCTTCTCTTTCTCCTTACCCTTTCTCAAAATACAGCAGTCCAACTTCCAGACCTTTCCATTCCAAAAAACAGAGTAAAGATTTGGCCCATATGTGTCAAGGAGTACTTCCTTCAAACATAGTTCATGACACCTGTGAGGAACCCCATCAATGAGGCACAGCAGCACCAGGTGTGTCATAGATTAAGTTATTGGAATGCTGAAGATGCAGTTCAGATAGATCTTGGGGCACCATTCAGCCGGCGGCTGAAGGAATCACACATACACAAAATGGGCAGTCAATAAAATGTGTGTACAAATATAACACTGCAGAATAACAATGGTGTGCTGCATCCTGGACAACATAGCTCAGTAGAGAGGACTGCAGGTGGAGGAGGTTGAAGGTGCTCATTAAGCATCTTTGGATGAATAGCACTTTGAAAAGGTGGAGGATGAGGAGGAGGAATATCAGGATCAAGCACCCATTACCGACCAGTCAATTACAATGCTGTCTGGGATGCCCTCATAGTCAAATGGTTCAGTTGATTACTGTGACTGAAACAAATAACACATGAAAACCATCTCCACGACCTCTGGGTTTCAGAGGCCCTGAGGGATCCAGCAAAGTCTGCTTAACCTGCACCTGTACAGGATAAGACTCAGCCATCGAGAGATGAGGCAGCATGTCAGGTAATAGCTGAAGGGGGGTATGGGTGAGAAGTGGGAGAGCTTTGAGAGGAGTTCCTACTTCCATGTCCCCTTTCACCAACACCCTCTGCTGGGCCAGCACCACATCACTCCTACCACTTGATATAGTGCAGCTTGGTGAGGGTCAGTGATGTGTTGTAAGGCTACAGATAAGGTATTTGCCTTCTTTTTTAAGGCAGCAGATATGTTAGCATCCACAATTTGCATGGCTGTGATCATGAACTCATTTGACAGCCTTGCTTGAAGCTTCATGGAGACCACTATTCTCTCCAGGGCAGACATTCTCACAATTACTTGCTCCGCCATCCCACTAGTGCTTGAGTTGGACTCCTCCATCCTCTCCGTTATTGCGGGAGAGGGTGCCTGGCA
This sequence comes from Heterodontus francisci, assembly GCF_036365525.1. Lineage (NCBI taxonomy): Eukaryota > Metazoa > Chordata > Chondrichthyes > Heterodontiformes > Heterodontidae > Heterodontus > Heterodontus francisci. The sequence goes on from NC_090374.1 coordinate 144,349,646, forward strand.
CATCTGTCAGTACCTGGTTATGTTGCTGATGTTGTTAAGTTATTATTATTCTCCTTCTTAACAATAGTTCAGCATCTGTGCCCAGTGGAGCAAAGCCTGGAAAGGATTGTTCCCCCTATCATGGATTTTCCACAACTGTCCCTGTACCAGGGTCTGCTTGTGCTCACTTGTGAGTTGTGAATCACCAGGTGAAAACACAACTATCTGTGAACTGGACCCAATGAAGTGTGAGTATCTGCGCATGTGCATGGCTGTATGTCCTGTGACGGTGCACTCCCAGAAGGAATGAGGTCCTCTGAGGAATCGTCCTCATGAATCTCCAGCAAAACTTGCTCTACACCTGAAGGCCCTGAAAAACAAAAGGCAGGGATATGAATTAATCGTGGCAAAGTCAGAACCTTGACAATCACCATACTCAGGCTATTTGTAGCTCAGTCATCAATGAAATGAAGTCAGCATTCAGGTGTCAGAGATATTTGTAATTCTGTCACCAGCTATTTGCGAGCTCCCTGTCTCTCCATCTCCAATTGAGAAGGACACAGAACTGTTACTTATGTCCAGAGCATTGTCCTCTGCCTCTGTGAGCCGGACTGGCAGCCCAGCTTCAGTCATCTCCCTCTCCTTTGCATTTCGCACTCTTCTCCCAGGGGCAAAAAAACAGACCTGTGAGTGAGGTGAGGTATTCATTCCAATGAATGCAGTGCATTCGGTGATGGTGACTATGAAACAGCTGCATCATATTGCATAAGGATTGGGATGAGTGACAACGGTAGATGGATAAATGGGGAGGTGATGAAGTACATAGAAAGTGAAGACTGGGTGCTGCTGAAAGTTGAGTGAGTGTGAGGAGTGATGTGATGGAGTACACTTGGCAAGACATCGAGAGAGGGGTGGGCTTGTACTCCACAGGATGTAGGTAAATCAGTAAATGTACTCACTTTTCCTGACCTGGTTATTAAATCGCTTCCTGCACTGCATCCAAGACTGGGGTAAAATGCTTCAGCTTCTCAGTTACCTCCAACCACACCTTTTTCATGAGAGCCACAGGTTTCTTCCTCCCATTGCTGAGTAAAGTAATTCTCTCCTGCTACTGCCTGTACGCAACAATAATTCCAGAGAAGCGTCAGTAATCTGGATGCTGCCCTTGATCTTGCTGCATCGATTATAAACAACTCCTGGTTTCTCCAAGTTCCATTTTGTCATTGGCCCTTTAAATAGTGGAGGGAGATTGTGTCATGTGAGTACACTTATGCATGCGACACTGCCTTCAGGCACGAAACCTGGAAGTCAAAATTTACTGAATCAATCTGAAATCGCAGAATTTGACCTGCTGACATTATTTTCAGGTTTTGAATGCAGATTCCCCCAACCCCACACCACCCGCTCAATTGGAACCCACCTTTACATTAATATTGGGGCCAGTGTTCTAATTACAGACCTGTTAAAGTTTATTAAGTTGAAGAATAGACAGGGGGAACTGTTCCCTAAACCAATACAGCCCTGTAACCAGCAACAACAAACTAAGCTGACTGATTGTACAATTCAACTTCTCTCCAACTTGTTTTCCACCATTCTCTATAACCCAGCACCAATAGGAACTTGCTGTGCTTAGAACCACAGATACAATCTAGTAGTTCACAGTATCATGCTTTGTTACTTCATTTTAAAGCCATCTGTGTAGCGCTAAAGACACGTGTTCCAGAACTAGCCAACCTGTTCCAAGTATACCTACAACACTGGCATCCAACCAACAAAGTGGAAAATTGCCCACAAAACGTAGGACAAATCCAATCAGGCCAATTACTGCCCCTTTAGCCTACTCTCAATCATCAGCAAAGTGATGGAAGGTGTTATCAAGTGACATTTACTCACCAATAGCTGCTCACCAATGCTCAGTTGGTGTTTCGTTAGGACAACTCAGCTCCAATCCTCATTACAGCCTTGGTCTGAATGTGGCCAAAAGAGCTGAATTCCAGTGGTGAGGAGAGAGCGTCAAGGCAGCATTCGACTCAGTATGGCACCGGAGACAGAGCGCGAGAGAGGAGCATGGCAGGAGCGAAGGTTTAAAAAGCGTGCCAAAAGCCCAGAGTCGGAGACCGGAGACAGTGAGAGTGAGGAGCAAGGGATAATCAAAAAGTGACATCAGAGTGATGTCACCATCAACAGGGAGAGCAGGGAAACAGAGAGCCGCCGGGGTGAGTATACAGGTAAGCTTTTAATTTAATTTAATTTAAATCAAACGTAGCATCAAACATCACAGGCAAGCAGGTAGGTGATTTGTTTGGGAAGTAGCTCCCGGTTTGGTGAGTATCTGGTAAGTGAATAAGGTCCATTCTAATCCTAACGTTTAAACAGTAAAGGAACTAGTGGTAAGCTTAATAAAATATATATAAAAAAAGGAAAAGAAAATAAACAATTGAATAAAATAATTAAGTAGTTAATTAAAACACATTAAGGATGGCAAGACAGGTGATGTGTCATGGCTGCAGCATGTGGGAGCTCCTGGATGCCAGTGTGATCCAGGGCAAACAGCTCTGCAGTAAGTGTTGCGACTCGAAGAGCTTCAGCTCAGAGTCATTGAACTCGAGTCTGAGCTGCAGACACTGCGACACATCAGGGAGGGGGAAAGATACCTGGACATTTTGTAACAGCAAGTGGTCACACCCCTTAGGATAGGCTCTTCTGATTTGGTCAGTGGTCAGGAACAGGAAGGTGTGGCTGCAGCTGAGGCAGGTAAGGGGACCCAGAGGGCAGGAGTGCAGGAGCCTCAGCCTTTGTGATTGTCCAAGAGGTTTGAGGTTGTTTCAGCTTGTTTGGATGAGAGTGGGGCTGCAGGGTGGATGAGCAACCTGACCATGGTACAGGAAGCCATTCAAGTGGAGGGAGAAAAAAGGAATGTAGTGGTAGTAGGGGACAGTATAGTTAGGGGGATTGACACTGTTCTCTGCAGCAAAGAGTGAGAGTCCACAAAGTTGTGTTGCCTGCCTGGTGCCAGGGTCCGGGACATCTGCTCAGGGCTGGAGAGGAACTTACAGTGGAAGGGGGAGGATCCAGTCGTCGAGGTCCATATAGGTATCAATGACATAGGCAGGACAAGGAAAGAGGTTCTGCATAGTCAGTATGAGGAACTAGGCACCAAATTAAGATGCAGAACCTCAAAGGTAATAAGCTCTGGATTATTACCTGAGCCACGTGCAAATTGGCATAGGGCAAATAAGATTACAGAAATTAATGCGTGGCTCAAAGACTGGTGTGGTAGAAGTGGGTTCCAGTTCCTGGGGCACTGGCACCAGTACTGGGGAAAGTGGTGCCTGTACAGTTGGGATGGACTACACCTAGAACCATGTTCTAGCGAGCCACATAACTGGGGAAGTAGAGAGGGTTTTAAACTGAATAGTGGGGGCAAGAGATCACATTTGGGAAGATATGGTAAATCAAGGTGTAGAGAAAAGGCAAGAGAGAAAGGTATTAACATGGGAAATGATAGACTGTGACAGGAAGGGACAGAGCATACAAATCTAAGAGTAAATCAACAGATAAGGCTGGAGGTTACAAAAATAATAAAAGGACAAAACTAAAGGCTCTGTATCTGAATGCATGTAGTATTTGAAACAAAACAGATGAACTGAGAGCACAAATAGAAATAAATAAATACGATCTGACACCATTACAGAGACGTGACTGCAGGACGACATAGATTGGGACCTGAATATTGAAGGGTATATGGCATTTAGGAAGGACAGGAAGCTAGAAAAAGGTGAAGGGGTAGCTCTGTTAATTAATGATGGTATTAGCACAATAGAGAGGGATGACCTAAGTTCAGGAGACCAGGATGTAGAAGCAGTTTTGGTAGAGATGTGAAATCATAAAGGCAAGAAGTCACTTGTGGGAGTGGTGTAAAGGCCACCTAACATTAACCACACTGTAGGACGGGGTATAAAGGAATAAACAATGACAGCTTGTCAGAAAGATACAGTGATAATTATGGGGGATTTTAATCTACATATAGACTGGAAAAATCAGATGGGCAGAGGTAGCCTAGGTGAGGAGTGCAGAGAATGTTCTTGGGATAATTTCTTGGAACAATATGTTATGGAGCCAACCAGAGAGCAGGCTATACTAGACCTGGTATTGTGCAACGAGATGGGATGAATTAATGACTTCATAGTTAAGGCACCCCAAGGCAGCAGCGATCATAATATGATTGAATTTTACATTCAATTTAAGGGAGAGAAGAGTGGGTCCAAGACTAGTACTGGAAACTTAAATAAGGGCAATTATGAGGGCATGAAAGCAGAGTTAGCTAACGTGAACTAGAAAACCTAAGCGATAGGTCAATAGAAATGCAGTGGCAGACGTTTAAGGGGATATTTCAGAATACACAGAATAGATACATTTCAATGAGAAAGAAAAATTCCAAGGGTGGGATTCGCCATCCGTGGTTAACTAAAACAGTTAAAGATAGTATCAAACCTCAAGAAAAAGCCTATAATTGCGCAAAGATGGGAGCCAGGTCAGAAGATTGAACAGAATATAAAAAACAGCAAAGAATGACTAAAAGATTTATAAGGAAGGTAAAATTAGAGTACAAGAGAAAGCTAGCTGGAAATATAAAGACAGATATTAAGAGTTTCTATAGATGTTTTAAAAAGATAAGAGTTAACAAAGTGAGCGTTGGTCCTATAGAAAGTGAGTCTGGCGAATTAATAATGGATAACAAGGAAATGGCAGATGCATTGAACAGATATTTTGCATCGGTCCTCACTTTTGAGGATACAAGTAACATCCCAGTATTAGCTGTAAGTCAGGAAATGGAAAGTAGGGAGGAACTCAAGAAAATTACCATCACCAGGGAAGTGGTACTGAACATGGTTGGAGCTGTGGGCTGACAAGTCCCCGAGTCCTGATGGACTTCATCCTTGGGTGCTAAAAGAAATGGCTAGTGAGATAGTTGATACGTTAGTTTTAATTTTCCAAAATTCCCTAGATTCAGGGAAGGTTCCGTGAGATTGTAAAATAGCAAATATAACTCCTTTATTCATAAAGGGAGGGAGACAGAAAGCAGGAAACTACAGGCCAGTTAGCTTAACATCTGTCTAAGGGAAAATGTTAGAAACTATTATGAGAGACAGTATAACAGGGCATTTAGAAAAATTCAAGGTAATCAGGCAGTCAACATGATTTTGTGAAAGGGAAACCATGTTTAACCAACTTACTGGAGTTCTTTGAGGGAGTTACATGTGCTGTGGATAAAGGGGCACCAGTCGATGTATTGTACTTAGATTTCCAGAAGGCATTTGATGAGGTGCCACATCAAAGGTTATTGCAGAAGATAAAAGCTCATAGTGTAGGGGGTAACATATTGGCAAGGATAGAAGATTGGCTAGCTAACAGGAAACAGAGAGTAGGCATAAATAGGCCATTTTCAGGTTGGCAAGACGTAACAAGTGGTGTGCCACAGGGATCTGTGCTGGGGCCTCAACTTTTTACAATTTATATGAATTACTTGGAAGAAAGGACCGACGGTATGGTTGCTAAATTTGCTGATGACACAAAGATAGGTAGGAAAGTAACCTGTGAAGAGGACATAAGGGGGCTATGTGGAAAGGCAGTGGAAGCAGAGTCTTTGAATATTTTTAAGGCAGAGGTAAATAGATTCTTGATAAGCAAGGGGGTGAAAGGTTATTAGGGGTAGGTGGAAATGTGGAGTAATCAGTTCAGCCATGAACATTGAATGGCGGAGCAGCCTCGAAAGGCTGAGTGGCCTACTTCTGCTCCTAATTAGTATGTTCGTATGCACCAAGGAGCCCAAGCAAAATTGAAGTCAATGTGAATCGGAGGAAAACTCTCCACTGGCTGGAGTCATACCTAGCAAAAAAGATGGTTGTAGTTTTTGGAGGTGAGTTATCTCTGAACCTGATGTCCTGCACATCATTGCGGGAATGTCTCAGCGCAGTGTCCTAGGCCTAACCATCTTCAGCTGCTTCATAAATGACCTTTCCTTCATCATTAGGCCAGAAGTGGGGATGTTCACTGATGATTGCGCAGTGTTCACTACCATTCACAATTCCTCATATAATGCATGCAGCAAGGCCTGAACAATATTCAGGTTTGGGCTGATAAGTTGCAAGTAACATTCATGCCACACATGTGCCAGGCAATGACCACCTCCAACATGAGAGATTATAACCACCACCCAACGGCATTACCATCATCAAGTACCCCACTATCCACATCTTGGGGATCACCATTGACTAGAACCTTAAAAGGACCAACCACATAAATATTGTGGCCACAAGAGCAGGTCAAAAGCTGGATATTCTGCATGAGTGTCTTGCCTCATGAGATCTCAAAGCCTGTCCACAATCTACAAGGCATAAGTCAGGCGTGCGATGGAATATTATCCACTTGCCTGAATGCATGGAGCTCCAACTACACTCAAGAAGGTTGACACCATCCAGGACAAAGCAGTACGCTTGATTGGCACCCTATCCACAAACTTGAACATTCACTACTTCCACCATCAATGCACCGTGGCTGCAGTGTGTGCCATCACCAAGTAACAGTCACACCACACAAGTACTCAGGCAATGACCATCACCAACAGGAGAGAATCAAACCACTTTCCCTTGATATTCAATGGCATTACAATCTCTGAATCTACCACCTGTAGGTTACCATTGACCAGAAACTTAACTGGACCAGCCACATAAAAACTGGGGCTACACGAGCAGGTCAGAGGCTGGGAATTCTGCAGTGAGTAACTCATCTCCTGACTCCCCAAAGTCTGTCTACCATCTACAAGACACAAATTGGGAGTGTAACAGAATACTCTCCACTTGCCTGGATGAGTGCGGCTCCATCAACACTCAAGAAGCTCGACACCATCCACTGGAAAGCAGCCCACTTGATCGACTCCTAATCCATTGTCTTAAACATTCACTCTCTCCATCACAACACACAGTGGCAGCAGTGTGTTCCATTTAAAAGATGCACTGCAGCAACTTGTCAAGGCTCCCTCGACAGCACCTTCCAAACCTACGATTTCTACCACCTAGAAGACAAGGGTAGCAGATACATGGAACATCACCACTAACAGGTTCCCCTCCAAACCACACACCATCCTGACATGGAAATGTGTTGCAGTTCCTTCACTGTCACTGGGTCAAAATCCTGAAACTCCCTTCCTAACAGCATTGTTGGTGTCCCTACACCACATGGTCTGGAGTGGTTCAAGAAGGCAGCTCATCACCACATTCTCAAGGGCAATTCTGGATGGACAATAAATGTTGGAAACAATGTCTACATCCCATAAATGAATAAATACATATTTTACACTGAAAGGATCCTGAATTTCCATTGCATTCTCCTTCCTCTGTTAGAAGATTGGCAGAAACAGTGCTTTAGACATTTACATCACTTCTCCAGGGTGGTACTGATCCCCCACTTGGGAAACACCTGTGGAAATTCCAGCCGCAGGTGATTTACATAATTTGATTCCAAAGGCAATTCACACAAAGGGTTTCACAGATACTCCAAATTTCACACAGTTGTCTCCTGTTGTGTATGATTACACGTTGGCCCAGTTCATCTTGATATTCTGCATTGTGTTTGAAACTCTTTCATTAAGTCTAGATTCTCAGACATGATCTCAGCATCCTTACTGACTAACAATCATCACTTGCACAGACCTGATGCCACAGGTCTAAGAATTTTAGTCATCAAATTATTTGCATGTATCGTCAATGATCCACCTGGATGGAACTGCACTGCAATAATTAACCCTTTTTCAGTTTCCTACAGCATTAACAATAAAAACATTCCAAATATAAATATGGTTAAATACTCACCCACATCCCCCTACTATATATGCAACTGTAATAACTAAATAATTTAGTAGGATTTAGGAACTGATTTCTATGTTCAATTAAACCAAGTGAACTAGAAGGTTATTCTGAACTTTCTTGAATTTGATTTTGCATGTTTTAATTGAAACTGACTAAAAAATGTTTTTGAGCTGAAAATAAGTGGCCATTTCTGTTCATTCCTGATACAACTTGGGTAGTAGGACAGAACTGGGGCGGCACAGTGGCGCAGTGGTTAGCACCGCAGCCTCACAGCTCCAGGGACCCGGGTTCGATTCCGGGTACTGCCTGTGTGGAGTTTGCAAGTTCTCCCTGTGTCTGCGTGGGTTTTCTCCGGGTGCTCCGGTTTCCTGCCAAAAGACTTGCAGGTTGATAGGTAAATTGGCCATTATAAATTGTCACTAGTGTAGGTAGGTGGTAGCGAAATATAGGGACAGGTGGGGATGTTTGGTAGGAATATGGGATTAGTGTAGGATTAGTATAAATGGGTGGTTGATGTTCGGCACAGACTCGGTGGGCCGAAGGGCCTGTTTCAGTGCTGTATCTCTAATCTAATCTAATAAAAAACCTGAACAGACCAGGCCCTTGCCTTACGTAGGGTATCCCAAAGGATCTTGGAAGAAGCAAAGTTTTGATCTACCTTTTATAAGGCCAGCAGCATCAGAAGGTGGAAAGCCAGGGTCGGGTACTCCCACCAAGGGTTCAGGTCATGATTATTGCCTGAATCCCTGAAGATTTCAGGTAAGAAATCATTTTGGGAATTATTAAAGTAGCCCCTTTATGAAGAAGAGGTTGCAAGTGGCAAATATTTTCACTTTCCCAGGGGAGGCAGCATCATAAAGCACCCCCCTTCCACCTGACCCAGCACAGAAACTTCATGTTCTCTGAGAGCAAGAATGTGACCAGGATGCTCTCATTGAGGCGCAGGTGTCCCAAATTCCCCCATCCCAGAAAGTATACAGGATCAGCTGTAGAAATTTCCACAGACACAATTCTAGCATGAGTGCTGAGATCGCAGGCCTATAGACTTTCAGGGCCTGTGTGTCTGTCTGCTTGTCTCCGACTCATTTTTTTCTGTCTCATGCTATTACTATTTGTCTTTCAGTCTTTATCTCTCCGTATGCCTATCACACACTTTTTCTTGGTGCTATCCCTGTTTTTCTTTGATACTTCCGCTTTGTGTAAGTATCTCCTTGTCTTAATTTCCTCTTTTCTGCAAATCTTTTAATCTCCTGCCTTTCACACAATTTCTGTCCTTTTTTTCCTCTGTTACTTACTTTTGTTCTGTATCTCTTTACTTCTGTTTGTCGGGCACTGTATAGCTTTCCATTCATTGGGCAGACTTTTTCCAGCCAACTGGGGGGGAGGGTGATAAAGTCCCTGAAATTGACATCAGGTGGGGATCCCGATGTTACCCCACTTCCTTCTGGCTTTCCCCAGGGTGGATTTAGAGTCTGGGGGAATCCCATTGAATCTGGTGGGAATGTAATTGAGGTAATTACAAAGGCAATTAAGATCCAGCTGGAAGGAGGGTGAGAGGCCCAACACAGGGTCAACAGACAGAGGATCAGCTCTCATGACATGTCTGAGCATCAGTGCCTCAGAAGGCTCAGGCTCTCATGGCAGGTCACTGCTGCTTGTATGATTGCCTTTAAGAGTGATGTCTGTTTAAGATCTTAGTATGCTACTGAGTTAAGTACCAGGACATAGCTATGTGACTTGAAGCCAGACAACACTCTGCAACTGTAACACCTAGAGGAAGGTTCTGTAAATAGTTCACTCTGTACTGTATATAATATTTAGCTGTAATAAACCAGTTTGAGATCTTCAACCAATTAGGCTCCACACATCTCATTTATGTTGCATCAGGCAGCTGTGGTGAGAATAAAAAAGTCTAAGTTAAAGACCACAGATAAAACAGCTTTGAAAACAACCTTCCTACAGCCACTAGAGAAAGTTAGAAAAAAAAATACTGGTTCAAACAGTGAAGAAAAAAAAACTTACCTCAAGCTGTAGAAGACAGAGCACAGAACGACAGGCTGTAAGTAAATTGGGTGAGTCATTGTGCCGATGGTCGAGGGATACTGGTTTAAAAAAAAGCTCTGAAGTGCTTAAAAATTGATTTTTTTTCAAAGGCACTGTTAAAAATAAGGGGAAGACCCGAATCCTCTCCCAGGCTGATCGAGGTCGGCGCCATTACAGGAGGCGTCCGATATCAAGAAATGCGGGAAAACCCTGATCACTGCGGAGTCCCCATCCACACAGCCAAAGTTTTAAAAAACTCATAAAATCGAGTGTGAAGAGGAGCTTTCATTTATGCAGCCACAGCTATAAAAATACCATTAAACCACTCGAATGTGAAGAACATAAACAAACTGAAGTTTTAAAAAAACAATTGAACTGCATAGTGAACAGCTCTGTAAAAATACCAGCTTAAGTGCTGCAAGATAACACACAGCACTGTTAAACACCTATTTCTGTCAATCCAAGCAGCAAGTCTAAATAACAAAGAGTTTCTTGAAGGGGAAATAGCACAGAGTCATCGAAAAAGTCTTAAAGCAAGTTTTAAGCAAAAGAACAGCAGGAAGATGGATAACAAATTTACCAGCATGAACTGGAAGGCCAAGGATATCGTATCCAAGTTCCAACTTTTCAAACAAAGAATGGAGTTATGCCTCAGATCAAGTGATTGCAGAACTAGAAAAAACAGGCTATAAAAATACTTACAGCAGTTGGAAATGAGAGATTACACAAAATCAATACCTGTGGCTTATCTAAGGAGGACCAGAGAGATCCCGCAAACATATGGAAGGTGCTAGAAGATCAGCTACAATTACGAGTGAATTTTAGAATTCACTAACTGGAATTGATGTCCTACAGGCAACAAACACAGGAATCAATAGATCAGTTCAGCAGTAGATGCCATAGTAAGGGCAACGACGGCAATTTCTCAGAAACTGAGCTGTCAGTGTGATTAATGGAGCTGGTGATTGTCTCAACACCCATTGAAGCTTTTCAGAAAGACCTCTTGGAGAAAAAGAAAGGTCACAGCATTGATGCAATGCTAGGCGATGGCAGGAAATACGAAGCTATTGTAGCTGGACAACAGCATCTGCAAGCACTCGGTGAAGCCAGCAATATTGGCATGATAGCCAGGGTGAAAAGAGCAAGCAAGCTATGTGATAAGTGTGGTTGGTCCAATTCAATGCGAGGTTGTCCTGCATTTCAAGATCGGTGCAAGGCGTGCAGTGCAAAAGGACACTGGGCCCGCCTATGCAAGAAATTTGGCTCCAAAGATTTTTTTTTTATTCATTCATGGGATGTGGGCATCACTGGCCAGGCCAGCATTTATTGCCCATCCCTAATTCCCTTGAGAAGGTGGTGGTGAGCTGCCTTCTTGAACCGCTGCAGTCCATTTGGGGTAGGTATACCCACAGTGCTGTTAGGAAGGGAGTTCCAGGATTTTGACCCAGCGACAGTGAAGGAACGGCGATATAGTTCCAAATCAGGATGGTGTGTGACTTGGAGGGGAACTTGCAGGTGGTGGTGTTCCCATGTATTTGCTGCCCTTGTCCTTCTAGGTGGTAGAGGTTGCGGGTTTGGAAGGTGCTGTCTAAGGAGCCTTGGTGCATTGCTGCAGTGCATCTTGTAGATGGTACACACTGCTGCCACTGTGCACGGTGTTGGAGGGAGTGAATGTTTGTCGATGGGGTGCCAATCAAGCGGGCTGCTTTGTCCTGGATGGTGTCGAGCTTCTTGAGTGTTGTTGGAGCTGCACCCATCCAGGCAAGTGGAGAGTATTCCATCACACTCCTGACTTGTGCCTTGTAGATGATGGACAGGTTTTGAGGAGTCAGGAGGTGAGTTACTCACCTCAGGATTCCTAGCCTCTGACCTGCTCTTGTAGCCACAGTATTTATATGGCTACTCCAGTTCACTTTCTGGACAATGGTAGCCCCTAGGAGGTTGATAGTGGGGGATTCAGCGATGGTAATGCCATTGAATGTCAAGGGGAGATGGTTAGATTCTCTCTTGTTGGAGATTGTCATTGCCTGGCACTTCTGTGGCGCGAATGTTACTTGCCACTTCTCAGCCCAAGCCTGGATATTGTCCAGGTCTTGCTGCATTTCTACACGGACTGCTTCAGTATCTGAGGAGTCACGAATGGTGCTGAACATTGTGCAATCATCAGCGAACATCCCCACTTCTGACCTTATGATTGAAGGAAGGTCATTGATGAAGCAGCTGAAGATGGTTGGGCCTAGGACACTGCCCTGAGGAACTCCTGCAGTGATGTCCTGGAGCTCAGATGATTGACCTCCAACAACCACAAAGATGCAGCCAGAAGTCACAGTAGGGCACATACAAACAGGACACAGGTACAGCAACAGGGCAACAGCACAATGAGAGCTCCAGAGACCTGCAGAAATGCAAGCCAATACACAAAGTCCACAGCAATTCTCAGCCAAAAGACGAGAAGACGTTTCATGTTTCATATTGTGAACCTGACATATCACGTTGATGAAGTCAAACAACCAGAACCTTTTGCTACCAGTAACATTACGTGCCCAAAGAAAGCTGGCAAACATGCACTCAGGGTTCAGATAGACACCGGCACTAGTGCAAATATCCTACCAGTCCGAATTCTGAAGGATATGCATGGGAGTCATTGGAAAACAATGATACAACTGACAACTGCAAAGTTATCTGCATACAACGGGTCACCCATCCCTTGCAGTGGCACACTAACAATGCAATGCAGCTATGGCAAGTTGGCATGGAAACCACAAATATTCTACCAGGTAGACATGGGTGGACCAGCAGTGGCAGGACCACCTGTGTGTAAGGACGTTAACATCATGACCATCTACGAGATCACCAAGATACCCATTACAGCAGAAGAGACCAAGGGTACCCGCATTGAGTCAGTCCACAACCGACAACAAATGTACCTGGACAGGTTCAACGCCACAGGAGATTTAAAAGGCGATGCCATACTGCACCTCAGAGAGGATGCAATGTCATCAATTGACCCTCCCAGAAAGTGCAGCATGCACCTACAAGAAAAGCCTAAGCGCAAGTTAGATGACATGAAACACAATGGCATCATCTGTTGTGTGCATCATCACACAGATTGGTGCAGCTCAATTACATGCGTGCTAAAGAAGGATGGAGCAATCAGTGCATGTCTAAATTCGAGGCATCTAAACCTCTCCCTGAAAGGATGCCCTTACAAGATTCCGACATTAGAGGAATTGAATCCAAAGTTCACAGGAGCCAAATTCTTCTCCAAGTTGGATGCTAAATATGGATATTGATTGGAACACCTAGCTAAGGAATCTCAAAAGTCACCACCTCAGGAAACCATTTGGAAGATAATGTTTCCAGAAACTACCCTTCAGCTTATCTGTCAGTCAAGATCTGTTTCAGCAGCACATGGACGGAATTGTAGAAAACTTGCCTGGCTGCATATGCATTGCCGATTACATTGCGATAATGGGCAAACCAAGGAAGAACATGATTGAAATCTCTATTCACTGATGCAGTAGCTTGTCACGAAGGGCTTGTTTTCTAACAGCAAGAAGTGCCAGTTGAATGTAAGTCAGATCAATTTCTTTGACTCCATCTATTCAGGTTCAGAATTCGTCCTGACACAGGCAAAATCGAAGATGTAAGGCTTATGCCTACCTCACAAGACAAGGAAGACCTCCAGAGATGTCTTGGAATTTTCAATTACTTGACACCATACATTCCAAATTTTTCTGACAAAGCATCATTGCTGAGAGTGCTCTTAAAGAAAGACATACCATTTGTATGGCAGGAGAACCATCAGCATATGTTTGAGTCTCTCAGACAAGCACTGTCAGCAGAAACCTGTACCCTGCAATACTACGACCCAAGGAGAAGACAATCCTGGAAGTTGACACCTCACAGAAAGGGCTAGGTGCATGCATTCTGCAGGATGGCAAACCAGTTGCATTCGGGTTCAAGTGTTTATCCTCAGCACAATCCAATTACTCAAACATAGAGCATGAAATACTTGCTCTGGTGTTTGGGATCACAGGGTTCCACACCTACCTGTTTGGTAAGCAGTTCACAGTGGAAACCGCCCACAAACCACTGGAGATGATCTGGCGCAAGGCATTGACAAGCACACCACCTTGACTACAGCAACTTTTAATGAAAGTACAGGGGTACAACTTCGACATCTGCTACAAATCAGGTACCAAAACGGTCACCTCGGATATGATGAGCAGGTTGCCAAACCCAAGAAAGAATGAAGTTCCACTGGGTCTACAAGTAGACAGCATGGACATCGCGGTGGAAGATGTGCTCAAAATCGATTTATTACATTTTGGTCAGCACAAATGTGACCAACTACAATCAGAAACAGCCAATGACCCACAACTGAAGGCAGTGCGGAGAATCAGCATAGAAGGTGAGCCTGACAGAAACCTTCAAATAAAAACAGAAAGTGCTGGAAATACTCAGGTCAGTCAGCATCAGTGGGGAGAGAAGCAGTGTTAACATTTAAGGTCTGTGACCTTTCATCAGAAACCCTCAGATGCTTTTGGCCTGAAAGAAATGAATTCAGTATCTCGAGAGGCGTCACCTTCAAGGGAAAACAAGTGATTGTGCCAAAAGCTCTCTGACAAGACATCTTTTCACAACTTCACCAAGGCCATATGGGCATAGAGCAAACAACAAGACTGGCATGAGACACTGCAAATTGGCCAGGGATCAACAGTGGCATTGAAATGTTAGTGAGGATGTGTGAGGCATGCCAGAAAGTCATGCTAGGCCCCCACCTGCCAAGAATGAGGCACATTAATTTTGTCATGAACATTGACATTAAACTGTTACTGGAGTGAAGAAAGGACTTGTTAAACAGATTAGCCGTGGCTGGAAAAGACATTTGCATATTAACAAACAGTGTTTGGAAGGACAAAGCAGCCATTCCCTGACATTCAACCCACAATGGACTTTTGATCATCAGACGTTGAAGGTGGGGGAGCTCGCAATCCATGTTAGAACAAAGAACAAAGAACAAAGAAAATTACAGCACAGGAACAGGCCCTCCAGCCCTCCAAGCCTACGCCAATCCAAATCCTCTATCTAAACCTGTCGCCTATTTTCTAAGGGTCTGTATCTCTTTACTTCCTGCCTATTCATGTATCTGTCCGGATACATCTTAAAAGACGCTATCGTGCCTGCGTCTACCACCTCCGCTGGTAATGCGTTCCATGCACCCACCACCCTCTGCGAAAAGAACTTTCCACGCATATCCCCCCTAAACTTTTTCCCTTTCACTTTGAACTCGTGTCCCCTTGTAATTGAATCCCCCACTCTGGGAAAAAGCTTCTTGCTGCCCAACCTGTCTATACCTCTCATGATTTTGTACACCTCAATCAGGTCCCCCCTCAACCTCCGTCTTTCTAATGAAAATAATCCTAATCTACTCAACCTCTCTTCATAGCTAGCGCCCTCCATACCAGGCAACATCCTGGTGAACCTCCTCTGCACCCTCTCCAAAGCATCCACATCCTTTTGGTAATGTGGCGACCAGAACTGCACGCAGTATTCCAAATGTGGCCGAACCAAAGTCCTATACAACTGTAACATGACCTGCCAACCCTTGTACTCAATACCCCGTCCGATGAAGGAAAG
This sequence comes from Heterodontus francisci, assembly GCF_036365525.1. Taxonomy (NCBI): domain Eukaryota; kingdom Metazoa; phylum Chordata; class Chondrichthyes; order Heterodontiformes; family Heterodontidae; genus Heterodontus; species Heterodontus francisci. The sequence continues at coordinate 144,365,179 of NC_090374.1, forward strand.
CATGCCGTATGCCTTCTTGACCACTCTATTGACCTGCGTTGCCACCTTCAGGGAACAATGGACCTGAACACTCAAATCTCTCTGTACATCAATTTTCCCCAGGACTTTTCCATTTACTGTATACTTCACTCTTGAATTGGATCTTCCAAAATGCATCACCTCGCATTTGCCCTGATTGAACTCCATCTGCCATTTCTCTGCCCAACTCTCCAGTCTATCTATATTCTGCTGTATTCTCTGACAGTCCCCTTCACTATCTGCTACTCCACCAATCTTAGTGTCGTCTGCAAACTTGCTAATCAGACCACCTATACTTTCCTCCAAATCATTTATGTATATCACAAACAACAGTGGTCCCAGCACGGATCCCTGTGGAACACCACTGGTCACACGTCTCCATTTTGAGAAACTCCCTTCCACTGCTACTCTCTGTCTCCTGTTGCCCAGCCAGTTCTTTATCCATCTAGCTAGTACACCTTGGACCCCATGCGCCTTCACTTTCTCCATCAGCCTACCATGGGGAACCTAAATGTTGACTGCTAAGATGGCTGAATACACAAACGGACCTGGTCAAACCAGCTGGTCACATGATTAACCTGCTGGGCAAGATGAGTTTTTTGAATTTGAAACAGTTTGGGCAGAAAGTCTGTTTGCTCCTGAACTGAGAAGATCTCTCTCCTGTCTGCTCCTATCTCTTTCTCAAAAGCCTCTGAATCCACATATGAACCGGAAGAGAGAAAAGTCTCCTGCAGCAAAAAAGGTTTAAAAAGAATACTGGGCCCCAATGAAAAGCAAGATCTAGCTACAATCAAGGACTATACAGTGACTCGAAGAACCGCAACAACTCTTCATATATTGCCTCAAACTTTTCCACTTTATTTTTTCTTCTGCTCCTTTCAGTCTCTGTTTGCATGTATCGTATATGCATGCTAACGTGGGCGTGTCGTGTATCCATAGGCATTAACCAAATTAGAATTTAAGTTTAATAAATTTCAACTTTGCTTCTTTAAACCTAAGAAAGCCTGTTTGTGCTGGTTTCTTTGCCTTATAATTGGAAAGCACTGAACAAGGATTCATCAAGGGAGAGGTATAACATGGTGTGTTTAAAATTAAACCCTGTTACAGTAAGATCAGATGAAAGCTGAAAGGGAACCCTAGACCTCTTTATCACCTGGCATAACAGAAATTTGGGTGCTCCCGACTGGGATTTTAGCCACAGACAAATGAGAGAAATTGGAAATGGGAAGCCAAATTGTCCCAATCAAAAAAGAGCAAGATTTCAATACAGGTTTTCTTGTGGTTGTGTGTGCTTGAATACTAACATGTCTGCAACTGAAGCTAGTAGCTCCCCAATCCAGGGTGAAGTAACTTGGGATAAGTTAAATGCACTGTCTATGGAGGAGGTGAGGAAAATGGCTGAGCAGTGTGGAATCACTGTATGTGGCAAGGTAGGAAGTCTGAACTCCTAAGGCTAGTGGTCAACCATATTTCCCTTGAATCTGAAGAAGCAGAAACAGGGTTAGAAGCAGACTTCAACAGGGTATTGTTAGCAAAGATACAATTGGAAGAGAGAAAACATGAATTTGAGGAGTGGGAGAGAAAAAGAATATTCTGGAAGGAATGCAAAGAGAGAGTGTTGAAGCGGTTTGAGTTAACTGGGGGGCGACAGAGTAACCCCAGTGAAAGCATGACCAATATGGAGGAGCACAATTCAGGACTGGGTACAAAATTGTTAAAATGAGCTCAATTAATTCCAAAATTCAATGAGGAGGATGTAGAGGTATTTCTTGCGTCCTTTGAGAAACTGGCAAGGCAGCTAAAATGGCCAGTTGAGACCTGGCCTCTTTTACTACAAAGCAAGCTAACTGGAAAAGCCCATGCGGTTTATTCCCCGTTGGCAGATGAGAGTTCATTAGATTATGAACTGACCAAAAATGCTATCCTTGGGGCATATGAATTAGTACCCGAAACCTATCGCCAAAAGTTTAGAACCCTCAAAAGCAAGCTAATCAAACTTATCTGGAGTTTGAAAGAAGTAAGCAGCTGTTTTTTGACCAGTGACTGAGGGCTCTTAAAGTACAGTTCAGCTATGAGAATCTCAGAAATAATTCTGTTCGAAGAATTTAAACACAATCTCCCACTCTCCATAAAGACCCATGTAGATGAGCAGAGGGTCCAGACAGCCCGACAAGCGGCCGTTCTGGCTGATGAGTTTGCTTTAATTTATAAGTCGGTTTCCCAGGGGAGAACCTTTCCTAGTCACCCCCACAAATCCGAAAAGGATAAAGGGTGGGAAGGTAATAGGAGCCTAAGCAGTCCTGGGAGAGAAAGGAAAGCAGGAGTCACAGGGGGCCCTCCTCTAGCCAAAAAGGAAGGTGCTGTTAGCAAGAGTGAAACCCAGAGACCTGTGTGCTTCCATTGTAATAAAGCAAGGCATTTAAAAGCTGACTGCTGGAAACTAAAGGGAAAACCAGTAAGGTTAATCAGGGCACACCCGCTCAGTTGAAGACGAAACCCTGATGGAGAGCACAGCAGAACAAGCTGTGGCTTTAACTGCAGTAACAGTGAGACCCAGGAAGCTTACTACTGCAAGTGCAGGAAAATTTAATAGGATTCCTGAAGGTTATCAGGGTTTTGTGTCAGAAGGGAAAGTAGCCCCATACCCCTTGAGTGGGTCAAGCAAGCCCATAGTGATTCTCAGGGACACAAGGGCTACTAGATCCCTTTTACTCGGAAAAGACCTGACCATTACCCCAGAGAGTGCAGTGAACACCAAAATGGTGGTTGAATGGTATTGGAGGGCTGTGTATGGCTGCACCTGTACACAGAGTGCACCTGGAGTGCGACCTAGTTTCGGGACCGCTGACCATAGGGATTGTCCCTAGTTTGCCTGTGGATGGGGTTGACCTGCTCCTAGGTAATGATCTGGCGTGGATGAAGGTGGTAGCCCCTCCAGTAGCGAAAGAAAGATCGCAGGAGGTCAGAGAGACAGGGCAGTGGCGGGAGACGGACCCCTGCAGTTTTTCTGAATGTGGAATGGATCAGGCCATGATCAAACAAGCTCCCCCAGCGGAGACTGCATTGGCACTGTAGGCAGATGACCAGATCTGTCTGTCTGAGACTTGCTTTGGAAAGTTTGGAGACCCAGGGAATGAATTAAATGCATTTCCCCTAGCTGAGGCTCAGCAAGCCGACCGAGTATTGCAAGAGTTAGCACAGGCGGCCCAGTCTGACAGTGAAGCAGAGGGAGTCCCTGATTGCTACTATTTAAAGAATGAGATACTGATGAAGAAATGGAGTTCTCCTCACAGACCTGAGAGCAAGGAGTGGGCAGTAGTTCACCAGTTAGTTGTGCCGCAGAGGTACCAGAGAGAAATATTAAGGACCCATGAGACTACAATGGCTGTACATGCCGGTATACGAAAGACCAAAGCCCGCATAAGACAGCAGTTTGACTGGCCAAAACTCCACAAAGATGTGGTGGAGTACTGCAGGAGTTGCCACACGTGCCAGGTTGAGGGGAAACCCCAACCTACAGTGAAACATGCACCCCTAAGTCCTGTATCAGTGTTAGGAGTTCCCTCCAGCAGAGGGCTGGTGAACTATAAGGGACCCACACCGAGAATAAAAAGGGACAGGGCAGGCACAAGGCTGCCAAAAGGTTAGACAGGGAAGGGGAAAAGTGACCAAGAGGGAAGGTTAAAGGAAATCCGGGAGATATCCTGGATGAAAACCCCTACTGTCCGGACCGCCAACCCTGAAAAATGTGAAAAGTTAGACCCCACATCCTCCTACATAAATGCAGACATTCGTAGCACACCACCAGAGTTGCTAACTGCATTTATAGGAACCTGCAGAGACAAAGTAAAACCTCTAAGGGGGCAGAGAAACTGTGAGGGTGATACCTCACCTACTCAAAGTGCCACAGGGGAGTGCAGTAGGATCTACACAAACACATGCAGGCAGGAGTGTCCTCTAGGATAACGGGGAGATTAGCAAAGAATCCTCCCCCACAGTCAGAAAAAAGCAAACCACCCATTCCCTGAAGTCAAAAGCCTTTGCATGACTCAGCAAAGCACTGAAAGAGAATTCAGGATAGACTCGCCAACCACTGAATCTTTTTAAAAAATCACCTCCGCAGGAACAAAGTCCCGAGGCAGCCATGGAAATGGGCAAAGGGAAGAGAAACTTCCCAAAAAAAATGAACCACATGTTTAATTCATTACCAAAAAGGGGGCAATATCAGCAGCACTGGCACCAAGAGAAGACAGTTTTAATAAGTTTTAGGATTTATGAATGAATGGGAATGAATGAGAGAAATGTATGTTTTTTTCCCTGTATCTTATATTTTTTTCTCGACCCTTTTAATGAAATGCACTTTTCTGAAAGCACATTTCATTCCGCTGGGTGTGGAGGTGTCATGCTAGGCCCCAACTGCCAAGAATGAGGCACATTAATTTTGTCATGAACATTGATTTTAAACTGTTACTGAAGTGAAGAAAGGACTTGTTAAATAGATCAGCCATGGCTGGAAAAGACATTTGCATATTAACAGACAGTATTTGGAAGGACAAAGCAGCCATTCCCTAACATTCAACCCACAATGGACTTTTGATCACCAGACACTGAAGGTGGGGGAGCTCGCATTCCAGATTGACTGATAAGATGGCCGAATAGACAAACAGACATGGTCAAACCAGCTAGTCACATGATTAACCTGCTGGGCAAGCTGAGTTTTTTGAATTTGTACAAACAGTTGAGCAGAAAGTCTGTTTGCTCCTGGACTGAGAAGATCTCTTTCCTGTCTGCTCCCATATCTTTCTCACAAGCCTCTGAATCCACTAGAGGCACATGAATCCCATGAGAGAAAAGTCTCCTATAGCAAACAAGGTTTAAGAAGAATACTGGGCCCCAACAAAAAACAAGATCTACCTACAATCAAGGACTCTACAGTGAGCTCGAAGAACCGTAACAACAGCCCTTCATATATTGCCTCAAACATTTCCACTTTATTTTTTTCCTGCTCTTTACTGTCTCTATTTGCATGTGTGTATCACATATGCATGCTAGCATGGGCATGTCGTGTATCCGTAGGCATCAACCAAATTAGAGTTTAAGTTTAATAAATTTCAACTTTTCTTCTTTAAACCTAAGAAAGTCTGTTTGTGCTGGTTTCTTTGCCTTATAATTGGAAAGCAGTGAACAAGAATTATCCAAGGGGAAGCTAAAATCACAGTGTGTTTAAAATTAAACCCTGTTACGGTAAGACCAAGTGAAGACTGAAAGGGAACCACTAGACCAGTTTCTCACCTGGTCATAACACAGAGCCACCAGCCACAACAACGCAAAGACCTCTACACTCTCACAAGATTCCGTCAGTCCCTTGGTCCAAAATCACCACTGACCTATTTTCCATTAATGGAGATGACTTTATCTTAATCACTGATTATTTCTCCAAATTTCAAATTGTCAGACATGTAAAAGACACTTCAAGCGCATTTGTCGCAGACACATTGAGTGCCATATTCAGTCTGCTTGGTGCACCAGAAGAAATCATTTCTGACAATGGGCCACAGTATACGGGCAGACCTTTCAGGGATATGTGTGCCAAATGGGGTGTAAACCATGTGACGTCCTCACCACATTACCCAAGAGCTAATGGTCTTACCGAGTGAATGGTTCGCACAGTTAAATCACTTATCCTGAAGTGTAGGACAACGAAACAAGATTTTTGTGTTGCCATGCTCCACCTCAGAGCTACACCTATGGATATGGGCTTACCATCACCAGCAAAGATCATGTTTGGCAGACAAGTGCGGACGACCCTGCCAAGCCATCATCGGTCCAAATTCTCCAAGATGCAGGAGACACTGCTCGAGAAACAGATGCATGACCAACACGCAGAGGCAGAACTACCTCAGATACATGTAGGACAAGGGTCAGGGTCCTACACCGCACAATGAGAACATGGTTACCTGCAGAGCTATCCAAAGAATGCAGTGAGCCTAGGTCCTACGAGATTGCAACAGCTAGCAGAGCAGTGTTGAGAAAGAACCAAAGCCAACTAAGGGAAGTGGCTCCAATTGTGCACAGTGGACTCGAAAGAACACATTCTGATGATGAGGGTGTGACGGAACAATAGGACAACACCAACACATTGACAACATGCCTGCAAACCCATAACAGCCAAGGGTAAAATCCACATCCCTAGAAGGTTATACCATAACTAAATCTGGAAGAGCTGACAAACCACCAAAACACTTAACCTCCTAAGCTTTTATACTTGTAACTTTCATAATCTCTATCCCTGTGTAACTAGTTTTGATGTTATCTAATTTTATGTGTTTTTACTTTTAGCGTACAAGACTTATCTTTGGAAAGAAAGGGATGTTGTATGATTGCCTCTGAGAGTGATGTCCCTTTAAAATCTTAGTATGCTAATGAGCTAAGTACCAGGACATAGTCATGTGACTCAAAGCCAGAGTCACTCTGCAACTGTGACACCTAGAGGAAGGTTCTGTATATATTTAGCTGTAATGCTTGAGATCTTCAATCAACTGAACTCCACGCATCTCATTTATGTTGCATCAAACAACATAAAGAACTCATTACTGAGTCCAGAGGGACCCCATTTAGTCTGGTGGGAAAGTAATTGAGGTAATTATAAAGGCAATGAAGAACCAGCTGGAAGGAGGATGAGAGGCCCAACATAGGTTCAACAGGCAGAGGATCAGCTCTCGTGACATGTCTGAGCACCAGTGCCACTGGAAGCTCAGACAGTCATGGCAGATCACTGCAGGCATCTGCAGCTTCCTGGAAGAAGACCTCCTTCCCTGTGGAGCAAGTGGACTTGCATTTCTAGTGGACGACAATGCGCTTGGTACCATAGGGCCAATACCCACCACCACCACCCCTCCCCCCCACCACCCCACCAACCAGGTCTCTGCCTCTCTCTAAGTTGTGTAATGTCTTCTCCTGCAAGGAGAGAAAGCAGACCGGTATGAATGACCATAATGGCTTGTGTGGAGAGGAGGGAAGGACAACATTTGTGGAAGGTGATTGTGAGGCATGGATGGGAGAGGACAATAAGCTGAGGGTGAGTGTGATTGCTGCTCAGATGGGGATGTGAAGTGGCTGGAAAGACAGAAATGAGTGGAGCTGCAAGCTGTGTTGTTCGGAGGAGTGCTTTGCAGGAGAATGCTGGGAAAGTCAGTGTGGGCCATGGTACCTGGAAGTGTTTGCCAATCCCTGTCATGCCTTTGAGGGTCTGGATCCTCTTGGTGCATTGACTGCAGGATGGAGGGTCCACACTTCTGCTGCTGATTTCTTTGGTCACTTCCATCCACACCTGCTTGGCTGGAGAGGTTGTCCTCTTCCTCCCATCCTTGCAACTCCTCAGATCCAGCAGCAGGACCTGGAGGTAAGAGTGAGAGACCTGTGGTGCAGCCTTCCTCGGTCTCCTCTCCATTCCTGCGGTTGCTGCAAAAATCCAAGTGCTGCTGAGCCATTGTAACCCATGCTGTGGTCTCTTTAATTAGAAATCCTTCCCTTGACAGGATGGATGTGTCATCCTGCCAGCCCTCTCTGATTGATCAGGGAGCCCGGAGGCGGAATGTTAATGCTGTTGCTTTTGGCAAGAGCCTCGGCAAAGCCTGCCCATTAGGAAGTCAGATTCCCATACCAAAAATGGTCCCACCGTTCTGGCAGGAACTAAGTCCATAAGTTAACACCCATCTTCTCTCAGTATGTCTGCCAATCTCTCTTTATGTCGCAGATTCTTTCTATTTCCTCTCATTCATCATTGCGACCTGAAGGGAACTTGCTTTTCCAAATCTCTGAAAGCTATAAAAATGATCTTGTTACTGTCTGAGACCGAGGTACTGGGTGTTTGTGTCAGCTTGGTACCTTGACATGAGAGGGTGAGGGTTAGAGCCTGGGATGAAAGGAGTGGGAGCCAGATGTAGGGCTGAGACTCAGAAGGACATAGGAGGCTTAGACCCTGGAGTCAGGCTTGGAGAAAACAAGAATGCTGGATTGGGAGGCAGTATAGAGCGGGGAGGGGTGGGGGGGGGTGGGTGGGGGAGATGTAACTCCAGAATGATAATTAGACTGGAAGCTTGTTGGTTAGCTCTTGTGAAGATAGAAAGAAAGGATTTGAATTTATCCAGCAGCTTTCACAACCTCAGGACATCCCAAAGCGCTTTACAGCCAATGTAATCATGTGACTTAAAATACATTAATAATCATCTGTTTAGCACCACCAATCAGATCTAAGCAACACAGTGGACAACTATTGATAGCATCATTATATTGTCATGCTAGGCTCCCACCTGCCAAGAATGAGGCACATTACTTTTGTCATGACGTGGTCAGACCAGTTAGTCACATGACTAGCCTGCTGGGCAACCTGGGTTTTTCTGAATTTGTACAAACAGTTTGAACTCAGAAAGTCTGTTTGCTCCTGAACTGAGAAGATCACTCTCCTGTCTACTCCCATCTCTTTCTCACAAGCCTCTGAATCCACTGAAGACACATGAACCCCAAGAGAGAAAAGTCTCAACAGTGAACAAGGTTTAAGAAGAATACTGGGCCCCAATGAAAAGCAAGGTCTACATACAATCAAGGACTCTACAGTGAGCTCGAAGAACCGTAACAAAAACTCTTTAGATATTGCCTCAAACTTTTCCACTCCACTTTATTTTTCTGCTGCTCTTTTCTGTCTGTATGTGTGTATGTGTGTATGCATGCTAGCGTGGGCGCGTCGTGTATCCGTAGGCATCAACTGAATTAGAGTTTAAGTTCAAGTTTAATAAATTTCAACTTTTCTTCTTTAAACCTAAGAAAGCCTGTTTGTGCTGCTATCTTTGCCTTATAATTGGAAAGCGGTGAACAAGGATTCACCAAGGGGGAACTAAAAACATGGGGTGTTTAAACTTAAACCCTGTTACAGTAAGACCAGGTGAAGGCTGAAAGGGAACTCTCGACCTCTTTCTCACCTGGTCGTAACATTATTAATGCTGATACCAAATTTATAAATTATGATTAAAGTATAAATTTTGATATAAGCAGGCAATAAATCAATACATTGTTTTAAAAAACTTAAAAAGCATGCATTTGCTATTCACAAGCATTATTTCCTGTAACACCTTGTACGTCAACATTACAGATAGTTGGGTCTCAGGCTTGTGCCCAAGTTTGCAGAATATCGTTCTGTGGGAGGAGCCTCCATTTATCCCTTACATAGTCATTGACATAAGGAGAGGATAGAACCAGGGTTGGGGTGCAGGATGAGCGGGTATGGAAGGGGTGGCAATGGTGATGATGGGGAATCTGTATCCCAAAATTCCTGAATTCTTAGGGACCCAGTATATGGACAGTGTGGGCACACCAGCTGACCAAGGGATAGTGTGAGGCCCATCTGGAGATCCAGGCCGAGGCCTACTTGCTCTGCAAGATTTAAGGTAGTCATGGAAAAGGAAAAAGACAGCCAGAAATAAAGGTACTGAATTGGGGGAAGGCCGATATCAATTTGATAAAACAGGATCTGGCCAAAGTGGACTGGGAGCAGCTACTTGTAGGAAAGTCTACATCAGGCCAGTGGGAGTCATTCAAAGAGGAAATAGTGAGAGTTCAGAGTCAACATGTACCCATTAAGGTGAAGGGTAGGACCAACAGGTCCAGGGAACCCTGGATGTCAAGGAATATAGAGTATTGGATCAGGAAAAAAAGGAGGCTTATGGCAGATTCAGAGTGCTCAAAACAGCGGAGGCATTAGAGGAGTATAGAAAGTGTAAGGGGGTACTTAAAAAAGTAATTAGGAGAGCGAAGAGGGGACATGAAAAAACATTGGCATTCAATATAAAGGAAAATCCTAAAGCATTTTATAAGTATATTAAAGGCAAGAGGGTAACCAGGGAAAGAGTAGGGCCCATTAGGGACCAAAGTGGAAATCTGTGTGTGGAGCCGGAGGACAGGTGAGGTTTTAAATGATTACTTTTCATCTGTTTTCACTGTGGAGAACGACGATGTAGGTATAGAGAATCAAGGAGGGGGATTGCGATATACTTGAACATATTAACATTGAAAGGGAGGAAGTATTAGCTATTTCAGCAGACTTAAAAGTGGATAAATCCCCAGGCCCAGATGAGATGTATCCCAGGCTGTTGTGTGAGGCAAGGAGGTGATCGCAGGGGCACTGACACAAATTTTCAGATCCTCTCTGGCCACGGGAGAGGTGCCAGAGGACTGGAGGACAGCGAATGTGGTACCATTATTCAAGTAGGGTAACAGGGATAGACCAGGTAATTACAGGCCAGTGAGTCTAACATCAGTGGTTGGGAAACTATTGGAAAAAATTCTGAGAGACAGGATTAATCTCCACTTGGAGAGGCAGGGAATAATCAGAGATAATCAGCATGGCTTTGTCAGGGGGAGATCGTGTCTAACTAACTTGATCGAATTTTTCGAGGAGGTGACTAGATGTGTAGATGAGGGTAAAGCAGTTGATGTAGTCTACACGGACTTCAGTAAGGCTTTTGATAAGGTCCCGTATGGGAGATTGGTTAAGAAGGTAAGAGCCCATGGGATCCAGGGCAATTTGGCAAATTGGATCCAAAATTGGCTTGGCGGCAGGAAACAGAGGGTAATGTTCGAGGGTTGTTTTTGCGAGTGGAAACCTGTGACCAGTGGTGTACCACAGGGATCGGTGCTGGGACCCTTGCTGTTTGTAGTGTACATAAGTGATTTAGACATGAATATAGGAGGTATGATAAGTAAGTTCGCAGATGACACCAAAATTGGTGGTGTCATAAATAGTGAGGAGGAAAGCCTTAGATTACAGGATGATATAGATGGGCTGGTAAGATGGGCAGAGCAGTGTCAAATGGAATTTAATCCTGAGAAGTGTGAGGTGATGAATTTTGGGAGGACTAACAAAGCAAGGGAATATACAATGGATGGTAGGACCCTAGGAAGTACAGAGTCTCAGAGGGACCTTGGTGTACTTGTCCATAGATCACTGAAGGCAGCAGTACAGGTAGATAAGATGGTTAGGAATGCATATGGGATACTTGCCTTTATTAGCCGAGGCATAGAATATAAGAGCAGGGAGGTTATGATGGAGCTGTATAAAATGCTTGTTAGGCCACAGCTGGAGTACTGTGTACAGTTCTGGTCACCACACTATAGGAAGGATGTGATTGCACTGGAGAGGGTGCAGAGGAGATTCACCAGGATATTGCCTGTGCTGAAGCATTTCAGCTATGAAGAGAGACTGAAAAGGCTAGGGTTGTTTTCCTTAGAGCAGAGAAGGCTGTGTGGAGATATGATTGAGGTATACAAAATTATAAGGGGCATTGATAGGTTAGATAGGAAGAGACTTTTTCCCTTAGCAAAGGGGTCAATAACCAGGGGGCATAGATTTAAGCTAAGGGGCAGAAAGTTTAGAGGGGATTTGAGGGGAAAAAATTTCACCCAGAGGGTGGTTGGAATCTGGAACACACTGCCTGAAGGAGTGGTAGAGGCAGGGACCCTCATAACATTTAAGAAGTATTTAGATGAGCACTTGAAATGCCATAGCATACAAAGCTAAGGGCCAAGTGCTGGAAAATGGGACTAGAATAGTTAGGTGCCGAAGGGCCTGTTTCTGTGCTGTATGACTCTGTGACTCGATATTCGCCCACTCAAAAAGTGCAGTTCTGCATGTTATCGACCCCATTTTGGGAAGGGACTGACAAAAAAGAATTCAGCAAGTCTGTTCTGGAGTCTTTCAGGCCAAGGCCCTGATTTGGAGTCTCCAGTAAGCCCCACTTCCACCTAACAATGATCTGGATGCTGCTTTCTTCCCAGCATCCATTTCACTGATGGATAGAATGCAGGAACTGTGGGAATTCTGTCAACAGAAGCTATCCTGTTCACTGCCCCATAAAGTGATGTCAAGGGCATTGTATAGTACAGACAGAACTTTTGCAAACCTTGGGCTCCATTGGAAACTAACGGGGTGTCCATCCAATTATGATCCAATTTTCCTCCCTTTACGTCGTATGCCTGGACAGTTTATGTTGGGTCGTGCACCTCAGGCCCAAAGAAAATTGAATTTCCCTATTTCTGGATTGTTAGCATTGGCAAAATACTGGACAGTAGTTGAACTTGCACAAAATGATTTAAATCACTTCAAATATAGTGAACACCCTATTCAGTTTTCTCTTGTGTATATTTTGCTGTGTTTTGAATTAATAGCTATGCTAATTTTGGGCGACAGAGATTAAAGACAGAGGACCAGAATTTCCTTCCTGACCAGTTGTCATAGCACCTACTGAAATTGTTGCACATAGAAGCAGTCCAATTTTCCTTAGTGCACCTTTATTTAATATTCATGGTGAGTCACCAGTGCTATCAAGGCCCTCTGTAGAGATTCTGCCTCTGCAAGGAAGAAAAAACTAGCCGCAGAGACTGAAAGGCCCAAGGCAGCCATTTTTTACCTGTACCACTGTAGCGCACTACAAATTCTGAAGCCAGGATGCCAAACCCACCTAATTTAAAGACTCGTCAGCTGAAATGCAATCGTCTGTAAGCCAGCAAAGAAGAACCTGACCGCTTGTCCTCAAGGGATGGTGACCAATGAGGGACATGAACTAGGCCTAGTGGAAAGAATACCACCTCCAGCAACCCTCACAATGCTGTCAAAGAAAGAAGTTTAGTTACCTTTCCAGGACAGCCAAGTTAACACGGGACAGTCACAGTTTAAAACAATGCACGGTAATAACAACAATAATCTGTTTTTTTAGACAGCACCTTTAATGTGGTAAAATGGTCCAAGGCATTTCACAGCAGCATTATCAAACAAAATTTGACACAATCCACAGAAGGGATACAAGGTCAGGGTTTGGTCAAAGAGGGAGGTTTTGGATAGTGTCTTATGGGAGAAGAGAGAGGTGATGAGGCAGACAAGTTTAAGGAAGGAATTCCAGAACTTAGGGCCTAGGCAGCTGAAGGCATGGTTACCAATGGTTAAGTGATGACAATCAGAGATGTGCCTATCATTATTTTAAGAACATGTTTCCTCTGCAGTGAAAATAATAAGCTCAGCTCTGTAAGTGTCACAATCATTAATGGACTAAGGCCCAGAATGATTTTTCCCTGGACTATCCTAAACATAATATCCTTTATTGTGCATAATATTCATACTGATAGAGTTACTCATTGCATCTTTTCATTTAATATAGCTGCAAAATATTCTTGATAACTATTTCATTGCTAAGAGTAAACATCTCCACTTATACGTCCTGTACACATGAATATATTTAAATAAGAAAAAACTGACAAGTTGCATGTTGAAGACACACCATCATTTGATTTCACAGTCGCAGCCACCAGCTCAGAATCTGATACAGTGCATATCTTAGAGGACAACATAGAGGTAGGATGTGCATGTGATGAGACACTAGGCACAAGTACATTGCAGGGGGTAAGGATAGTGCTGGTGCCAGGTTGCCAGAGGGCAAGGTCACACATGAGTGCCACTATGGAGGGCCCAGATCAGGAATTCACTAGGCCAGGCTCCAGAAGAAGGCTGAGAGTCTACACAACAAAAAGCTTGGTGCATTGGGAACCCTGCCAGAAAGTCTGTGCTAAATGTCAAGGAGCGTGGAGGAGTCCAGCGCCAATTTGGCACAGGGCTTTGCGCAGACCTTGGAGGCCATCCTTTCCAACATGGAAGTGGTGGCCAACTTCATTAGCACACATATGGACAAAAACAAGATGCAGCATCTGACAACTGATGTCTCAGTTTCCATTGCAGAACAAGCAGTTTCAGCTTAGTGCTGCAGCAAAGCTCAGACTGAAATCATGCAAGTTCACCTTTTTTTTATTCATTCGTGGGATGTAGATGCTGCTGGCAAGGCCAGCATTTGTTGCCCATCCCTAATTGCCCTTCAGAAGGTGATTGTGAGCTGCCTTCTTGAACCGTTGTAGTCCATCTGGTGCAAGCACAGGAAGGGAGTTCCAGGTTTATGATCCAGAGACAGTGAAGGAACGGCGATATAGTTCCAAGTCAGGATGGTGTGTGACTTAGAGGGGAATTTGCAGGCGGTGGTGTTCCCATACATCTGCTGTCCTTGGTCTTCTAGGTGAAAGAGGTCACCGGTTTGGAAGGTACTGTTGAAAGAGGCTTGGTGAGTTGCTGCAATGCATCTTGTGTATGACACATACTGCTGCCACGGTGCACTGGTGGTGGAGGGAGTGAATGTTGAAGGTGGTGGATGGGGTGCCGATCAACTTCCTGAGTATTGTTGGAGCCACACTCATCCAGGCAGCTGGAGAATATTCCATCACACTCCTGATTTGTGCCCTTGTAGATGGTGGACAGGCTTTGGGGAGTCAGGAGGTGAGTTACTCGCCACAGAATTCCTAGTCTCTGACCTGCTCTTGTAGCCACAGTTTTTATGTGGCTGCTTCAGTTCAGTTTCTGGTCAATGGTAACCCTCAGGATGCTGATAGTGGGAGATTTAACGATGGCAATGTTGTTTAATGTCAAGGGGAGATGGTTAGATTCTCTCTTATTGGAGATCATCATTGCCTGCCACTTGTGTGGCACGTATGTTACTTGCCACTTATCAGCTTAAGCCGGAATGTTGTCCCGGTCTTGCTGCATTTCTACACGGACTGCGTCAGTATCTGAGGAGTTCTGAATGGTGCTGGACATTGTATGATCATCAGCGAACATCCCCACTTCTGACCTTATGATTGAAGGAAGGTCATTGATGAAGCAGCTGAAGATGGTTGGGCCTAGGACACTACCCTGAGGAATTCCTGCAGTGATGGCCTGGAGCTGAGATGATTGGCCTTCAACAACCACAACCATCTTCCTTTGTGCTAGGTATGACTCTGACCAGTGGAGAGTTTTCACCCTGATTCCCATTGACCTCAGTTTGCTAGGGCTCCTTGATACCACACTCAGTCAAAAGCTGTCTTGATATCCAGGGCAATCACTTTCACCTCACGTCTGGAGTTTTTCTCTTTTGTCCATGTTTGAACCAAGGCTGTAATGAAGTCAAGAGCTGAGTGGCCCTGACGGAACCCAAACTGAGCATCAGTGTGCAGGTTATTGCTGTTTAAGTACTGCCTGAACGACATCTTCCATCACTTTGCTGATGATTGAGAGTAGACTGATGGGGCAGTAACTGACCAGATTGGATTTGTCCTGCCTTTTGTAGATAGGACAGACCTGGGCAATTTTCCACATTGTTGGGTAGATGTCAGTATTGTAGCTGTACTGGAACAGCTTAGCTAGGGGCTGCGGCTAGTTCTACAGCAAAAGTCTTCAGTACTATTGCCGGGATGTTGTCAGGACCCATAGCCTTTGCAGTATCCAGTGCCTTCAGTCATTTCTTGATATCACATGAAATGAATCAGATTGGCTGTAGGCAGGGCATCTGTGATGTTGAGGTCCTCAGGAGGATGCTGAGGCAGATCATCCAATCGGAACTTCTGGTTGAAGATGGTTGCAAATGCTTCATCCTTTTCTTTAGAACTGATGTGCTGTGCTCCCCCATCATTGAGGATGGGGATATTTGTGGAGCCTCCTCCTCCTGTTAGTTGTTTAATTGTCCACCACCATTCACAACTGGATGCGGCAGGACTGCAGAACTTTGATCTGATCTCGCAATGTAAGGACAGACTACTGCCATCACAGCTGCTGATACCAGTGTTCAAAGGGACGCAAAGGGTGTCGCAGCAGATCTGCAATCTTTCCTCCAACAGATTACTAGGATTGCTGAGGTTCTGCCCTGGGGAGTGACAATGGTTCCATGGAGCTGGAACCTGCTGTCGTCTTTCAGCCAGCCAAACCATACTGCTGCCACCATGCCAAGGTGGTGCAGTCTGAAGCTGGGCCTTCTAGGCCCAAAGTTGCACAAGGCCATCTGCAGTCTCCTCCACTGAAAGTCAGTCGCCTTCTACCAGCCATGCTGCAACCAGTGGGGTAGCACTGAGTAGCAGCACAAGGACAGGCAAAGGCACATGGAAGACAGGCACTAAAGGAAGGCACAAGGGTGATTAGTTTAGGTTTGGATGCTATATAGAGTAATTTATGGCACAGAAGTAGGCCATCTGGCCATCGAGTCCATGCCCGATGGAATTGGTATGATTTCATTTATAAATTTGGCTTGGAATGCTTATTTTGTGATGACTTTTATTTTTGCATTGTGACCAAGAGGACGATGTTCTGATCAATGACGGGGGAAGGTAAGGAATGTGGGACTGTTACTGTGTGTAGAATTTGGGTTGCAGTTACTGGTGTTACACTGGAAATGTTCTTCACGTACAGCCAGGGCAGAAAGGGGCTGGCTAGGTTGATGGCTCCCTTCCTCTTCCACCTCCTCCTCTTCCTTGTGCTTTTGCTCCGCAGCTTCACGACTGATAGGTGGTGGCAAGGGCCTTCCCCTCCTGATAGCAAGGAGGTGCAGCGCACAGCATGCCACGATAAATATTGTGAGTGCTGCGGGGCTTCCCCCTTTGTGGTCCAGGAAGCAGAACCGTGCTTCAGCATGCCAATGGTTTTCTCTATTACATTGCTTGTAGCAGCATGGCTGTCATCGTATACATGCTGCACATGTGTGTGGGTTATGAACCGAAGTCATGATTCATGTCGTCAGCAGATAGATTTCCTTGCCCAGCAGCCCCCCTTTGGCTTGCTGTGGTAGCTGAAATGCAGCAGGCACAGTGGACTGCCACAGAATGAAGGCAGCATCACTGGTACCAGGATACTAGACATTGGCCTGCATGATGTGTTGCCTATGGTCACACACCAGCTGGATATTGAGGGAATGGAATCCCTTTCATTCTGGCATAGGACAAAGCTGACATGAGAGTGTTGCAAAGCAATGTGCGTACAGTCAATGACACCCTGCGTCATGGGAAAGATTGGAATCCTAGTAAAACCGTGTGCTCACTCCACCCACTTGTCTATGGCAAGAGAGAATAAAATGTAGTTAGCTGTCTTTGAATATACGGCCTCAGTGAACCTCCCTAATGTTACACTGGATGACAAACTGCAAGATGCTGCTAATATTTCAAGCTCCGACCTGGGAGGAGCCAGGCGGATAAAAGTTCATTGCCACAGTCATCTTCGCAGGCACTGGCAATGCAATCCTTGCCCTGCTCTGAAGTTGCAGTTGTGGAGATTTCAGTGCGAACCTATTTAATGAAGCACAGACGTTTCACACTTTGTTCCTCGCTGAGGTTCAAGTAGGGAAATTGCTCCCTCAACACCCTGGGTGGATATGGCCTTCTGCTGAGAGCCTTTCTCCCTTTCCTCCTCCTCCCTCTTCTAGCATTTTGCCCTGCTCTGCATGCCTTTCACTCATTCTCCCAGTAGTGCTCTATTCCAAGAGGAAGACTTACTAGCGCACCCATGTCTGAGAGCAACTGGTTTTTAGAGAAGTATTAAAGTCAGCAAAAAGTACTTAGCACCTGCCACCCTACTCCCTATAGACCTTTTAAACAACCATGAAAGCACCACAATAGTGTAAAATTGGAGCAACAACCAGAAGAAATAAACCAGCAGTTAACCTGTAAGTATAATGACCTTTCTAAAGAGCACTGGTGGTGGGTGGCGGGGCGGAGGCTCTTTCTTGCTGCTAAAATGTGTTTAACTGTGCGAGCTTAGCAGAGGGTGTCAGTTGGAACACTGAGCTCCAAAATGGCAGTGCTGATGTCAAATCAGGGTTCCACGCTGATTGCTCTGTGTACTTCCAGTGGACATTCACTTGGTGTGCTAACACCTGCATCCATCTGGCACACTGGAGTCATAAGTATGCACATGGGCCACAGATATAGTTTTTCAGCTCTAAGAACACTCACAGTGCCCAAAAAACAAGCCCAATTTCTCACCAAAATATCATACAGCTCGCCATTCAGACAGTTCAGAGAGTTTTTTTTATTTGTTCACGGGATTGGGCATCGCTGGCGAGGCCAGCATTTATTGCCCATCCTTAAATACCCATGAGAAGGTGGTGGTGAGCTGCCTTCTTAAACCGCTGCAGTCCATGTGGGATAGGTACACCCAAAGTGCTGTTAGGAAGGGAGTTCCAGGATTTTGACCCAGCAACAGTGAAGGAACAGTGATAAAGTTCCAAGTCAGAATGGGGTGTGGCTTGGAGGGGAAATTGCAGGTGGTGGTGTTACCATGCATCTGCTGCCCTTGTCCTTCTAGGTGGTAGAAATCGCGGGTTTGGAAGGTGCTATCGATGGAGCCTTGGTGCATTGATGCAGTGCATCTTGTAGGTGGTACACACTGCTGCCACTGTTCGGTGGTGGAGGGAGTGATTGTTTGTGAATGGGGTGCCAATTAAGTGGGCTGCTTTGTCCTAGATTGGGTCAAGCTTCATGAGTGTTGTTGGAGCTGCACCCATCCAGGCAAGTGGAGAGTATTCAATCACACTCCTGACTTGTGCCTTGTAGATGGTGGACAGGCGTTGGGGAGTCAGGAGGTGAGTTACTCACCACAGGATTCCTTGCTTCTGACCTGCTCTTGTAGCCATGGTATTTATATGGCTACTCCAGTTCAGTTTCTGGTCAATGGTAACGCCCAAGATGTTGATAGTGGGGGATTCAGCAATCATAATACCATTGAATGTCAAGGGGAGATGGTTAGATTCTCTCTTGTTGGAGTCTGTTTAACAGTCTTGCCCATTTCTATAGCAACAGGATGCAATGCACAATCAACAGCCACATCAAAGATAGCTTTAATCTGCACTAAGTAATGAGATGATATCAGCCATTAGCAATAATGCCATCATTGTCATAGGTTTACAAACTGCATTTTTTTTAATTGCAGACAGTAAAATGTGATGTTATAGACAGCTGAAATTTGTTCTTAATTGTATGGCCTTACCATTGGGGTAGTTTTTGTCATGCATAATTGAGTTTCTTACCTGTTTACAATGTGATAGGAATCATAGAATGATTACACTACAGAGGGAGGCCATTCGACCTGTTGTGTCCATGTCAGCTCTCTGCAAGAACAACTCACCTCGTCCCACTCCCCTGCCTTTTCCCCATAGCCCTGCAATTTATTTTTCTTCAGATAATTATCCTGTTCTCTTTTGAAGGCCTCAGTTGAATCTACCTCCCTCACACTCTCAGGCAGTGCGTTCCAATCCTAACCACTCACTATGAAAAAAGGTTTTTCCTCATGTCGCTGTTGCTTCTTTTGCCACTGACCTAAAATTGGTGTCTTCTGGTTCTCAATCCTTCAGCCAATGGGAACAGTTTCTCCCTATCTACTCTCTCCAGACCCCTCATGATTTTGAATATCTCTATCAAATCTCCTCTTAATCTTCTCTTCTCCAGGAAGAGCAGCCCCAGCTTCTCCAATCTATCCAAGTAACTGAAGATCCTCATCCCTGGAACCATTCTCGTGAATCTTTTCTGCACCCTCTCTAATGCCTCAACATCCTTCTAAAAGTGTAGTATCCAGAACTGGACACAATATTCCAGTTGAGGCTGAACCAGTTTTATCATAACTTCCTTGTTTTCATACTCTATGCCCTATTTGTAAAGTCCAGGATCCCCTATGCTTTATTAACGACTTTCTCAACCTGCCCTGCAACCTTCAATGATTTGTGTACATATACCCCCAGGTCCCTCTGCTCCCGCACCCCCTTTAGAATTGTACCCTTTATTTTATACTGCCTCTCCTTGCTCTTCCTACCAAAATGAATCACTTCACACTTTTCTGTGTTAAAGTTCATCTGTCCGTTCCACCAGCCTGTCTATGTCCGCTGGAAGTTTATCGCTATCCTCCTCACAGTTCATAATACTTCCAAGTTTTGTGTCACCTGCAAATTTTAAAATTGTCCCCTGTACACCCAAGTCTAGATCATTAATATAGATCCAGAAAAGCAGGTGTCCCAACACCAACCCCTGGGGAGCCTGACTATATACCTTCCTCCAGTATGAAAAACAATCATTCACAACTACTCTGTTTCCTGTCACTCAACCAATTTTGTATTCATGCTGTAACTGTCTTATTTATTCCATGGGCTCTAACTTTGCTGACAAGCCTGTTATATGGCACTTTATCAAATGCCTTTTGGACGTCCATGTACACCACATCAACCACATTACCATCACCAACCATCTCTATTCCCTCATCAAAAATCTCAGGCAAGTTAGTTAAATGCGATTTTGCCTTAATAACTCCGTGCTGGCTTTCCTTAATTAATCCACATTTGTCCAAGTGACTATGAATTTTGTCCTGAGTATATACTAGCCAGCTGCAGAAAAAAAAGAAACTTAATGCTCATTAACAATTCAACTTCTGAAATTTAGTTCAACAAATGAGATAATTCTGGGGATTTCCCAACTGCTTCTGGGGGTTTGTTCATATCCACACTGGAATATGATTGAATATTTTTAGACCACAAGTTGAAAATTTAATATGCTTAAAGTAGGTTATTGGCAGAACCAGAATGCTACACCATAACATAAATGTTTTAAATTTAAAAATATTCACTATACCCATCAATAAAATATTAAAAGTCTTGCACCTGTGCTCACTTCCTGTTCGTCACATTTCCTGTCATCATATTTTTACCATCGGAATTGTTGACCTACACTGGCTCCATGGTCCCTACTCTATTCAATTCAAAATTCTTGAGCTCATCTATAAATCCCTCATTGCCTTAAACACCCTCTCCTGCTCCCCACCACACCCAGCCCCAGCCCTATCTTTACAATCTGCCCAACCCAAATTCTTGTCCTAAACACTCCAGTCCTCATACTTTGACCTTCTGTGCATTGCCACCTCCATCCTTCCTCAGCCAGCCACCACCACCAACCCCCCGCACCCCCCTCCCCACCCCACCACCCCAACCCGCGATTGTTAGCAGAGCCTGTAGACACATCACTCCTGCTCTTCGGAACTCCTTCCCTGAATCGTTCTACTTCTACACATTTTTCTGCACCTTTAAATGCCACCAGAAAAGCCATCTCTTTGACTTTGCCTTAAGCCAGGCTTCATAATCTCTTCATTCCTGACTCTGTGTTCATTATGCTTATTTGTGAAGTGTCTTGGGACATTATTTTATATTAAAGGCACTATAGAAATAAAGGTTTTTGTTGCAGTAGATGTTGTTAGGCCTGGGTCACCAGTTTTAGGCAGTGGCATAATATAAGATAAGGGCAGTTCTCCTCTGATGCCATGTGTTCTCCCTTGCAAACCATCCTTCATCTTCTTTATCTTTTGAAATCACACTGGAAACTAATCCCCAAACTTGACACAGAAATAGCCATTTTAAAAAGTAACGGTGACCCTAATTTTAACCTAAAATACCCAAAAGGACCAGGTTGGGTTCAGGTCAGCAGCATAAAATTAGGCAGAGTAATATGAGGATCTGACCTGAACTTGCTCTGTTGACGTCTAGCGGGTTCAGTTAAAGTGGAGGATGGTGCACCTTAAAGAGTTTCCTCCCTGAAAGCAAATAGCTTTGCTGATCTTTAATGTGCACTTTAAATGGAGAAACGTACAGCAAAGGGGGTGACTTTTATTTTATTCATTCATGGGATGTGGGCGTCATTGGCTAGGCCAGCATTTATTGCCTATCCCTAATTGTCCTTGAGAAGGAGGTGGTGAGCTGCCTTCTTGAACCGCTGCAGTCCATGTGGGGTAGGCATGCACAGCGCTGCTAGGAAGGGAGTTCAGGCTTTTGACCCAGCGACAGTGAAGGAACGGCGATATAATTCCAAGTCAGGATGGTGTGTGACTTGGAGGGGAACTTGCAGGTGATGGTATTCCCATGCATTTGCTGCCCTTGTCCTTCCAGTTGGTAGAGGTCGCGGGTTTGGAAGGTGCTGTCTAAGGAGCCTTGGTGCGTTGCTGCAGTGCATCTTGTAGATGGTACACACTGCTGCCACTGTGCGGCAGTGGTGGAGGGAGTGAATGTTTGGCGATGGGGTGCCAATCAAGCGTGCTGCTTTGTCCTGGATGGTGTCGAGCTTCTTGAGTGTTGTTGGAGCTGCACCCATCCAGGCAAGTGGAGAGTATTCCATCACACTCCTGACTTGTGCCTGGTAGATGGTGGACAGGCTTTGTGGAGTCAGGAGGTGAGTTACTCGCCACAGGATTCCTAGTTTCTGACCTGCTCTTGTATCCACGGTATTTATATGGCTACTCCAGTTCAGTTTCTGGTCCAT
This sequence comes from Heterodontus francisci, assembly GCF_036365525.1. Lineage (NCBI taxonomy): Eukaryota > Metazoa > Chordata > Chondrichthyes > Heterodontiformes > Heterodontidae > Heterodontus > Heterodontus francisci. The sequence goes on from NC_090374.1 coordinate 144,387,373, forward strand.
GGTAGCCCCTAGGATGTTGATCATGGGGGATTCAGTGATGGTAATGCCATTGAATGTCAAGGGGTGATGCTTAGATTCTCTCTTGTTGGAGATGGTCATTGCCTGGCACTTGTGTGGCGCGAATGTGACTTGCCACTTATCAGCCCAAGCCTGGATATTGTCCAAGTTTTGCTGCATTTCTACACAGATTGCTCAGTATCTGAAGAGTCACGAATGGTGCTGAACATTGTGCAATCATCAGCAAACATCCCCACTTCTGACCTTATGATGCTCAGCTAATTAGGCACTGCACCACAACACTCTCATTAACATGGAACATGAGCGCTGTATGTGCCTCTCACACATTCTGTGCAACAGCAAACAATGCCAGTGGGAAACCAGGAGCATAAGGTGAAGCAGTGTGCAAAGTAAGCACAGTAAGCTCGGTAAGACCTAATTTCCTGTTGCTGCATGACCAATTACTGCCCACAGAATAGTTTCCACTGAGGGGAATTTTTTTGCCTCACAACTCCAAGAATACAGCTTGAAGCTGTTTGCTTCCCCTTAGTTTTGTTTTAATTCATTCTTGGGATGTGGGTATCATTAGCAAGGTCATCATTTATTGCTCATCCCTAATTGCCCTTGAGAAGGTGGTGGTGGGTTTTCTTTTTGAGCTGCTGCAATCATGTGGTGAAGGTACCCCCACAGTGCTGTTAGGCAGGGAGTTGCAGGGATTTTAACCCAGCGACAATGAAGAAACGGGGTTATTTGTCCAGGTCAGAATGGTGCGTGACTTGTTCAATACAAGACTTGGTGCGAGGCTGTGGCTCACAAACAGGAAGTCACGGTCTGCTCATGCTAATCTTGCTAATATTTATAAGAAACAATTCCAATACTTTACATTCTACTTTCTGATTGCACAACTCACATTTCTGTCCCAGATACAGCTTTCTGCTTGAAAAATCACATCCAGAAAGGAAACATTATGGTAGAAAGTGAGCATCGTTGCTCCCATTTAGGAGTGCAACCAATTTGTGTGACAAGTCTGGCGCCACAAAAATTTGGTCTCTTTTTAGGTGGCAATGACAGTTGCCTGAAAAGAGCGCTATTCGACTGTACAGTGGCCTAACCAGCAGTCCTTAAAAGGACTATTGCAGCCATGGAATAGGCCTGCAGCGATGTTCTTTTAATTTACCTTAATCGGGAGCCAGGACCAACAGGATTGCTCCACGCCCCAGCATTATAACCGCAGCCACTGCAGGCTTGAGCTCACTCTCTTGCAGCCCAAGCACCACCACACCTCCCACCCATACCCCCATTGCCTCCCTCCTCTTACACTTAACTGTGGGACTCTGTTGGCATACAAGCCAGCCAAGATTTGTCAGACCCCAATTGTCAAGAAGTGTCAGGAAAATTGAATCGCGCCCACAACCCATTGGTAGCATGACGATGAGACCCGAGGACCAGTTTAGGATGATCTTTAGGCCTCAACGTGCTGGTGTGCCTTGGCTGCACAAATTGCATCAGATTTCAGGTCATAGTGGATTTAATCCCAATGGTTACTGCATTCCCAGTCTGTTGAATGCTAACTTCACAAAAGATCCAATGCTTTTAATTTTAAAATTCTCCACTCGACTCCACTCTCTGACATCCTGCTGTGTTCCACATCCCATTCCCTCAATCCTCATTGTAAATTAACTGTCACTGATGTGAACAGAAGCACATGTAACATTTTCAGTTCAGTTATAATGCTGTTTATTCATTTGAAATAAGGACAATGTTGAGCTGTGCCAACACAAAATGGCTCCACACATTACATTAATCCTGCAAATGTATTACTATTTTAAAAATTTGTATCGCCCACTGCTGTCAAAAGATGGTTGATAACAAATAAAGCTACATGTTCAAATAGCACATATGTGGTTTTTATGGCTGACAGATCCAGTAATACCATTAAAATACCAATCTTTGCCTGATTTTAGAGAAAAATTAATATTGTTCATAACTTTCAAAGCACAAATTTTTAAATGGGTCATAGATAAAGTTTTACATAAAATAAAAGCATTTAACAAAAGCAGTACTTGAAGAGGAGATTATTCTTTTTGTCAGATGCTTGCAAAATATGCTAAATGAGTCAGCACTGCAATGCTGATTGTGTAACTGGATACTGTTGCCAGGGAAACAGGTGAACCTTCTGAAGGACACTGCACCAAGCTGATATTTTCTTTCTACATGCATTGCTGCATAAAGTGCTAGCCAAAACAACTATAACTTGCATTTATATAGTGCCTTTAATATAGAAAAACAACCCAAAGTGCTTCACAGGAGTGATTATCAAACAAAAACTTGACACTGAGCCACTTAAGGAGATATTAGATTAGATTAGAGATACAGCACTGAAACAGGCCCTTCGGCCCACCGAGTCTGTGCCGAACATCAACCACCCATTTATACTAATCCTACACTAATCCCATATTCCTACCAAACATCGCCACCTGTCCCTATATTTCCCTACCACCTACCTACACTAGTGACAATTTATAATGGCCAATTTACCTATCAACCTGCAAGTCTTTTGGCTTGTGGGAGGAAACCGGAGCACCCGGAGAAAACCCACACAGACACAGGGAGAACTTGCAAACTCCACACAGGCAGTACCTGGAATCGAACCCGGGTCCCTGGAGCTGTGAGGCTGCGGTGCTAACCACTGCACCACTGTGCCGCCCGATATTAGGGCAGGACAAAAGCTTGATCAAAGAGGTAGGTTTGAAGGAAAATCTTAAAGGAAGAGACAAAGATAGAGAGTCACGGAGTTTTAAGGAAGGAATTACAGAGCTTAGGGGTTAGGAAATTAAAGGCACAGCTGCCAACGATGGAATGATTAAAATTGGGAATTTTCAATAGGCCACAAGTGATGGAGCACAGAGAACTCCGAGGATTGTAAGGCTGGAGGAGGTTACAGAGAGAGGGAGACATGAGGCCATGGAAGTGTTGCTCAACCAGGTGCCAATGTGTACAGGGGTGATGGGTGAACAGGACTCACTGTGAGTTAGGATACAGGTACCAGAGTTTTTCATGAGTTCAAGATTATGGAGGCTGCAAGAAAGACGGCCGACTAGGAGAGCATTGGAATAATCGGTAACAAAGGCATGGTTGGGGGTTTCAGCTGCAGATAAGTTGAGGCAGGTGCAGACATGGGCGATTTTAGGAGGTTCAAGTAGGCGGTCTTGGTGATGGAGTGGATGTATGATCAGAAGCTCACCTCAGCATCAGATTTTTTTTTAATTTTTTCATGCAAGACCAGCATTTGTTGCCCATCCCTAATTGCCATTGACAACTGAGTGGCTTGCTAGGCCATTTCAATGGGCAGTTAAGAGTCAACCACATTGCTGTGGGTCTGGAGTCATATGTCGGTCAGACCAGGTAAGGATGGCAGATTTCCTTCCCTAAAGACATTAGTGAACCAGATGGATTTTTACGACAATCCATGATAGTTTCATGGCACTGTTACTGAGACTCGCTATCAACTCCAGATTTTTATTACTTAATTGAATTTTGTTTATTCATTGAATTTAAACTCCACCAGCTGCCGTGTCCCCAGGGCATTAGCCTTAGCCTCTGGATTACTAGTTCAGTAACATTACCACTACACCACCAAGATATAACACTAAAGTTGCAAAAGGTCTGCTTCAAGCTCAGACACTTGCCAGGGAGAGGCCTGGAGTCATTGGCTGGGGAACACAGTTCTGGACCTAATCCTAGGGAATGAAGCTGGACAAGTGGTAGAAGTATCAGTGGGGGAGCATTTCGGGGATAGTGACCATAATTCTGTAAAATTTAATGTAGTTATGGAAAAGGACAAAGAAGGGCCAGAAATAAAGGTACTGAATTGGGGGAAGGCTGATTTCAATTTGATAAAACAGGATCTGGCCAAAGTGGACGGGGAGCAGCTACTTGTAGGAAAGTCTACATCAGGCCAATGGGAGTCATTCAAAGAGGAAATGGTGAGGGTTCAGAGCCAACATGTACCCATTAAGGTGAAGGTTAGGACCCATCAAGTCCAGGGAAACCTGGATGTCAAGGGATACAGAGTATTGGATCAGGAAAAAAAAGGAGGCTTATGGCAGATTCGGAGAGAGACTGAGCGAGACCAGCAGACATTAAAAGAGCAGCAGGAAGGAAGGAAACTGATCAAGACCAACAGGCTTTAAAAGAGCAGCGGGAAGGAGAGAGACTGAGCGAGACCAGCAGGCTTTAAAAGAGCAGCAGGAAGGAAGGAAACTGATCGAGACCAACTGGCTTTAAAAGAGCAGCGGGAAGGACAGAGACTGACCGAGACCAACAAGCTTTAAAAGAGCAGCAGGCAGGAGCGAGACTGAGCAAGACCAGCAGGCTTTAAAAGGGCAGCGGGAAGGAGAGAGACTGAGTGAGACCAGCAGGCTTTAAAAGTGTGGCGGGAAGGAGAGAGACTGGACGAGACCAACAGCAAACTAATCAGTAATATAAAAACAGATTGTAAGAGCTTTTATACTTACATCAAAAGGAAGAGAGTAGCTAAAGCAAACGTTGCTCCCTTAGAAGCAGAGACAGGAGAAATTATCATGGGGAATGAGGAAATGGCAGAGGCATTGAACAAATATTTTGTGTCTGTCTTCACAGTAGAAGACAAACATTCCATACAGAAATAGACAGTAACCTAAGGGCTAAAAAGAATGAGGAAATTAACAAAATTCATATCAGCAGAGAAAAAGTATTAGAGAAACTTAAGGGACTAAAATCTGACAAATTTCCAGGGCCTGATGGCCTATATCCTAGGATTCTAAAAGAGATAGCTGCAGAGACAGTGGATTCACTAGCTATGATTTTCCAAAATTCCTTAGATTCAGGAACAGTCCCATCAGGTTGGAAGTTGGCAAATGTTACACCATTTTGCAAGAAAGGAGGGAAAGAGAAAACAGGGAACAACAGGCCATTTAGCCTAACATCAGTCATTGGGAAAATGTTGCAATCTATTCTTCTTCTTCTTTGGCCTCCTTGTCTCAAGAGACAATGGGTAAGTGCCTGGAGGTGGTCAGTGGTTTGTGAAGCAGCGCCTAGAGTTGCTATAAAGGCCAATTCTAGAGTTACAGACTCTTCCACAGGTGCTGCAGATAAAATTGGTTGTCAGGGCTGTTACACAGTTGGCTCTCCCCTTGCACTTCTGTCTTTTTTCCTGCCAACTGCTAAGTCTCTTCAACTCACCACACTTTAGCCCCGCCTTTATGGTTGTCCGCCAGTTCTAGCGATCACTGGCAACTGACTCCCACGACTTGTGATCAACGTCACAGGACGTCATGTCATGTTTGCAGACGTCTTTAATGCGGAGACATGGATGGCCGGTGGGTCTGATACCAGTGACGAGTTTGCTGTACAATGTGTCCTTGGGGAAGTCTTAACAATGCACTTAGAAAAGCACAGTATGATTAGAACAAGTCAGCGCGGTTTTACTAAAGGGAAATCCTTTTTGACAAATTTATTAGTGTTTTTTGAGGATGTAACCAATAGGGTAGATAAAGGGGAACCAGTAGATATTGTATACCTGGATTTCCAAAGGCATTTGATAAGGTGCCACACAAAGGTTAATAGGATGATAAGGACTCATGGAGTTGGGGGTAATATATTCGCAAGGACAGATGATTGGTTAATGGACAGGAAGTAATGAGTGGGCATAAACGGGGCATTTTCAGGTTAGCGGGCAATAAGTAGTGGAGTGCCGCAAGGATCAGTGCGGGGGCCTCAGCTATTTACAATCTATTGTCATGAAGACCCCAACTGCCACGAATGAGGCATATTAATTTCGTCATAAGAAACATGAATTTTAAACTGTTTCTGGACTGAAGAGATGAATTGTTTAAAGAGATCAGCAGTGGCTGGAAAAATTTGCATTCTAAGAGACAGTTGCCTAAAAAAAGACAATGGAACTGCTCCCTGATCCAATTAATCCAAATGGATTTTGATCACCCGACACAGAATGGGGAACAAGCTAGCATTCCATTCCCCGCCCCCCCCCACTCCCTTCCACCACCCCCACCCTCCAACTGCTAAGATGAAAGGAATCCACGAAAACACAGGAGAGTTTGGTAAAAAAAAACTAGTCACTTGACTAATCTGCTGGCCCAGGGTTTTTAAATTGTGTTCACAGGACAGTTTGAAGACAGAGACTGCTTTGAAGACAACAGGGAAGGAAGGTCTCTCTCCCTGGCTCTCTCTCTCTCTCACGAATTTCCAGATCCATTGAAGTCACTTAAATCTCAAGAGAGAAGACTCCTACATCGAAACAAGTTTGAAAGCATGCACTGGACCCCAATGAAATAGCAAGATTTACCTGCAATAAAAGATTCTACAATGAACTCAAAGGATAGTAAATGAACGCTAGCTATTGCTTCAAACTTTTCCCCTCTATTCTTACTCTTTTTCTGTCTCTATCTGCATGTGTGTTTATCGCGTATGCATGCTAGCATGGTCGCATTGTGTATTCGTAGTTGTTTTAACCAAATTAGAGTTCTAAGGTTAATAAACTTATACCTTTCTTGTTTAAATCTAAGGAAACCTGTCTGGTTGATTTCTCTGCCTTACAATTGGGGAGCAGTGAAAAAGGATTCACTGAGGGGGAGCTAAAACACTGTTTTTTAAAAGTTAAATCCTGTTACGGTCAAACCAGGCAAAGGCTGAGAGGGAACCCCTAGACCCCTTTCTCACCTGGTCGTAACACTATATTAATGACAGATGAAGAGACAGAGAGTAATGTCTCTAAGTTTGCTTATGATACAAAGGTAGGTGGAAAGGTAAGCTGTGGGGTGGACACAGAAAGGCTGCAAAGAGATTTAGACAGGTTAAGTGAGTAGGCAACAAGTTGGCAGATGTAATGAAGTAATGTAGAGAAGTGTGAAGTTATGCACTTTGGGTGTAAGAACAGAAAAGCAGAATATTTTTTTTTAATGTGTGAAATTTGTAAGTGTCGATGTTCAAAGAGACTTGGGTGTGCTTGTACAAGGAATGCAGAAAGTTAACATGCAGGTACAGGCAATTAGGAAGGCAAATGGCATGTTGGCCTTTATTGTAAGGGGATTGGAGTGCAAGAATAAGGAAGTATTGCTACAATTGTACAGGATTTTGGTGAGGCCATATCTGGAGTATTGTGTGCAGGTTTGGTCTCCACATTTAAGGAAGGATATACTTGCATTGGAGGCAGTGCAGTGAAGGTTCACGAGATTGGTCCCTGGGATGAGGGGATTGTCCTATGATGACAGGCTAAATAAATTAAGCCTGTATTCTCTGGAGTTTAGAAGAATGAGAGATGATCTCATTGAAACATATGATTCTAAAGGGGCTGAATAGGGTAGACACTGAGAGATTAATTCCACTGGTCGGGGAATCTAAAACATGGGCACAGTCTCGGGATAAGGGGCCGATCATTTAAGAGTCAGATGAGGATTAATTCCTTCACTCAATGGGTTGTGAATCTTTGGAATTATCAACCCCAGAGGGTTGTGGATGCTCCATCGTTGAATACATTTAAGGCTGGGATAGACAGATTTTTGGTCTCTCAAGGAATCGAGGGGTATGGTGAGTGGGCAGGAAAGTGAGGTTGAATCCTAAGGTCAGCCATGATCGCTTTGAATGGCAGAGCAGGCTAGATGGGCCATAGGGTCTACTCCTAATTCTTGTGTTTCTGTGTTCTTGTGGTGTTACCATGCTTCTGCTGCCCTTGTTTTTCTAAGTGGTAGAGGTCGTGGATTTGGAAGGTGCTGTTGAAGGAACCTTGACAAGTTGCAGCAGTGCATCTTGTAGATGGTACACACTGCAGTCACAGTGCCTCAGTGATGGAGGGATTAAATATTTAACATTGTGGATGGGGTGCCATTGAAGTGAGCTGCTTTGTCCGGGATGATGTTGAGCTTCTTGAGTGTTGTTGGAGCTGCAGGCACTCATCCAGGCAAGTGGAGAGTATTCCATCACATGCATGGTTTGTGCCTTGTAGATGGTGGAAAGGCTTTGGCATGTCAGGAGGTGCGTTACTCATCAAAGAACACCCAGCCTCTGACCTGCTGTTGTAGCCACAGTATTTAAGTAGCTGGCCAGTTAAGTTTCTGGTCAATGATGACCCTCCATGATGTTGAGTATTCAGCAATGGTAATGCCATTGTCTGTCAAGGGGGATTGGTTACACTCTCTCTTGTTGAAGATGGTCATTGCCTGGCACCTGTGTGACACAAATGTTACTTGCCACTTATCAGCCCAAGCTTGAATGAGGTACAGATCTTGCTGCATATGGGCAAGGACTGCTTCAGTATCTCAGGAGTTACAAATGGAACTGAACACTGTGCAGTAATCAGCAAACATCCCTACTTCAGACCTTATGATGGAGGGAAAGTCATTGATGAAACAGCTGAAGATAGTTGGGCCTCATACCTTTTCCACGGAATTCCTGCAGCAATATCCTGAGGCTGAGATTATTGGCCTCCAACAAGCACAGCGATCTTCCTTTGTGCCAGATATGACTCTACCAAGTGGCATGTTTTCCCCCAGTTCCCAATGACTTCAATTTTACTCGGGGCTTCTTGATGCCACGCTCAGTCGAATGCTGCCTTGATATCAAGGATAGTCACTCTCACTGCATCTTGGAATTCAACTCTTTGGACCAAGGCTGTAATGAGGTCTAAAGCTGAGTGATCCTAACAGAACCTGAGCTGAGCATTGGTGAGCAGGTTAATGGTGAATAAGTGCCACTTGATAGCACTGTCCAAAACACTTTCACTTTACTGATGATTGAGAGTAAACTGATGAGGGAAGTGGTTGGTGGGGGAGGTGGGTAATTGGCCGGATTGGATTTGTCCTTTTTTTTTGTGGACAGGACATACCTGGGCAATTTTCCGCTTTGTTGGGTAGGTGCCAATCTTGTGACTATACTGGAATAGCTGGGCTAGAGACGCAGCTAGTTCCGGAGCATACATCTTCAGCAAAACAGCCATAATGTTGTCGGGGTCCACAGCCTTTGCTTTAACCAGTGCACTCAGCTGTTCTTCATATCATGTGGAGTTAATCAAATTGGCTGAAGACTATCATCTGTGATAGAGGGGACCTCAGAAGGAGCTTAGATGGATCATCCACTTAGCACTTATTGCTGAATATGGGATGCAAATGCGTCAGCCTTGCGTTTGCATTCAAGTGCTGGGCTCGGCCATCATTGAGGATAGAGATGTTCATGGAGCTTCCTCTTCCCATTAGTTGTTTAATTGTTTACACCATTCACAACTAGATGTGGCAAGACTACAGAGATTTGATCTGATCTGTTGGTTCTGGGATCACTTAGCATGCTGCTTCCACTATTTAGCATGCATGTAGTCCTGTATTGTAGCTTCACCAGATTGGCACCTCGTTTTTAGATATGCCTGGTGCTACTCCTGCCATGCTCTTCTACAGTCCTCATTGAACAAGGGTTGATCCCCTGGCTTGATGGCAATTGTAGATTGTGGGATATGCCAGGCCATGAGTTTACAGATTATGGTAGAATATAATTTTGCTGCTGCTGATGGCCCATTTCACCTCAAGGGTGCAGTTTTGAGCTGCTAGATCTGTTCTTAGCATTTAGCATAGTGGTAGTCCGCTTTGTTGGTGTTCTCACCACTTGCCACAGGCACAATCTGGTAGCTATGTCCTTCACAACTCATCCAGTTTGTTCAGTAGTGATGCAACTGAGCCACTCTTGGTGATGGATATTGAAGTAACCCAGCCAGAATAGATTCTGTGCACTTGCTAACCTCAGTGCTTCTCCAAGTGGTGTTTAACATGGAGGAGTACTTATTCATCAATTGAGGAAGTGGGGTAGCTGGTAATCAGCAGGAGGTTTTCTTGTCCATGTTTGACCTGATGCCATGAGACTTCATGGGGTCTGGAGTCAATGTAAAGCATTCACAGGGCCACTCGTTCCCAAATGTATACCACTGTGCTGCTACCTCTGGTAGGTCTGTCCTGCCAGTGGCACAGAAAATTTCAAGGATGATGATGGAAGAGTCTGGGACATTGGCTGTAAGGTATGATTCTGAGTATAACTATATCAGGCTGGTGCTTGACTAGTCTATGGGATATCTCTCTCAATTTTGGCACAAGTCCCCAGATGTTCAGGAGGATAACTTTTCAGGGTTGACTGGACTAGACATGCTTTTGTTGTCCAGTGGCTAGGTCAATGCCGGGTGTTTTTTTTAATATAACAATCTGGTAGTTTCGTGGTCACCTTTATTGATACTAGCTTTTTATTCCATATTTATTTAATTGACTGAATTTAAATTTCCAGCTTCCATGGTGGGATTTGAACTCGTGTTTCCAGATCATTAGTCCAGGCCTCTGGATTACTCATCTAATATCATAACCACTGTTCTACCATACTCATAATAGGGTGTGAACACAGCTCTCAAGCCAGCTTTCTCATACTGCATCAGATTCAAACTTCCCATAAAATGCGGACTGAGACAAACTGAAAATGTATGAGTCACGGCAACCGCACTTGCGATCATGTTTTTTGAATGTTTTTGAAAGTTTTATTTTTAAAATTTAGCAAAACACAGCATGAGAAATAAGCAGTTGCATAAGAATGATAATTGCAGTGTCATGCATTAACAGAAGAAAAATTACAGAATCGAACCCATGAGTTTCTGTTCTCCAAGAACCTCTGGGGTCTGCAAACGCACAAAGGAAAGTTGTCATTCCCTTCATAAAAATTGTTACTGGATTTACTAGATCGATAGGGATCATGACTGAGGTCTCAGTAAAATAAATAAAACATTTAACATTTAAGAAAAATTTAGATATCAGTTCAAGAAAAAAAACTAGTAAAGGTCGCAGGGAAACGGCAGTGCAGTGGCTAGGTAGCTCTGGTGAGAAATCTCATGCTGTCACAGTCATAATCAGCTTAATAGTTTCTTTCTGGACTAATATTTCAGTGATGCTGTGGTACTATCCCCTTGAAAGAACACATAGAATTATATTGACTATACAGCATAGTAACCAGCCATATGGTCCAACCAGTCCATGCCAGCATTTATGCTCCACTCAAGTCTCCTCCCATCCTTCCTAATCTAACTCTATTACATTACCTTCTATTCCTCCCTCCCTCATATGCTTATCTAGCTTCCCCTTAAATGCATCTATCCTATTCACTTTAACTACTCCCTTTGGGGCTGAGTTGCACATTCTTACCACACTCTTGGTCAAGAAGTTTCTTCTGAATTCCCTGCTTGATTTTATGGTTACTATCTTATATCTCTTACTCTTCCCCACAAGTAGAAACACTCTCTCTGTGTCTAATAGGTCACCGCTCTGCCTTCACTTTTCAAGAGAAAAGAGACCCAGCCTGTTCATTCTTTCCTGATATGTATAACCTTGTAGTTCTAGTATTATCCTTGTAAATCTTTTTTGCACCCCCTCCATTGCTTCTATATCGTTTTATAATATGCTTGCCAGAACTCTATACAGTACTCCAAATGTGGTCTCAACAAGGTTTGGTACAAGTTTAGCATAATTTCTCTACTTTTCAATTCTATCCTACTAGAAACAAATCCCAGAACTCAGTCTGATAAACGGTCACAGACCTGAAACGTTAACTCTGCATCTCTCTCCACAAATGCTGCCAGACCTGCTGAGTTTTTCCAGCATTTTCTGTTTTTATTTCAGATTTCCAGCAGCTGCAGTATTTTGCTTTCATTACAACTTTAAGCAAACTGGGAAGCTGCCCCACCTCCTCATATAAGCATGCAACAATTCATTCACCAATAAATGTATAGCTGACTGTTCTCTTTAATTCAAAGGATCCTGAGAAGAGGAAATCCATTGAATTTCAAGGGGGAGGGTAGAAAGATCCTTGGGTTCACCACCCATTTGGAGCATCCATTCCTTTTCTCCTTCAGCTCTGTGTTTACTTGATCAGTATTGCACAATTGTTGTTGAGGCCTCAATGACAAGATTTCATGCAGAGACACATTTCTGTCCAATCAAGAGAATAATGGTTTCCTTTCACTCATTAAAAGATTGTTTTTGCATCTCACAATACGAAAAACAAACCAAAAGGTTGCAGAACAGGTTTTTGAGGAGCTGATTATCTGTGATATCCATTTCCTGTGGATGTAGTAAATTCTGTAATCATTTTTAATGAAGGAATGAATCTACTTCCCACTGTGCCTTTACAAACCCTAAAAAGTCTTATGTTGTCAGACTAAAATCCATGATTGAAAGCCAAAAACAAAGCGATAAGCGATATCAGGTCATTCTCACTGCAATTCTGATTGAAGGGTTACACATGAATCATTAACCCATCTTTCAAGCATTTTTCAGAACTTTCATTGGCAGTTCAAAAGATTTGGTACAAAAATGATTAAGTGAACAGAGAGCTGAAGAAGAAACAGATTAGGTGCATCACATGAGCAGTGACACTTTATTATTGGGAGCTATGTCAATGGGCACCCAGTCCCCCAATAGCTCAGCTGACTGAGGCAGTGAGCAGCTGATTTACACAAGGCAATAAAGTGCCAAGTCCTGAGTTAACTGATCTCAGCTGGCAGTAGTAGTGCTACAATTAGTCGCACAACTCCTGAGTTAGGGAGGGGATAAGTGGCCAGGGTTCCCACTTCTGTTCACTATCCAGCAACCTCTGCTGAAACTCCACATTTCTGAATAGCAGCTGACAATAGGATACAGCTCAGCTTGGATACATTTTTTTTTGTTCCTGAGACATGGGTACTGGCACCAAAGCCATCTTTTTTGTGCAACCCTAGTGATGCTGAGATGATAGTAATGGGTTTCTCTTTCAAATATAGCAGTCTCCCACAATGGTACAAGTACAAAATTGCAGAGCTTTCATCCAGGGGGATATATGACCAAGTCAGAATGCTGTATGATTGGATAGGAACTTATAGAGGATGGTCGGGGGATTTTTAACTTCAACTTGAAACTTGCACAAAGTCTGCAACATCTACCCAAAGATGACAGCAGGAGGTCTGAACTATTGTTCGTTTGGACCACATCTGAATATAGCCAGAGAACTGCAGGCTCCAAACATACACTGATCTGCAGCTCACCAGTTGTGGGAGGCCAGAATATCGAACAGCTCCTATATGGAGTTGGTGAGCAGGTCAGGCCGGAGTGGGACAGCTGTTCTCAGAAGTGGAGGAGTACAGACCATCAGGGGCTACAATATTTTGGGATGGTCAGGAGGAGCTCAAAAATTTTCCCCCAAACATTTCTGGGCTTTTTTTTTTGGAGTGGCCACCAGTGGTTTCCTGGTTAAAAATGGTGGAGCAGACGCATCGTATGTTATTGAAACCAAAAAAATGTCAATCAGGGTCCTCCAACCAGTGTGGGGCCCTGATTTGCATACATAGGCAGTCTCCTGCCCAAAACAATTGGGCATGCTACTCACCCATTTGCAGGCCTGCCTGAAAATTGTAACAGGTGGTGTTTGGGTGTCCACAGGGCAGCTGAGATGCCCTTTACCCCCAGCCCATTTTGAACTGCATTTTCACCTGCTTTCCAGGCAAGAAACAGGCAGTCAGCAGTTCAAAATTGCCCCTGTCTTTCAGATAAGATTTTAAAACAGACTATTCAGGCAGATGTAAAAGATTTCATTGCATGACTCAAAGAACAGGGAGTTCTTGCATCCTGGCTAACATTCATCCCTCAGCCAACACCACCAAAAACAAATTAACTGGTCGTTGATTCAGTTGCTCTTTGTGGGACCCTGCTGTTGAAATTTGGCTGCTGCATTTGCCTACATAATAAGGACTGCCATTTCACAAGTAATCCATTGGTTGTGAAGTGCTTTGCGACATCCTGAAGATGTGATAAGGTGCAATTTAATGCAAGGTCCGAACACATTTGGCTTCACTGTCCAAGCTCAGACCCCTGCTGCAAGTGCATGTGTTCAGATGTCAGAAGAGGACAGGATTAGGCTTGATAACAACAACTTGAATGTATATATAGCACCTTTAACATAGCAAAACATCCCAAGATGATTCACAGGGGTGATTATGAAACAATTTGACTCTGGGCCACAAAAGAGATACGACAGGTGACCAATAGCTTCATCAAAGAGGGAACGGAGGAGAAAGAGCGAAGGAGGTTTAGGGAGGGAATTCCAGAACTTGGTGCCTCAGCATCTGAAGGCATTGCCACCACAGATGAAGCAATGAAAATTGGGGATGCTGAAAAGGCCAGAATTGAAGGAGCACAGATGTTATGGAGGTGGAAGTAGGCGGTCTTGGTGAAGGAGTGGATATGACGTCAGAAACTGAGCTCAAGGTCAAATAGAACACCAGGGTTGTGAATAGTCTGGTTCAGCCTCAGACAGTGGTCAGATAGAGGGATGGAGTAGGTGGCTAGGAACACAATTTGTGCTGGGGGCCAAAGACAATGACTTCAGTCTACCCAAATTGACTGACATTCCACAATTAAATAGCTAACAGATAGGAACAACTGCTTTCATCTGTATAAAATAATGCTGGTCAATAACAATACTTGAAGTGGTACCAACTCCTGTGCAGATTGAGCACAGGCCATCCCAGTGCTAAATTGATATGCTTTGCATCCATTTTAAACATGGAAAAACATTTCTACCACTTCATGGAAAGGACAACTCTTCTGACACTTTTGCAATACTCCAATTACTGTGCAGTGTCAGCCTCAATTATGTGCTCAGTTTCTGATGCGAGACTCAATTCCATATCCTTTGACCCAGAGGCAGCAATACTACTGCTTGAGCTGGAAAGTGAAATTCATTAACCCTTTGCACATCTCTATAAAGATTTAGAGGGACTACAGTCAGGATCTCTTTTCACTGCAACTTTTCCTCCCTCTCAAGTTCTCATAGCCTTACCCTGATGCAATGCAGTCACTATCTAAAACATGCAGTTGAACTGAAGCTACCTACGCTGGTTGTGAAGAACCACAGAACAAGAAAAGAAAATGGTTAATTTAAAACAGATGTGATGAATTAGAAATGGTCCTGTGGCTTTCCATACAAAGACTTCTATCTCTACATCCTGATTTAAATTGTCCACAATAATGACTTTCTCTCCATCATAAGGTCAGAAGTGAGGTTGTTCTCTAATGATTGCACAGTGTTCAGTACCATTTGCAACTCCTCAGGTATGAAGCAGTCCATGCCTGCTTGCAGCAAGACCTGTACAACATTCAGGCCTAGGCTAATAAGTGACGAGTAACATTCACGCCACACAAGTGCCAGGCAGTGACCATCTCCAACAAGACAGAATCTAATCTCCTTTTGACTTTCAACAGCATTACCATTGCTGAATCCCCTATCATCAAAATCCTGAGAGTCACCATTGGCCAGAAACTTAACTAGACCAGCCAAATAAATACTGTGTCTACAAGAGCAGGTCAGAGGCTGTGAATTCTGCAGCAAGTAACCCACCTCCTGACTCCTCAAAGCCTGTCCACCATCTACAAGGCACAAGTCAGGAGTGTGATGGAATACTCTCCACTTACCTGGATGGCTGCAGCTCCAACAACACTCAAGAAGCTCGGCACCATCCAGAACAAAGCAGCCCACTTGATCGGCACCTCATCGACCACCTTCAACATTCTTCCCTCCTTCACCAGTGCACAGTGGCAGCAGTGTGTACTATATGCAAAATGCACTGCAGCAACTCACCATGCCTCCTTCGACAACACATTTCAAGCCCATGAGCTGTTCCACCTAGAAGGACAAGGGCAGCAGGCTTGTGGGAACACCGCCACCTGCAAGATCCCCTCCAAGCCACACACCATCCTGACTTGGAAATACATCATCGTTCCTTTACTGTTGCTGGATCAAAATCCTGGAACTCCCTCCTTCACAGCATAGAGTCATAGAGTGATACAGCATTGAAACAGGCCCTTCGGTCCATCGAGTCTGTGCCGACCATCAACCATCCATTTATACTAATCCTACATTAATCCCATTTCCCTCTCACATCCCCACCTTCCCTCAATTCTCCTACCACCTACCTACACTAGGGGCAATTTACAATGGCCAATTTACCTATCAACACACAAATCTTTCGGCTGTGGGAGGAAACCGGAGCACCCGGACGAAACCCACGCAGGTCACAGGCAGAACTTGCAAACTCCACATAGGCAGTACCCAGAACCGAACCCGCGTCGCTGGAGCTACGAGGCTGCGGTGCTAAACACCGGCATAGTGGGTGTACCTGCATCAGATGGACTGAAGCAGTTCAAGAAGGTGGCTCACCACCACCTTCTCAAGGGCAATTAGGGATGGGAAACAATGCAGGCCTTGCCAGTGACTCCCACATCCTATAAAACGAATATAAAAAGAAATGTGTAACTTGAAGCAGAACAGGTTAAAACGCAATATGGGCCAATCTTTAAACTAATTCCGTGCACTATGTTCCTCAGAAAGCTAAAGTAATTTGTAAATTATATCATGATCTCCTCCAAACAGAAACAGATAGAATTTGAATCAATTGGTATTTAAAATGGAAGCTCGGCTTTGTTGCATGTTCCTTCAGATTAGCCTTGGATAGGAATGCTGCACTTTCAGCATTCTCCCTTACTAAAACTCTTAACAGCCAAAGCAACAGCTTAGCTTACAGCAGCACATTGTAGGGGTTTTCCTATGTGGTGTACGTAATCATGTGCAGGCATTCACACAATACAATGAAACAATGCAGAGCATAGGTCCATGTTACCCACAAGAAAGGGGTAGTACATTTACATGAACTAGTGCAGAATTGCACAAAACTTCCTTGGCTACAAATACAGATTGTGGCCAAACCTTTCGTGGATCTTATACTTACTGGTATAGCATACTCTTCAACAGAAAAAGTACTTTCACTTTTGCTTTTTCTTCTTTTCCCCACACTTGAAGGCCATTCATTGTGGTTTGCACTGTCCTTTAGCTGGAGAATTTACTTCAGCATTATTTACAGGAATCCATTTATCACTATTTCCATCAAAAGCCTCAGCAGCACATTGTTAATCTAATTTGGTTGAGTTTAATTTACAGTAGGGCATATTATTGTAAGTGTCATGCAGGCCCCCACCTGCCAAGAATGAGGCACATTAATTTCACCACATGGACATTAAATTTCAAATTGTTGCTGGGAAGAAGAGAAGGCTTGTGACAAGGGGTTGCCAGGCGCCTGGCTGGAAAGACATTTTTGCATATTAACAGACAGTGTTTAGGAACAAAGGAGCTATCCCCTGCTCCAATACAATCCACAAACAGACATGGTCAAACCAGTCAGTCACATGACTAACCTGCTTGGCAGTCTGGGATTTTTTTCTGAATTGTACAGTTTTGAACGGAGAGCCTGCAGAAAGCTGGTTGCACCTGGATTGAAAAGACCTCTCCTGGCTGGCTTGCCACAGCCTCTCCTGTCTGCTCCCATCTCTTTCTTACGGAACTGAATCCACTGAAGACACATGAACCCCAAGAGAGAAAAGTCTCCTACAGTGAACAAGGGCCCCAATGAAAAGCAAGATCTACCCCTCTTCAGATATTGCCTCAAAGTTTTCCACATTATTTTTCTTCTGCTCTTTCTGTCCCTATCTGCATGTGTGTAACGCGTATGCATGCTAGAGTGGGTGTGCCGTGTATCTGTAGGCATTAACCAAATTAGAGTTTACATTTTAAGTTTAATAAATTTCAACTTTTCTTCTTTAAACTTGAGAAAACCTGTTCTGCTGGTTTCTTTGCCTTATAATTGGAAAGCGGTGAACAAGAATTCACCAAGGGAGAGCTAAAAACACGGTGTGTTTAAAATTAAACCCTGGTGCAGTAAGACCAGTGGAAGGCTGAAAGGGAATCCTAGACCTCTTTCTCACCTGGTCGTAACACAAGTAACAAAGAAATTAAGTAAATAAATTATAATCTATGAACAATTTAAACTAAAAAATGAGATAAAATAAGAACATAAGAGCAGTAGTAGGCCATTCAATAAGATCATGGCTGATCTGATTGTGGCCTTATCTCTATTTTCCTGTCTGTTCCCCATAACATAGAAACATAGAAAATAGGAGCAGGAGTAGGCCATTTGGCCTTCGAGCCTGCTCCGCCATTCGTTATAATCATGGCTGATCATCCAATCAGTAGCCGGTTCCCGCTTTCACCCCATACTCTTTGATCCCTTTAGACCCAATGGCTATATCTAACTCCTTCTTGAAAACATACAATATTTTGGCCTCAACTGCTTTCTGTGGTAGCGAATTCCACAGGCTCACCACTCTCTGGTTGAAGTAATTTCTCCTCATCTCAGTCCTGAAAGGTTCACCCCGCATCCTTAGACTATGATCCCTGGTTCTGGACTACCTCACCATCGGGAACATCCTTCCTGCATCTACCCTGTCAAGTCCTGTTAGAATTTTATGGGTTTCTATGAGATTCCCCCTCACTCTTCTGAACTCCAGCGAATATAATCCTAACCGACTCAATCTCTCCTCATACCTCAGTCCCGCCATCCCAGGAATCAGTCTGGTAAACCTTCGCTGCACTCCCTCTATAGCAAGAACATCCTTCCTCAGATAAGGAGACCAAAACTGCACACAATACTCCAGGTGTGGCCTCACCAAGGCCCAGTATAATTGCAGCAAGACATCCCTGCTCCTGTACTCGAATCCTCTCGCTATGAAGGCCAACATACCATTTGCCTTTTTTACCGCCTGTTGCACCTGCATGTTTACCTTCAGCGACTGGTGTACGAGAACACCCAGGTCTCACTGCATATTCCCCTCTCTCAGTTTATAGCCGTTCGGATAATAATCTGCCTTCCTGTTTTTGCTACCAAAGTGGATAACCTCACATTTATCCACATTATACTGCATCTGCCATGAGTTAGCCCATTCACTTATCTTGTCCAAATCACACTGAAGCCTCTCTGCATCCTCCTCACAATTCACCCTCCCACCCAGTTTTGTGTCATCTGCAAATTTGGAGATATTACATTTAGTTCCCTCATCTAAATCATTAATGTATATTGTCAATAGCTGGGGTCCTAGCATCGATCCCTGCGGTATCCCACTAGTCACTGCCTGTCATTCAGAAAAAGACCCATTTATCCCTACTCTTTGTTTCCTGTCTGCCAACCAATTTTCTATCCATCGCAATACACTACCCCCAATCCCATGTGCTTTAATTTTACATGCTAATCTCTTATGTGGGACTTTGTCGAAAGCCTTCTGAAAGTCCAAATAAACCACATCCACTGGCTCCCCCTCATCAATTCTACTAGTTACATCCTCGAAGAATTCTAGTAGATTTGTCAAGCATGATTCTTTACTCCTTTGTAGATCAAATATCCATCTAACTCAGTGTTGAATATTCAATGACCCAGTCTCCACTGCTCTCTGGGGAAGAGAATTCCAAAGATTATCGACCTCCTGAGAGAAGAAATTCCTCCTCATCTCCATCTTAAATGGAAGACCCCTCATTTTGAAACTGTGCTCCTTGTTCTAGATTCCCCCACGATGGGAAACATCCTCTCAGCATCTACCCTGTCAGTCCCCCTCAGAACCTTAAACGTTTCAAAAAGATCACCACTCATTCTTCTAAACTCCAATGAATATCGGCCCAACCTTTCCTCATAAGGCAACCCCTTCATCCCAGGAATCAACCTAGTGAACCTTCTCTGAACTGCCTCCAATGCAAGTATATCCCTCCTTAAATAAGGTGACCAAAGCTGTATACAATACTCCAGGGGCTGAATTTTGAATCTCTTGTCGGAGATGATTTGGTGGCGCAGGGGGGCAGAGAATTTCTGCAGAGACATTCACCACGAAACACAGCGCCATACCACAGTGTGCCAATTTTGTCAGAGGCAGGAAAGTACCATGGCAGTACTGATGCCACGATGCGACAGCATGGTCACATAAATGTTGTAAATGCTGCTTTAAATAAATTTGAATCTAATTCACTGTGATCCAACTAAGGTTTCTCAATTTTCTAGTTGACATGTAGCACTCAAGTGCCTTCAGTTTCACAACTTTGAAAAGCTGGCACCACGAGGCAAGAGTCATATTGCCGCAAAAGGGAAGGTAATCTAATCAGAGTAGCATTGGGGAAGTATGGTTTACAGCAGCCATTTCATCTCTGCTGAGTGTCCAAGGGTGAATGTGTGTGAATGTGGGGAATTCTACAAGGGGCTTGTGCATGAACAGGGGAACTCTACAAGGGGCTTGTGTGTGAACGGGGGGAGCTCTACAAGGGGCTTGTGTGTGAACGGGGGTAACTCTACAAGGGGCTTGTGTGTGAACGGGGGTAACTCTACAAGGGGTTTGTGTGTTAACGTGGGGAATTCTACAAGGGGCTTGTGTGTGAACGGGGGAACTCTACAAGGGGCTTGTGTGTGAACGGGGGGAGCTCTACAAGGGGCTTGTGTGTGAACGGGGGTAACTCTACAAGGGGCTTGTGCATGAACAGGGGAACTCTACAAGGGGCTTGTGCGTGAACGGGGGGAGCTCTACAAGGGGCTTGTGCGTGAACGGGGGGAGCTCTACAAGGGGCTTGTGCGTGAACGGGGGGAGCTCTACAAGGGGCTTGTGTGTGAACGGGGGGAGCTCTACAAGGGGCTTGTGTGTGAACGGGGTAGCTCTACAAGGGGCTTGTGTGTGAACGGGGGTAACTCTACAAGGGGCTTGTGTGTGAATGGGGGGAACTCTGCAAGGGGCTTGTGTGTGAATGGGGGGAGCTCTGCAAGGGGCTTGTGTGCATGGAGAGAGTAAATGTAGGGCTGGCAGGCATTAAAGATGGTGCCAGAACCCGCATGCTAACTTTGTGATTCATGTACAAGGACACCCTGATCCCTCTGCAGCATTCTGCAGTCTCTCTCCCTGTAAATAATATTCTGCTTTTCTATTCTTCCCACCAAAGTGGACAGCCTTACCTTTTCCCACATTATTCTCCATCTGCCAAAATTCTGCCCACTCACTTAACCTGTCTATATCCCTTTACAGATTGTGTCCTCACAACTTACTTTCCTACCTATTTCTGTATCATCAGCAAAGAATCATAATGTAGTTGGGTGTGGCTTTGGTGCACCATTATTAGGGGCTACAGGCCATTAGTGCATCAGCTTGTATTCAAGACTTGGTGGGTAGTGAATCCCCCATCTCATCCATGTTGTCAGACAAGCAACAGAGGGTGGATATATTTCCATAGGGACAGATGAGAGATCAGTGAATGAATTATGTCAGGTCCTTATCAAATACCTTCAGATGACATCTCAAAAGTACCATTGACAGAGATTAACCACCTTCCTGTTTAGAAACTGTTCATGATGTGGCATAGGACTATTAAAAAAGAAATAATTAGTGAGTTAACAAAAAATGTTCTACCTTATGCATCTAATGTGTCCACAGTTCTGAAGAAGGGTCACTGACCTGAAACGTTAACTCTGCTTCTCTCTCCACAGATGCTGCCACACCTGCTGAGTATTTCCAGCATTTCTTGTTTTTATTTTATAATGTGTGCACAGACTTGATTGTTATTTCATACACATTGTTCTATTCCTTCATATGGAGACAGAAATCTAGATCCACCAGGATCAGGTATCAGAGGTAGGTTCAGAGGGGAGAATTGATTGTGGAAAAGGGGGGTGGGGGGCAGTCTGAGATGGCAGCACCCACATCATTCCTGTGGAAACTGGAGGACACCCCGGCTCCTCTTAGCTTCACAAAAATAATCTTACACTTACCTTTTTGGGTCCTCTTCCTCTCGACCAATGGGTTTTACTGAGTGGAGTACCACGGCATGCACTCCACTCAGTAGGCCCTATAAATTGCATTGAGGTCCTATGTACATCATAGGAACCTGATTTACACGGGTTAATAAAGCTTCAGCCTAATTCAGGCAGCCAGTTTTGCTCCTCCTGGCTCCAAAATGTTTTTAAAATGTTTTACTTACCTTTACAGTGGTGGCTGTTAGCTAGGCCGCATCCATAACATTGAAAACCCCGAGGCCTGCTCTGCTCAGAACAGCCCAACTCCTTTTAAGGGTCCATAAACAGGTTTTAGGCCCCTCATTAGCACATGCTCGGTTTTGGGTGAGACTTTTACAGGTGTCCTTGCGGCGCAAGACATTGTGCCTTAAAATTGGTCTTTTTAGTGTCTCTATGCTTGTAAAACAGGCCCAATGAGGACCAATCTCTAACTCAATATCTGGTTCCCAAATCCAGCTTATGGTTCCCTACCACACTATCGTAAAACAGGAGCAGGACTCCTCCATGACACAATCATAAACTCCACCACATTTACTTGAATGAAAATTGTTAACTGATTTAAAATCTGAAGCCATAACAAGACTTAAACAACAGCTGTAACCAAATTTATATTCAGTACAGGTAGAACATGGCAACTGTTTTAGGTAATTCTATTTCCTAATTCTGATATCTTCGGCTAGAATTTGGTCTGCCCTGGTTTTTGGGCAAGGGGGTTGTGATTCACAACCTGCCCGTGCCTGCTGAAACCAAGGTGGGAAGGACACAATTCTCATCTCCCCGCCTCATTTGACTGATCATAGTATTGGGCTGATGGCATCTGGCATTGTTCCTTTGCTGTCCAGGCTGCCTGTGGCCTCTGAGTTGTTTGCCGATCACATGGTACAGCCAACCTGCTCTCTTAAAGGTAAAATGCACAAAAATATTGCTGTAATGTAAATTATAGGGTTCCAGAGTGATGAATGTGGTGCTGGAGGCATTAGGGCATGGGGAGAGAAACCACAGGAGGTTCTTAAGGACCACCCTCAGGAGGGGGTGAGAGCAGGTGGCCAGGGAGGTCAATTCCCAGAATCTGGACCTGAGGACCTGGCAGCAGTGCCACAAGAAGTCTAATGATCTCACACAGGTGGTCAAGGTCAGTGAATGCATCTTCACATGACATCTCCCACCCACCACACCTTCAACCTCTCACCGGCTGCTCAATGCACCACACCCCCATCACTCACCCAGCAACAATTCCTGGCACTCAGGTCTCATGCCTAATATCCAGATGCTCCACTTCACCCTCACATACCTGCCAATGCTGCCAGCCTCACACCTAACTCCCACTGCCTCCAAATACCTCCAGCTATTCAGCTATGGCAGGCACATCACTCAAATACAGTGCTATACAATCACTGACATTCTGCCCTCTCTCTTGCAGGACAAGGTGGTACACAATAGAAGGGAGCAGAGCTGAACTGGCAGGTGCAAGGATTCCTGCATCTGCTGAGGCCGATGGAGGAGATGGTTCTCCACATCATGGGGCCAGCTGTGACAGAGCCCCTAGCATCTGAAGGTGCTCAAATCCCAGCACGCCCTCATCTTGCTATCTGGCCTGATGAGAACCTGCAGATGATGTGACCATGGATCTCTTGTCGCATTCCCCCCCCAACCCCTTCCCTCACACCAACCTTCCCCTTCTGAGTTCCTACTTTCAGACACCCAAGAACTGCCACCTGCCCAGTCACTGAATCCTCAGGAGGAGGAAAGAGAGCAACAGCATAGCATGAATAAAGAAGCCTCGTTTCTTGATCTGACACTCACAGGCAACAATTCAAATACTGATACTGCACATATCTTGGAGGCTAGTAGAGCGTTGGGATCAGCATGTGGTGAGTCATCCAGGCAAGAGTGGGCTGCAGACAGGCCAGGGGGAAAGGACGGTACGTGTGCCAGTCAACCAAGGGTGAGGTGACAGATGAGTATTGCTACAGAGGATTTGGACGAGGACCTCGATGGGGCCACATACAGGAGAGCGCTGAATGGGCACGTACGCCAAAATGCTGACTGCATTGGCTGATCTGCTAGACAAGGAGCATGGAGGAGTCCAGCTCCAACTTGGCAGAGGGCATCGGGCAGATCTTGTCCTCGGCTCCATCTCTCTGTCCTGCTGCAAATCGAGAGGTACTATCGCTGTTGCTCCCATACCTGTTGCAGCTTTTGTGTGGACAGGTCAACTACTCCACTGGCTCACCTGCGAACTCCATAAGGATGTGACAATACTCTGGCAAATCCAGGAACTCACCATAACAACTCCAAAAACATTCCAGAGTACTTTCAGACACGTTGAAGTAGAAAAAGTTCAAAAGAATTACTTTAACCACAATTAGGATACCTGACTCTTTAAATAATGCTAGTGCAGGGCCCATCTTGCAGCATCATGCTTGTTTTTTTTCTGAAATGACCAACACATTTGTTGAGCAAATTTAGAATCCTGGCATCACATCAGCTAGTTGAGCTGAGTGACATCAGGATAGAACTGAATTTAAGTTTTCCAGTGCATGCAGGTGATGCACCAGCAGCATGCTTATCTTCAAAGAATGCTGCATGGGCAGTGCAGGAAGTGGCCGCTGTTGTGGGCCACACATGAAAAGTGGCGCAAAGCCTCTGCAGCACTGCTATGCTAACCAAATTTGCACCTTTATCTGCTACAAATTAAACTGTTTTACGACTGTGTGGCAGCAATAAAGAAGCCCAGAGTGATTATAAATTGAGCTTGTGGGTGGTGACAAGATAGGCCTTTATGTGACTGAGGTTTGTATGTAGCCATTGTTGACACCTGCTGGCCACTAGAGGAATGGCACAGCCTGGCTGGTCAATGTATTGGAAAAACTAGGGAGAATCAAAACCACCAGCAGGGAACAGTGAATTCTGGACATCTGGATGAAAACAGAAAGTGTCGGAATTGCGTAACAAGTCATTCAGCATTTTAAAGAGAAAAGTCAGGTTAAAGTATGCGGTGGGACTTTTCAACAGATCTGCAGATCATTGCAGAGCAAAGATCACATGATCAATATTCCAGGAGTAGGTGTAACCCTAATCCCTAGAGATATGGAGAAGCATTAACTATGTCCAATTCATGCCACTCAAAACATCATGTCTGTAATTTTTCATTATGCTCCCTCAATCTCTTCATCTAAACTAGGGAAGTACAGGTCAGAAAACCCTCATTTAGAGTGGTGCGCTGCAAAGGTACAATTCTGATTTTTGTTCAGAGATTCCAAGTTTCAGATCATCCAAAGCCATATACAAAGTTCTGCTAGCCCTTCCTATCTTATAAATACTGGCCTAGGGACACAGGGAGCAATCTCCGCATCTTAATGGATAGGCCCAAGGTATACTCGATAGGGCATGCTCATGTTGTGCACTTGCACAGAGGAGTTAAAGATCAGACACTGAGATGCCAGCAGTGGCTCTGAGGTTAATCTCTAAAGGAGGGGGCAATCAGGTCAGGAGGGCAGCAGTAGCTAGGGGTGTGTTGGTAGCAGACAGAGGCTGGCATCAGAGAGGCCAAAGGATAGGATTATGGAGGGCAGAGGCCAGGATTGAAGAGGGAGTGGTGCCAGCGATTAGGGGAGGTGATCAGATTGGAGTCAAGATTGCAATCAGGGAGGAGAGGGAAGCTGTGGTCAGCAGAAGCCCACATAGTTTGAACGTGGGGTCAGAAGGAACACTCCCGCTTCTCCCAGATCCACATTCAGGTAAACATTTACCTTCTTGGTGGCAGCCTGGATTTAATAGGCTGTGCATAGGCCTGGTTTTCATGAATTTAACCAACATCAGCTGCTTTAGGGCAACCTAACACTACAGCCACCTCCAGCGTGATGCCACCAGCAAACGCATCTTCCACTCCCCTCCCCTGTCAGCATTCCGAAGGGATTGTTCCCTCCACGACACATTGGTCCACTCCTCCATTATCCCTGACACCTCGTCCCCTTCCCACAGCACCTTCCCATGCAATCGCAGGAGGTATGATAGCTGCCCTTTTACCTCCTCTCTCTTCACCATCCGAGGCCCCAAACACTCCTTCCAGGTGAAGCAGCGATTTACTTGTACTTCTTTCAATTTAGTATACTGTATTCGCTGCTCACAATGTGGTCGCCTCTATATTGGGGAGACCAAAAGCAAATTGGGTGACCACTTTGCGGAACACCTCCGCTCAGTCCGCAAGCATGACCAGTTGTTTGCCATTTCAATTCACCACCCTGCTCCCATGCCCACATTTCTGTCCTTGACCTGCTGCAGTTCCAGTGAACATCAACGCAAGCTCGAGGAACAGTACCTCATTTTCCTAATAGGCACACTATGGCCTTCCAGACTGAACATTGAGTTCAATAATTTCAGAGCATGACTGGCGCTTTTTTATTATTATTTTATTTTATTTTACCATGTTCCTGCCTTAAACTGGGTTTTTCAGGTTTGTGCTTCTGGACAGAGCTGTTCATTATTCTGTCATTAACACTCTCTCTGCACGAATGCTTTGTCTTTCACCACACCATTAGTACACTCGCTTTGCCTTTGCCCTATGACCTCCTTGTCAGTCAATCTCTCCTGCCCTCTGGCCGATCTCACACCTTCCCTTTTGTTCTCTTCCCCCCACCCCAGCTTCACTTGCTTAAAACCTATTACATTTCTAATCTTTGCCAGTTCTGATGAAAGGTCACAGATCTGAAACGTTAACTCTGTTTCTCTCTCCACTGATGCTGCTGACCTGCTGACTATTTCCAGCACTTTCTATTTTTATCTAACATTACAGACATTAGGCTCCTAATTTGAATATGCAAAGGGACTAAGCCTGTTTCAGGCATGGGTCCTGGATGACAATTTCCTTTGGCTATTATAATATGGCAGGTGGCGTACTTCAAGCTTGCAATGAATGTGTGCTTCCTGCCCAGCATATTGGAGGCTTAGGAGCTATTTCGTGCCTGACTAAATGGGAGCTACACGGTTGATTTTCTAGATCTGCAAATCTGGACCAGGACTTCACCAATCTTTCAATAACATATTTTAAGGACACCCAAAGCTATTTAGGTTAAAGCAGCAATGTATGACACACATGTATTACCAGAGAAAAGAAAGGCATGCAGGATAATTTTTCAGCCAACTGTTTCCATATAACAGGGTATGTTCAACATTTAACATTACAAGACGTTAGAAGTTAAATTTCTTGATAGTTTAATATGCAAATATATACACCAAGTTATAAATGCACCCCATGTATTCTTACAAAACGCATTGCAATTTTGGAGAATGCCTAAATCTTATACTTTATCCACCCTTGTTCATAGGCTTGCTTTTATGTTTGTTTTACAGTCAGCACCTGGAGGGAGTAGATTAGGTTTATTATAATTCAAATACATTAGATATTTTGGTAGTTGGTGAGACCTGATTTAAACAGCATCACAGCTGAGTAAATGATTATTGTTCTGAGTAAATCATACGATGAAAGTTACTTTGAAAATGAGATAGCTTCTTTACAACCTTTCATAATTGTAAAATTTAGAGACAAAGTGGAAATTGTATCAGTGGTCAGTCATGTGAAGTTATGAATTTGATAAAAATTCTAGCAAATATATTAGAAGCTAACGGGGAAGATCAACTTAGAACATTGAGAAAAAGCCTGCGCCAGGTCTGTGAACAGTCTAACTCCACTGTGTTTGCAATGAGGTAGGTTAGTGTGCTCCATTGCAAACTGTAACAATATGAGGAGGGAAAAGCTTGTATATTTATTTTAGTTTGGACTAAATGTGAGATTAAATAACATATTTGTGATGTCAGCTGCATTTGAAAACCTAGTCGTTCTTGCAAGACAATGTATCCCTAGAAAAACAAGAGAAATATGTGTAACCTAAATCTGGTGATTAGTCACATGAATCGATGCACGTGTTTCTCCTGCAAGCCTATTTATTCCAAGGGCAGTTCAATGAGCTGGCAGATGGAGATGCAGCTGTACCTCCTCTCTACTCCCCCTCCCCTGTTCTCCACTTATCCTTGATTCCTCCATGTAACCAGTTTAATACACCTGCAAGTGTCTCCCTATCAAGCTTGATGTACAAAAAAAGGACAGAATAAATCTCAAATAAAATTAAAGCAAAATACTGAAAACGTTGGAAATCTGAAATATAAAGAGAAAATGCTTGAAATGCTCATCTGGTTGGGCAGGATTTGTGGAGAGAAACAGAGATAATGGGCTAGATAATATCTCCGAGGCAAATCTGAAATGGGGGAGGTGCAATATCAGGTGGGAAACTCAGAAGAACTTTCAATGGGTTGGTTTGTGGCATTTCAATGGAGCCACCTATTTAAAATATTACTTCTAGGTTTAGCGTTGACTGTGCAGACACAGGGTTGGTGGGGACCCACATGACACAATCTCATCTGGAATATTCAAAAGATCAATCCAAGGCTGGAATTTGGAGTTTACGGTTGTAGCAAAGTGAGAGAAAAGTGCTGGGGGATCATTTCAGGACAGTCACAGGTTACATCAAGGTTTAGTGGCACAGCCCTTAATGCACTGCTGGGGACAGTGAGCGGTCAGAGAGATATACTCATCCCCAGTAACAGAAGGAAGAAACCTGCTGCTGCAACAAAGAAGAAGTGGCTGAAGGTGGCCAAGTAGGTCGCCAACTGGAGCATCATGCCACAACCCTGAATTCAGCACAGGAAGCACATTAATGGCCTAACCAGGTCAGGAAATGTGAGTACAGTTGCACGTTCACCTACATTCTGCCGTGTGCAACATCCTAACCCCAACCCCTCACTCTGCTTTGTCAAATCTCCTACATCACATCACTCCTCACATACATTTACTTTGCAAGCTCAGGCATCCTTCTATTTCTGTGCACTTCCTCATGTCCCAATCGATCCATCCACCACTGCCACTCTTCCTTATCATTATTCAATCCATTTGATGAACATATGCCATTATAGTCACTCGTGAGACTGTTCTTTCCCTCATTGCAAGAGAAGAGAGCACTAAACACAAGGGATAGGATCAGAGGTGGTCCTCCGCAGACTTCACAGATGACAGCTGTAGAGGAGGAGATGCAGGAGATCAGCAGTGTTTCAGCATCCCTGACCATTGGAGATGGGAACCTTGCAGCTACCTGGTGACAGAATTAAATATCAGCAACCCACATATCATACAACACTCAGTAATGATTTCAGCTTGTGAAATATGATCATCTTCATAATGATAAGTTGCAACATTCTTACCTTTCCAGTACTAATACATATCTTTCCTCTCCACCAGGGCCTTCACAAATACAGCAGCAGTCGGTTGGGATTTCACCGGGTGATTCCCAATTCACAAGTGAGAAAGAGCACAGAATGATGGCAGGGACAGGTATGGAGTGTCTGCATTGGAGGGTACAATCCTCTTCAGGCTCTGCTCAGCTGGAGACAGATGCTGTACCCAGGGGCCACCGATGAACAGGATTATCACTGAGGAGCAGCAGAAAATCTGCAACATACTGACAGGCCTCCACACACATTGGCTACGACAAAAAAGGAATGGAGGAGTACAGCTCAAGCATGAAATAAAAGCAAAATACTGCAGATGCTGGAAATCTGAAATAAAAACAGAAAGTGCAGGAAATACTCAGAATGATGAAAAGTCACAGACCTAAAATGTTAGCTTTGCTTCTCTCTGCACAGATGCTGCCTGACCTGATGAGTATTTCCAGAACTTTCTGTTTTTATTCCAGCTCAAGCATGTTGTCGCAGGGTACTGTGAGGCTTTTGACAGTAGTCTTGGTAGTCAGTAGGCGAGCAGCAGATGCAAGATGAGCAACCTCCTGTTCCTTCTCTTCTTGCTCATCCAGGTGCATCAACTCTTCATTCAACAACTCTTTCGTGTGTGATGCAAGCAACTCCTCTACGTCAGCCTCCTCCACCTCCTCAAAACTAACCTCTTTGGCAAAGCTGACGATCTGACGTCTCAATTTGGTCACGTCATGGACTATGTGGAAGCCCCTAAAGTTGCAAATGCATTCAGGACAAAATTTTCACCAAATTTCATTCATGCAGGCAGACAATACTTTAGCCCATAACTCAGCAATGATATCGATGGAATCCTTGATATCGAAGGCATGCCAAAACGCCTTAATTGTAGGTTTCCCTTCACTGTCTGTTGCCTTAATTAATTTGGTGAAGGTTTGGCATAAATAATACACCTTGAATGCAGCTATCACACCTTGATCCATGGGTTGGATCAATGATGTCATGTTGGGTGGTAGGAAAACAATTTTAATGTTCTCTAAAAGATCAACAATTTTGGAGGATGACTGGGAGCATTGCCAATAATCAGGAGAATCTTGAAGGATAGATTTTGTCTTGCACAATATTCTGCTGTTCTTTGTGGAGGTAAACAGTAAATTATTCTAGGAAAATACTCATGTCATCCAACCTTTAGAGTTTGATTGCCAGATAACAGGAAGATGTTCCTTTAAATAGCCCCTCAATGCTCTCAGTATCACAGAATGATAAAGCATTCATGGTTTTGACTTGTAGTCACCTTCTGTGCTTCCACCAAGCAGAGCGGGCAACAATCTTTAGCAGGTTTAAATGTGGGTGTAGTTTTTTTCCAATTTGGAGATGTATGTTCTTGATAGCATATGTTTCCATTAAAGACTGGTCTTATCAATATTCATCACCTGCTTTGCAGTATAGCCACATTCTTCAATAATTTCTTCCAAGAGTTTGGGGAAATTTTTGGCTGCTTCGATATCAGCAGCAGCAGCTTCACTAGTCACTTTAATATTATGCAAATTACTGCATCTCTTAAAGCATTCAAACCACCCGTGACTTACAACAAAAGGTTTTGTTTCAGATGCACCAGGTTCTTTTTTCAAGTTTTCATACAAACTTTTAGCTATCTTCTGTTTGACAAGCAAGGTTAAGGGACATATTTTGTTGAATTTGGTCTTCAATCCAGGTACTCAACAATCTTTCCGTATTTTCTATTATATTTGATTGTGTACGACTGATTTTCGTAGCATTTAAAGAGACCATACTTTTGTAACTTGCTTTAATCTTACCTGCATTTAGATAGACAGTTTGTTCTATGTGGACAAGCATGCACATCTTTCTCATATCTGTTTATTATTTCCAATTTAACCTCCAATTGCTCACAGAAACACTCAGTCTTTTTGCACTCATGGGGCTGGATTTTGTTCTCCATCGGGCATCGTGTTCCATGGTGGGGGGAGGCCTGAAGATGGCTCCAGATGAGGCCCGCCACGGACCTCAATGCCAGGAAGGCCCGGCCCGATCCTCCCGGTGGTGGCAAGGCTCCGTGGCGGCCCATCACCCCCCCTCACCGCTAGGCGATGGGACCAGAATCTAAATATACAAATTAATAAAATTAATAAATTTACATAGACTTACCTGCAATCTTGAGTGCCCGCCATGGTCTTCAGCCCGGCGGCCCACACTCCCATGACTTCAGATGCCCGTCCAGAGAAACGCAGCGCCGCACTGGTGAGGAGGGGGGAGGAGGTCAGTTTCTCAGTGTGGGAGGGGGTGGACAGGGTCAAATATGTGTAATGGGTGTAGGGGATAGTGGGAAGGATTGAACCTTAAACTTTGTGCAGTTTGGGGGGGGAAGGTCATATGTAAAAGATGTGTTTTTGGGGGGGAAAGGGCAAATAGTTATTGTAATTGTTATTGGGGGGGTGGGAAAGGGGCGTTAGAAATTTATTTATCAAATTTTAGGGGAGTAGGACTTTAAAAATTTAAACGTGCAGGCACAGCTGGCTGCCCTTTAAAGATGGTGCCAGCGCCTGCATACAGGCAACTGACACCGTTGCCAGGAACGGACAGCCCAGCCCCTCAATGAGATTTGGTGGGTGGGAGGGGGTAGGCCGCCTCAGCTATTTAAATGAGCTGCCACGCTTGAGATTGTGGCGGCTCTTTGGCGTGCAGCCCACACAGGCAGGCTGCCATTTTTTGAGCTCGCCGACAGAATCGGCAGCGGTCTCTGAAAATCCAGCCCATGATTTCAATGGATGGCACTGTTATGAAAACATACTAAGCTGAACGATGAGTTTTATTTCATCAGTTGGAAACCTAAATTAAACTGTAAAAAGAGAAAGCTGCAAAACTAAATTCAACTGAAAACGAAAGCAGCTAAGATGGCCACCACAGTTTGCATTGAAATACCTCACATTCCAAGCTATCAAGGTGGAGATTCATGTCTGAATAGCCTTCATCCAGAACAATGGCTTGGGCAGTTGAATGACCTACCTGGTATCACCTTCATTAGCAAGCCATCTTGGAACATTAACTCTAGTGGAGACAAACCTCAAAGAGTAAACATTGAAACAATAAAACCTGAGAGAGATTGGAATTCCTGGACTTTGATCTCATTAAAGTGCAAAAGAGAATACATTGGGACAATCATATGACCATCTCTCCATCTGTGTGAAAACTTGGAGCTTCTTTTGGACATAGCTTCTGAGAGTTAACCAGTGCAGACCCAAGTGGGTCTGTCTCTCTCTCTCTCTCTCCAGGTAACACTGTAAGTTTTGAACCCTGCCTGTTTATCTGTGCTGCAGACAGAGACTCAGGGGAGATAACCATCTACATCACTGTCACCAAGAAAACCCTGAACCAGGTGGCCACTTCTACCAACCAGAATCTTCAGGACAATGAGCTCAGCCAGAAGACAACTGAATTACCAGACTCCACAGACTGCATATTATTTTACAAAGGGACTCCTGACAATGCAGCAGCCCGCCAACATCATCAGAGCGCTCCAAGCTGCGCACATGCACAGTCTTCTGCTCTCAGTGAGGTGCTGCACATACGCAGCCTACGTCTTGCCAGAACTAATTGGCGCATGCACGGGAAAACGTCATCACATAACGCCAACATCATCGAGCGGCTGAATGTGGCACCCCTCGTGGTCCACCTTGCTTCTTCAGGCAACACGCGGAGAACAATCAAACATGGGAGCGCGTGGCCGAGAGGAGGGAAGTTGCGCTGCCTGGAGCTGGGCGCTGGTGGTGGGGGGGACGTGGGGAGTGAGCAGCCGGAGAGTGGGGTGGCGGTGGGGGGGGGGGGGGGGGTGTGGGTGGGAAGCGAGGAGTGGGGAGCAATCGGTCAAGGAGGGGGAAGGGAGGGAGCAGTGGTGAGGTCTGGAGCAAGCGGCTGAGGGAGTCGGGGGAGGGGACGGCAAGGCTGTAGCGAGTGCATAAAGAAAGGCAGCAGGGAGCCAGCAATGAGAAGACGGGTGCAGGAGGGACCGATAGAGAGAAGTGCAGTGGCAGGAGGGAGCGGGGGACTGTTGGGAGTGGGATGGAGGTGGCAATGGCTGCCATTGAAGGGATTTTCGGGTTGAGGTTATTTTTCTGTGATAAATTGAGCAGCGCCATCTTTAATCCTGGCAGCTGCCTGAACGTCGCAGACAATGATGTTTCAGTGGAAGAGGCTGCATTTGCGCATGTACTAGTACTGCGCCACCTAGTGGTTGCATTGTCAGCAAGCGCAACCATTATTTTATTTGTTCTGGACTCAAATACAACCAATCTAGTCTTCATCACTCTGTAACCTATTTGTGTGTGCCTGAAAGTTGGAGTATAGTTTATTAATTTGGTTTTGCATTTAAGTACAATAAATTAACTTCTTGTTTAAACTCAAGAACTCAGGGCAGCACAGTGGCGCAGTGGTTAGCACCGCAGCCTCACAGCTCCAGGGACCCGGGTTCAATTCTGGGTACTGCCTGTGCGGAGTTTGCAATTTCTCCCTGTGACCATGTGGGTTTTCGCTGGGTGCTCCGGTTTCTTCCTAGGTGATAGGTAAATTGGCCATTGTAAATTGCCCCTAGTGGTGGTAGGGAATATGGGATTACTGTAGGGTTAGTATAAATGGGTGGTTCTTGGTCGGCACAGACTCGGTGGGCCGAACGGCCTGTTTCAGTGCTGTATCTCTAAATAAATAAATAAAAACCTATCTGATTGGTTCTTTTATGATGAGGGCACATAAAGGGTTAAACACTCACTGAATTGGTCAGCACATCCACTATTTAAAAGAAATAAACCTTGTTGTGGTCAAACAAGGAGTGGGAGCCTGTTGACCCTTCCTCGCCAGATTGTAACAGCAGTGACAGAGCAGGATAAATCACGATAAAGTTTGGCAAGATCCATACAATTGCGCGCACACAGTAAATATGGTGGGACAAAGAACTGACAGAGTGGAGGATGCGTAGCGTACTGTATCCATGTAGATCCACAATTCCCATACCACTCAGCTGCGCAGCAAAGTACCTGTCCTGTATTTCGCCATTGATCGACCACTCAGAACTGCATTATAACGGGCATGTTCCACATTGCGGAAAAAGTGTTCCCCAATGGGAAAACCCTGTTATAGCGAAAACGCATTGTGCGAAACCGTGTTAAGCGAGGTATTTCTGTACTCTGCATGCACAAGGACATCTTCCTTTGGTGAGCAGCAGTACAGAAAGCTGCATCATCCTGTTGCATTCTCACCCTTACCGTGTGAATTACATGGAAACTAGTGACTTGCATATTGTAGTTGCAAGAAAGCTAAAAATATCACACTTTGAAATTACGGGAACAAAGTTACAATATGAATGATAATTGCAGTTGTGATGAATTTCTTTTGTGCAACCTTTTGAATATCAGCCCTTTGAATTTATAGTTACCCCCAAAATATGAAACATTTTAGGTGGAATGATAATGTTAAGTGTTAGCCTATTGTATACTCTTTTCTCTGATACATTACTGAAATATTGTTAATGATTCTTCATGATCTCCTCATATATAGCTGTCCTGTTTTCAAACCACTACAGCTGTTGCTGCCTGGATACCTTGTGCAAAAGTGACCTTTCCCAGTACTGAATTATCATTGGCTGAAACAGCACACCAATGGGACTTCAGTAGGTGGGGCTAATCTGGAGCTGACATCATAGAACAGCTCTGAAAACACACTGCAGAGTGCTTTAAAAGACACTTGTAGCTATTTGGATTGCTAAATTCAGTAACTAGAATGTTAAATGAATTCAAATCCAAATTCATTAGCTCAATGGACGCTCTATTTGTAGATTCAATATGCATTTGTTTTAGAAATCTGTAAAAATCAGTTTGTGTGTTCCTGATTTACATTCATTATTTAATTTTACAAAGGCACATGGGACCTTAATTTCCTTTGTGCATTATTTTTAGTATGCTGGTTATCTTGTTTCCTTTATAGTCCTGTCTGTACTATTTTAATCCAAATCATTAACCCATTCAAAAGAATTTTAATGACTATATTCAAATAGTGCAGACAGAAATTTGCCATGAATACTGAATTTACCATGAGTGCACTAAAACAGCACAAATTAAAGTCTGTGGAGATTTTAGCCTCTAAATTGTGGGCATCTTCTACATTCTTCCTAGTATTGTGCAGCGTCAGACACACACAGCCGGTGGACAACATGAATCTAAGGAATAGTGCTTTCAACATGGAGATGAGTGCTTCCAAACTGCATTGTATTTTTCTTTTGTGACTGTTTATGCAAGCACTGGTAGGTCATGTATTACATGGTTAGATGCATAGTAAAGCTCTCCTTATGTTATGCCTTAGTTGAACCCCAATAAGAGCTGTCTGTTCTCCATCGGTATAATATTTCTTATTTCTCATGCCAACCATCCATGTGTTCCTTGTCATAGACAGTTTAATGTCAATTAGGTCAAGTAAATTCTGCATGTTGAACCAGGTGAGATAGAGAATTCATAGTCATAGAGCAGTCTGGGTAAAATTGGCTGAACGAGTGCAAAAATCTAGCAACTTTAAACGTAATTGAATGATGCCAAAACCACTTACATTGATGTTTTCGGCAATCTTCTACGCTGGTTCAAAGTTCAATTCGCTCAGGCACAGGCGCTACCCACAAAACTGCTCCCAGGTCGAAATTGTGAGATTCTGCCATTTTGGGGAGGCTCAACAAATAGCATTCATTTTCTTAGGTGCATAGGCACATTTTAAAAGTTTTTTTTAATTTCAAAAATATTTAATTTACTAAGAAACTAACTAGTGTACACCAATGAAACTACTGAGTGGTTCAGTGTAGTTTTTTGAGTCATTTTCAGTGATTTTAAATCAGGGTACTCACAGGTGGGGACACTTGTTATTCAAAATGCTTATTTTGATACTAAACCCATTTTCACCTGTATTGATAAAACTGCGCCAGATTACCACTCTTAAATTCAGAATACCTTTTAATGGAAAGAAAAAAGAAATAATTATATTCTATTATGCTGCCCAATTGTGCTGGAATGTGAAAAATTTTATGTTCGGGATGATGCAAATCAATTTTAGTGGAAACTTGAACTGTAACCTAACCATCACAATTTCAAGTGCATTTTGGGCATATTTTCCTGATCGTGCCCAAAGCAAGAACTCTACCCCAAATCTTTACTTCTGTGAATAATGTGAAATATTGTAAATTTGTTACCCTTTTACTTTGTGGTGCAAATATGCCATCATTAAACCCAAAAGGTTAAGGAAGAATGACTTCCAACAATAAGCTTGAAATACCAGAGCTTGAAAAATGGGTATGTTTGATCACAAGGATCTGGTGACCCATGCAAAATTACAGATTTTTGGCTCCATGTTCTATATCACCTGACTTTGGCTCCAGCTGATTGGTTGACCATCCTTACATTACCACCCTCTTGTTGGGCTTTTAGTTTTGTGTTCCATAGTGTGAATGCAAACCCACAGCAAGCCACCCAGTTCATTCCACGCATATTTGTTGTTTCAGAATTGTAATGTGTACTAATATTGTACTCCTTAGTGATTCTGAATGCAGGAGCAAATGGAGAGAGAGAACAGGGGTCATCCACCTCCCACACAAACACACAAATGCAGACTCACACACACAAACACAAATAAATAGACACAAACACACACACCCACATACAGATGTAAACATTCCTTCTTGAATTTGCTTTTAAAAAAGTAAGAAATGAATTATGAAAGGAAAGGATCATGACTTTGTAGGCAGAATGTGATCTAATCCAGTCCAGTATTTCCTTGCATCCCAGTCATTTGTTTTTGAATTCTGTTCAGGTAGCATGTAATTTTGTTTTCAGTCCGTAGAATGCTGCTGTCATTTTTAAACTGGTTTATATTTATGTGAACTGGCTTGCATGTGGCTTGAACTTGGCGAGCGATAATGGATTATTCAGCAAAAACGCTTGTTTCCTTTCAATTTGAACTGATCACATGGTTCCAACTGTCATTTCACTGGTTGTGCTGCTGCTGCTGATTCACTGCTGCTGACTGGTGCCCCGTACAAGCTCTCTCCAGTCATGACTGAACATTATTTCGAAAATTCTCTTGAAGAGAAGCTGAGTTTTTATGATCAAGATGCAAAGGTAGAGATATCATTATTTGAAATGTTGTGGTCTTTTCAATGTTTGTACACAGCTGAATAATATTTCTTTTATTATGACTGTAATCATTTATTTCAGTTTTACTAATACTGAAAGTGGCAAACTACTTCCTCTTCTAGCATCTGAATTTCATGCTGTCTAGTCATATATTGTGCTGGTAATTTTTTTTAATGAAATAAGAATTTGTTTTTCTCAATAAGGTGCTTTGAGAGAACGATGTGGCTTCTCGCCAAAGATGCCCCCAAAGCATCCTTACATACAGTAAATTCTACCACACTATCCAGATAAGCTGCAACGAAGCTAAAGAGCTGTGAATGTCAGCTATAAACAGCCTTGAGAAACCATAGGCAGACCAGGTATCTTAGTTACATCCAAATGATTTTAATTCACATGGTATGATGAGAGGTATTAAAGATGGCTTGCCAGATAGGTTTCATACTGAAAAGGTCCAGAATGTTTGTGGTAATGCGTTGTGGGGAACTCCTTAAAAATCAAATGGGAAACGATTATGAGAAGGATAAACCATCTGGGGGCATTTATTTGCTTTAGGTGCCATAGCTATCCACTGCTCTAAGGACAGTAAAAACTAGCAGCAGACAGTGCAAGTCCTCTGATGGCTGTTTAAATTGCTTTCCACGCTGCTGCTGATAGCAGCGCAAGAACAACCAATCAGCAAACAGATATTTTGGCGTCTCTCAAGAGCTTTGACCATCATGAATAATGACATTAAAGTGGCTGGTGGCCCTTGCAGCACGTGCGGGGGGAAAGAGTTTTGGGAATCAAAATAGCAGGAAAGCATATGTACAGACCAGGCTATGTCAGAGCTTGTGGACATGTTGCTAGATTGCTAGCAGCTAATTGTCCAGGTGGCAAGGTATGCAATCATTGTGGCCATCCTGCACATTTTCTCTGTGAAGTGGTCAGTTACACTCTCTAAGTAAACCAAACAGCAAGATTGTTGTTTAAGACTTCATAATACAATTTAATGAACTTTGGCATGGGCTTCATTGTAGAACTGTTCTGTCCTGTTGGTTGTCATGACAATAGATCAAAGATGTTAGCTAGAATATCCCTTCATAATTTTTTATTTATGTGGAAGAAACCAATGGACAATTGCCATGGAAATGCAGTTTCCTTGGTTACCTACAGGTGCTGTATTAAATACTCTGCAGTCGCATTGAAGTAGTTTCTCCACAGGGAGTAAAAATGCACATATCAATGTTTAATGACAGAGTTTTGTAAAGCCTGTGCTCCTTTACTGCCTATTTTTCTGACACTTTCCCCCATGGAACACCCATTCTCCTAGGTGCAAACGGTCAGGGAAAAGGGGCAGAGCCCCATTTTGTTGGGCGTCACTTCCTTTTACATTGTTCTGGGATTTTGTAGGGCTCTGGGTGTGTGTGGGGGTAGGGGGATGGTGGTGGTGGGGAGGCAGGGTGGGGTAGGGGGAGGTTAATGGAGCTGAGCCTACTTCTGCAGAAGGCATAGGTCCAACAATCCCAGGAAAATGAAGTTCAGCAGAAGCATGCCTGGCCTCTTTGCTCACTTTTCTTAAAGACCACTCACTGAGCACTGGAGTGTGAGACATCCATTGAACATGGCACTGTGGCCTGGCCTTGGACTTATACCAAGAGGGTCAGGGACAGGCCAAAGAAAGGAAGGGAGATGGTTATTTTTATTTTTAGTCCCCTGCAGGATTTTTGGATGTAATTGGGACCCTCTGGCTACCAATGGAGAACTTGCACCAATCTTGGAGGTCCAACAACATATTTCCTCTCTTTCTGAAGACATTAGAACTTGTCAGGTGGCAGGCCTACACCAGGGCTGTGTTCATGTCCTTGGACAGGAAATCCCAGTACTCCTGTCCAGCGCCAGGGTGCTGGGAACCGAAAAATCTGCCCTTACATCTCCTGTGCATATGCATTGAATTCAGACAATTATTTAATGTGCTGCTCACACTGGAAACTATGTCACATTTGCTGCATTGTTGTTATTTTAACTCCAGTCAAAACTGGTGACAGGGATCCAGTCAAATATTTTAGAAATCTGGAGGGACGGACTGGCGGAACAATTTACCAAAAGAATCAGCGGTGAATCTGCTGCAGCAAAAAGAACTCCAAAGATTTGTGTTCTAAAGTAGAGCTGCCAGAGACAACCCCATGCTCAGTGGTTAAGTATTGCGAGTAAGCCAAAGTTCCCTGTTGTTTGCTGTGTTTCATGCAAATAACAGTGGCCACTGGACTAAAATTACAGCAGAGAAAAGATCTGCTGTCAGTAGTTTTAAGGCCCACCCAATGTCATGCTTCCCTATGTAACGATAGTTACAGAATTTCAAAATAATTAATTGCGCACGAAGCACTTTATATCCATCCACCTTTCTTTCTCTTATAGAAGGTTTACATAGAATATTTATGGCACAGAAAGAGACCACTTGGCCCACCGTGTCTGTGCCAGTTCTTGTGAATAATGTCTGTATAGGCATAAACATTGCATTGATGTTTGCAGCACTACTTCATATTTTATAGCATAAATCGTGAGATTAAAGTTACCTACCCAGTAACTTCATTGATCAGTAGACTGCCTGGCATACCTGCAAAATCCTGCACTGAATGAGCTAATCTCAGCTCAGGTATTACTAGAGATGCCTCAGTGCCCCTGGGCTTGAGAAGGAAAAACTGGGCAAGGGTTCTTGTCCCTGATTGCTATATAGTGACCCATTCTTGATAGTGAGGTGACAGTGAGATTTGACTTGGCTATAATGCTAGCTATAGTCAAATACCCTGACAACACTCTTGGCCTAGAAATTGGATCATGCAGTGCTCATTTTTCAGGTGCAAAATGGGCACTGAAAAGTCCAATGTGGCCTGTCTGTAGTCATTCTGCATCACAGGCTATATTGGTTACGCCTCCCTGTAGTTTTCCAGGGCACCCAATTGAAATTGGTGTTAGTCTCTTTACCTATGTAAATCAGTCTAATGCAGGTCCCTTATCAAACGTTGAGACATTTAAGGGCGGGTGATCAATTTTCTCAGATGCAGAGCAACCAAACCAACACTCCCTAATGGGACCACTGAAGGCTGACACCAAAAAGGAACATGAAAAAGAATATTTACCTGAAATTGGAGCTAGAGGGCACAGGAGTGCTTCTCCTGGCTTTATATTAAAACTGCAGGGCACTGCTCACCTACTTCCTGATCTCTTCCCATCCCTCCAAACTCACTTGTTGCTCTGGTGCCAGTATCCCTGCTGGCTGATCTATATCTTCTGTGCAACCACCACACAGACTCTTGGGGTGCAATTGGTGACCCCAGCAAGCCAGTCATGTCCTGATGACACAGCGGACCAATTTTGTATGCTCCTCTTGCTCATCATTTTTGGCATAGCAGTTCCTGTTTTCCTCTGGGTTTGTGCCGAAAGCCTGGCACAAACCAATTTCTAGGCAACTGTCGAGGTTGGCAGGATGAATGGGCACTTGATAAAGAACTGCTATTGCCCATGGCACATTATAAGTCAGTGCCTTCAGGAGAAAACTGGAAGCAAAATAAACATCAAAATTAAAATATTAGTAAGCTAACAATTGCAACACAGTAATTTTCATAATTTCCAAACCATTATGTGGAGTATCACTTAAAACAAGAGAGTTTGTGACCAGAATTCTAAGATATATTCAGACCAGGCTTTCACTTAATGCTGTGGGTGGAAAGTCAGTGTAAAGAGAGTCGATTTTTATTGTCATTCAGAATATTGCAGTGAAAAAGAGTGACCATGTTATAATGATGTATATGGAACTAACATGTATCAGCGCAGATAATTGTTGAAAACTGCTTTATAGGCTGTGCACCTACTTTGCATCACATCACAGGAATGCATTATTTTGAATGCACTCTCTGAATGGATACATGTTTGTGAAAGGTGTAAAGGTCTTCCAATCGGCACTAGGCAGAACACACCTCACAAACCAGTTATCCCACCAATCATGTAATGTTGTCAGGCCCACAGCAAAAGAATGGGACAAACAAGACTGAACATTTGAACAACAGTCAGACTTCCATCCAGGAGGATAGCAGCCACTATGCTGAAGGTTCCAACTTATATGAAAACTTGGTTTGGAAGATGGGCTAAGAGAAGGTAAAGAAGAGACTGAAGACATAATTAAGAAGAATTAATCCATTTTTCTTCAACAACTCATAAAATGTTGGAGGTAAATAAAATCTTATTGGGTACAAAACTAATAAATATTTAACTATGGTTATCTCCAGTACAATCTAACGTATTTTGTGCAACTGAATATATATGTACAAAATAATTAAAACTCTCTCAGTAAGTGTCTTGTCAGGCAACGCCACCCCCCGCCCCACCCACCTACCAAGACTGAGGCACACATTATTTTGCCACATGAACACTAAAAGTTAAAAATTGCAAGAAAGACATTAGCATAGT
Source organism: Heterodontus francisci (assembly GCF_036365525.1). NCBI lineage: Eukaryota > Metazoa > Chordata > Chondrichthyes > Heterodontiformes > Heterodontidae > Heterodontus > Heterodontus francisci. The sequence continues at coordinate 144,428,995 of NC_090374.1, forward strand.
AACAGACTGTGTTGAAACAATGGGGACTGAGTAGTTACTTCCCCAACATACAGAAGTGGTCAGACTACTTTTAGTCACATGACTAACTGGCTATTGCAGAGGTTTGAACTGAGAGTTTTAAATTGGAGAAAACGGTACTTTAGATCAGAAAGCTCCTGGCTCCTGATTTGATAAGACCTGTCTCCTGTCTGCCCTCATCTCACTCTCAGCAGCTTAAGAAACCACTGAAGACACGTAAACTCAAAGAGAGAAAAAGTCTCCTACGTGAACAAGGCTTAAAAGGAACACTGGGCCCCAATGAAATGCAAGACCCGTATCTTCAATCAAGGACCACAGTAAGCTCGAAGCACAGTAACAAGAGATAGCCTCAAACTGTTCTACTTATCTTTCTTCTGCTCTTTTCTGTCCCTATTTGCATGTGTGTATTGCGGGTGCATGCTAGTGTGGGTGCGTCGTATATCCGTAGGCGTCAACCATATTAGTGTTTAAGTTTAAGGTTTAATAAATTTCATCTTTCTTCTTTAAACCAAAGAAAGCCTGTTGGTGCTCATTTCTTTGCCTTGTAATTAGAAAGTTGTGAACAAGGATTCACAAAGGGGGCGCTCGAAACACAGTGTGTTTAAAATTAAACCCTGTTACAATAAGACCAGGTGAAGATAGTAACAGACCCCTAGATACCTTTCTCACCTGGTCGTAACAGAAAGATAAAACTTTGTGAGGGTAAATTTAACTTTGGGTAATGTTGTGGAAGGGATGATATTGGTTGGCACTGTCTGTTACATAAAGAGGACAATCTTCATCTACATCAACTGCAATGAAAAGGAAGCTCATGCGTGTTGTATAATGGCCAGTCCCTTTCACACCACTGCCCAAAGTTAAAATTACTCCCTGTAATTGTATGCAAAACTATATGAAACAATAAAAATCAAAACTGTAAAACCCAAATATCACAAAAAGACTAAAGACTAAAGTATGGTTTCTCTTTTTATTTTAGATATTAAAAAACTGACTACTGAACTTTATTAAGGACTCATTCATCAAATGGCATTCCACAGGTTGTGGTATCCACAGGAAAAATTATACTGCCCCCAAATTCCCTCTTGGAAGGCCTTCAGCTGCCTCTAAGAAGCTCTGAACAGCTACCTCCTGGAACAACATGAAGTAGGGTTGGTGGTTTTGCATTAGTGTGTTGAGCAGATTGAGTAGATAGCCCATCTGCTCAGCGAACAATGCTTGCATAATGGAATGCAGGCGATCTGTCCCTGTTCCTGCTCCTGCTCCTACCCCGGCTTCATGTGCTTCTGGATCTTCTAAGATATTGCACTCACATGGCTTTTGTCCACCTACTTCTGCAGGCATATACGGCTGAATTTTCGGGGCCCCCCAAAGGCAGGAACAGAGGTCGGGGCTGGGGGTCCAAAAATAGCAGCGCCAAGTGACATGTCACTTTCAAGGAGCCAATCCTGGCACTGGCAATAATCGCCAGGACAGGACAGGAATCCGCTCTCCTCCCAATTGAGGCAAAATAAACTAGTTAAAAAGCTTGTTAAGAGCTTGTTGAAGGCAAAGGGAGGAATATCTAACGGAGCGGATGGGTTTCAGAAGCTGTCAGCTTCAGCAGGGAGAGTGAGCATTCAGCGCTCGGGCATCGGACAGGGTCGTCACTACCTGCCGCCACCACCCCCCCCCCCCCACCCCCGGCATCATGGAGGCGGAAAAGCAGGGCGGCAAGGCTGCCAATTACACTAGGGTGGTTGCATGTCAGAAAGGAAGGCTACAGCTGGAATTGGGGGCACAACGGTCAGATTTGGGTGGAACCCCAGGCATCAGGAGGGCACAGGAGAGGAAACGGGCAGGAAGGTAATGGAGGCCATACCCTTAACACAAGATCTACCAATGAAGAAGAAGCTACCTGGAGATGACCACGACCCGGTGCCGCAGGAGACTGCAATTCTCCAGGCAGGTGTGCCCTCATCACTGAAGACTTCGCACCTTGCAGCATTTGATGCCATTCCCTGCCATTAGTCATCAAAGTCACTGTGGCCTTGAACTTCTTCGCTTCTGGCTCCTTCCAAGGACCAGCTGCAGACCTTGATGGCATCTTGCAAACGGTGGCATACTATTGCATCTCGCTGGTCATTGATGTTCTCATTGCCAGAGATGGACAGCACATTCATTTGACAACAGACATAGCCTTGCAGGGACAGAGGACATTGGGTTCCGCTTCCATCGCTGGGTTCCCCCAGCTGCAGGGCATCATTGGTTGCACCAATGTGACCATGAAGGCACCCAGTGACCAGCCACTCAGATCCATCAAGAGAAAGGGCTTCCACTCCCTCAACGTCCAACTGGTCTGCAACCACAAGAGATTCCACCATGTGTACGCTCGCTTTCCTGGCAGCCGCCATGACTCCTACATCCTCCACCAGCCCAGGCTGCCTCAGATCTTCACTCCAACCCGAAAGTGCATGTATGGATCCTAGGGGACAAGTGATATCCCTTGAAGATATTGTAACTCACCCCCGTACAGGAGCTTGTTACAAAAGTGCTTCTGTTTTTGTTAAAAATATTTTTTGAGGATTCATAGTCAAACTGAAGAAATGTTAGACCAGTTTGTTTTTCAAGAGGGTCATCAAGAGGACTCTGAAAGGACATGTTTGGCAACAACATTTACTGGTTGACACAGGACTCAAGTTAATTATAGAACAGAAACCCTGGTACCTAGGGAAGATGCATGCAGAGAATTGACAGGTCAGAAGGTGGACTTTCTGTTTCCAGTTTCACTTTTGAATTGTTTGGAGTTGGGAATGAACTGTTTAAAAGGGATTTGAGTTTTCAAAAATAAACTGAAGGACAGAACCCCAGCTCAGCTCAACCTGTTCCATCTCTTTAAAAAGCCTGCAGAAAAGGGAGAGAACTTCCAATGAGGGAAGAAGACTTCCAAGAAGAGAAGAGAATTCGCAAGGAAGGAGAAAATACCACAACCCAACTCAGCTTTCCAGCACCTCTCTAAAAGCCCCTGAGAAGTTCAGTATGTTAACTCACCTCGTCTCCTGTCTTTGAAGAAAAGCCTGCTAAATTAATTCTCAACGCCACCTGAAAAGAACTGTTCTAAAAGATCCCAGTGACCTGTCTACGTGTACTCAGAGGCCAGACTGTATGACAGTTTTGGAACACAACGTATGTCATCTGCTGTTTCTTCAAGAATGAACAAGTATTCAGCCCAAGTGGTTTTTTTGGCCTTTTTTTTGTAAATGAGCTCTAAAACACAAATCCCCCTTTTTTGGCTAGTCAGTGTATGTGTGTGTTTGTGTGTTTGTGTGAGTGTGAAGGGATAAGATAAAAATGAAACTTTAATATTTCAATCTGTGTGTTTATGCTTTACTTCATTATTGCTTGAGACTTGTTTTATAATAAACTGATAATTTTGTTGTCTATTAAAGAAACCTGGTTGGTGTGTTTTGTTCTGGGATAAAAATAGAGGCCATGATTGACCACATTGGTAAGTGGGGGAAAAAAATTAAATATATGTTGTGACCCGTGAAGAAGTGGAACTAGAATAAACAGTGCACTCCTCCTGCCTCGGTCGTAACAAGCCCCAAACAGTGGCACAGAGGCATTACAGTCAATGCCACCTGCTCCATAGGACAACCATTGAGCAGGCCATCAGGCTTCTGAAGATGTGATTCCAGTGCCTGGACCAGTCAGGTGGTGCCCTCCAATACCATCCTGCAAGGGGCTCGGTAATTACAGTGGTCTGTTGTGGTTTCCATTACATGGCCCTCCAGAGAGGGACAATGAGACCTGGAAGGAGATAGCTCATTGGGGAGGAGCAGGAGGTGAGAGAGAAGGAGGTGGAGGGAGATGACGCTGAGCAGGGAAGTACCCCTGTTGTACAACAAGGTGGCCTTCTCCTGCCACCTTCGAGGAAGAGGACTTCCCTCCAGTCCCTCATGGCTTCCAGCATTAGATCCAGGTCGGCACCGATAAAGTGAGGAACTGCCCTACCCCAGTGTCAGGCCTCTGGCTCCCCTGTGACATCTTGCTTATCTCTGATGTAGTGGAAGGCTTTGGCACAAACCACAGATCTCTCCCTCAGGACAACCAGAAGTCTCAGTGGTGCCTGCATTGGGAGTCTAAATGAGTCCCACACTTCATCTGACTCACCTCCATTCCTGCCTCCACTGACTCTAAGTGGACAGAAAACCATCTCCATAAGGTCTTCCCCACATGAAAATCTGAACTTTAATCAGTTTCCCCTCGGAGGCAGGTTTCTGACCAAAAACAGACCTGGCTCCTGTTTCCCACCTCTGTGGCGAAAATTCAGCCCATAGACTGCTCCACAAGGTACTGTGATAGAAGAATATGCTGATAGGACTAGGTGAATAGAGGTGGGAGGAAGGTCATGTGGAACATAAACACCAGTATAAACCAGTTGGGCCAAATATCCTGATTCTGTGCTGTAGACTTGAGTGATCCGATGTAATATTGGAAGGAGGAGGGGATTCCAAAGGTTGTCATCTGTCTCTTGTGACCAAAATGTTTCTCAGCAGTCAGTCCAGAATTCACCAAAAGTTTGAGATACCTGGAGGGAGATCCTCTGAGGAATCCAACAGAATTGCTGGATCCTGCAAACTGTGGATTTCCTCCCCTGTTTGCATGGTTACAGACTACGAGCTGTGAATTCTTTGCTGTCTTATCAGAAATAATCTGGTTTCTTCAATTTATGGAGTGGAACCAAAAGATGACAATTCATTTTAAGGCAAAATATTAGGTGCAAATTATTACTTATGAGCGTATGTGACTAGAATTGGAGACAGACAAATGCAGATATGATTTTGGAAATGTTTTATGTACACAAGTGAAATGTAACTTCGACATCTTGTATAAAGGAGTTTCTGTATGGACATTAGAGACTTTAAAGGTTTTTACTGGCAAACTGCTAAGATGCATTTACACCCTTTGCTTTTTGGCTAATTTGCTGTGCTATAATAATATTTGCATTTCCATAGTACTTACCATATCAAAACTACTCAAAACATTTCACAGTTAAATATTTTTCAATAAATTGATATTATGTACTTTAAAATTATATGGAAGGAGCAGAAGTAGCTTATATTTATCAGATAGCTCGGACTCTGGAATAGATGTCTGCCATTAAAATAATTTTCAAGGCCTTTGCAATCAGGTCCACCAGCTAAGTTAGACTTTTCTTGCTTGACAGCAGCCAACAATCCTTTTGATCTTTGGATGCTGAAACCCATTTCTGATCACCTTTTTCACGTTTTAAAATCTTCTCATCAACCCTGGAAGGTTCAACTAAATTTAACAGCTTCATTTACTTTGCTTGCTCTGACTGTCCCTGCATATGACAATCCTTCAGATAGCAGTAGTATTGTTGACATTCCAGAAAATGAGTCTTGATACTTCCAAATCTTGTTTCATACAATAAGCTCTGGCTGAATTGAGCATCGGCATTGTGGCCTTCATTTTGTGCATTGAGCACCAGTAGTATATTATTTCCCATTCATTTGCATATACAAGCCTATGGATGGAGATTTGTTGGAGAGTTAACTTAAATAATGGCGACAGATATCTGACAAAGTGCCTTAACTTGTCAGGAATAATTTAAGGTGCTGATTTCCAAAAAGCCTAATGGGCAGGGAACTGTCAGATGTTGGTGACACTATGGCTCTGATATTTAGTGAGGGCAGGTTCCGTGAGCAGGGGAGAGGAGTTTTGTTTCAGCAAGTCTGGTTTTTGATTCCGCAGCATACATCTTTTGGCTTTAGCAGGTTCCCTGCCCAAAATCCACCCTGATTGACAGGCTTAGCTCCCTATTGGATAGGAATGCTCTGCAGGTAGGGAGCCTACTGTTGGGATAGTGATAGTGTGGAGGTGGGTGGGAGGTTTCGACACTGGAGCGGGGGTCAGATCCCAGGGAATCTTCCGAAGAAGGGTCACTGACCCGAAACGTTAACTCTGCTTCTCTTTCCACAGATGCTGCCAGACCAGCTGAGTGGTTCCAGCATTTCTTGTTTTTATTTCAGATTTCCAGCATCCGCAGTATTTTGCTTTTATTTTAGGTTTAATATGAGGCATGCAAGCTCATTATAATATCTAAATGGATAAGCTGCCTCTTTTTTTATTCTTTCATGGGATATGGGTGTCACTGGCAGGCCAGCATTTGTTGCCCATCCCTAATTGCCCTTGAACTGGGTGGCTTGCTCGGCCATTTCAGAGAGCAGTTAAAAGTCAACCACATTACTATCACATGTAGGCCAGACCAGATCAGGACAGCAGATTTCCTTCCCTAAAGGACATTAGTGAACTAGATGGGTTTTTATGACAATTGATGATAGTTTCATAGCACCATTACTGAGACGTGCTTTCAATTCCAGATTTTTAATTAATTGAATTTAAATTCCACCTGCTGCCATGATGGGATTTGAACCTGTGACCCCAGGACATTAGGCCTGGGCCTCTGGATTACTTTCCCAGTGACATTGCCACTAATGCCACCATCTCCTCCTGGGAATCGGTTGGCTGTCCACCCTTGTTCTGACTTTGTTAAAACCGGAAGTGGGCAAGTTGGAGGTGAATTGGGATTGCGTTTGCGGTTTTTAAAATGTTATCACCCCAATTCACCAAATTTTTTGTGGTTAAAATTACCCCATAGGTGTATATATATAGGTGTATATAGGTGTATAGCTATAGCTCCAGTGTCCACTTATTCTGTGCAGTTAGAAAGCCTGGCCCCTGCCCAACTTTGGGAGATGAAGTTGTCCAGACCCTATTCAATGTCTCCTTGGCTCTTGTCCAAGGACCAAATCTCCAGTCTTTGAGGTCCAGAATGATTCCCTGGCCTGGACCCTTCTCCCTATCCTCCACCACACACGCACCCACCCCCACCCCCACCCCAAATGGTGCCCACTTACCCATTTATACCCATCTGAAAGCAAGTACACCTCAAAATCCACACTGTGTCCCAACTGAGACAGGGAAGCAGTAATTCTCAATAATGGGAGTCTTTGCCCTGGTTCTGTTCTTGGAGTCATCCCCTGATGTTGTGGGTCTTCGACAGGGTGAGCACAGTTTTGAACCTCACAACGCCATCAGACAAAGGCTATTCTCTTCAGCCCTGGATAATGGTACCTCTCCGAGACCCATGTTCAGAAACTGAATTCAGATATAATAAGGCTCAAGAATGTACCAGGGTAATGATAGAACAAACTATTATCTACTGAAACAACACTTTAAATGTCTGGACAGATCAGGAGGTGTCTTGCAGTACAGGGTGTGCCAGAATCAGCAATACTATGTTGTCTGCTATATGCTCCATTGCTTTTCTATCTAAAGAGGCCTAACTATGATGAGGGTAGAGGAGGAGCCCCCTCTACAGCCAACCCCACAGGATAACAGTCACAATAATTCAGAGGATGCCACAATAGGTAAAGCTTTGCAGCCAGTGAGAGTAGTACACCAGGCTGTCATAGAAAAGGCATTTAATTAAGTGCCAGAGTCATTCATTGCTTTAATAGACCTTGTCCACATATGCACGATGCAATGGCCTAATGTACCATTCCAAAGTTGTCCTGTGCTTCACCATGGCAGCCCATTCTTCAATTTGCAACTAATCTATTCTACAACAACATAAAACAGCTCTTTAAAAACATTCAAGTAAAATACTAACATTTTTTTCCCTGTTGATCTGTGGATTTTTGTTCAGTATTTCTCACTCGGAGGACACTCTTTAATGACAAATGTCAATGTTGGCTTAGCAATTTCTGACCACTGAGTAATAGTGAATTTAAAACTTAATGTTAAAGTTTCAAAATTCAGGTCACAAATTGGAGTTGTGACACATTATACAATAGAAATTCCACAAAGTCTGCACCCACAGAGAAACAGTACACATCAAGGCATTACCTAACATACTGCACACAGTTATTCATTGGGTGTTTGCATTCTAGGAGGTCAGATTTCCTCTGTTGCTGTAGATATTTAAAGAACTGCAGCATCAATTTAAAGAGAAATTACCATTGAAAGGCAAAAAAAAAGTTCCTCCAGCAAAGAGAATCTCTACATAACTGGTAGAATGTGACAGGAACCAAATGACTAGATTTGCAGATATTGAAGTGGAGATAATGCTGTAGAACATGTATATGAGCACCTGACACCCTGGACTGTTCACTTTTGGGACAGTGCTCTGGAAACCAAGCAGGAAACCTCTGGTTTTCCCCCCTTCTTGTATGAATTCCTCAATTGCTGCATCTGTAAATCTTCCTCAGCAGTGCTCTACAATGTAATTGAGAATAGTGGCCTCAAATTTCCTCAAGAGGTCACCAGACTCCTGTAGCAACTCCAGCAGGAATCTAGCAGAACCTATCAATTAAAGTTTACAGTTCATCCCATTGATTCCGGAATTTCCCAGTTGACTTTGTCAGGAGTGAAATCTCTGCGCACCCCTTACAAGGTGTATGACACCAAGGAGGAGGAGGCAGGCATAGGGACTTTCTATGCTGGAAGTTCTCACTTCCCCAGCACAGTGGAGGTCAGTGAACTGAGACGAGTGAGGTGAACTGGCTCCAGATGGGGGTAACTGGATCGCACAAAGTTGGGGTAGTCCAGACCTGGAAAGTGGACTGGATACTCAAAGAAATGGTAAGTTTTTAAATTAGATTGCTCCCTTGCACAGGGAGTCAAGGGTAGGACACAGTGGATATTTGGGTATTCAGAGGGGAATGGTCTGGTCCATTCCCCCTCCACCATCCCACCGCAACCTCCCCCCCACCACACACACCCCCACCCCCACCCCCAAGCCCCCACTGCTGAAAATATGGGCTGGCACCAGCTTTTCTGGCTGCAGGGAGCAGGTGGGCACCAGAGATGAATCTGTAGTGACATTATTGCTTGCTGGCTCAAGAAATTCCAGCAGAGATTGCTGGAAGCACAGAGATTGCTCCCTGCAGATCTTTTCGATTGTGTCCACTGGAGGAAGCCGCACACGACTGTTCGGTAGCATCATTCAGTGCACCAAGGATACCTAACTTTTTTTCCATTAACTAATTTTCACCTTTTAAAATGCACACAGCTTTTCTCTTATATAGCGTCTGCCTAAAGACTTTCTGCAAATGTGTAATGTTCTATATTATACTGTTGAAGGGGAAATAGGTGTGCCATACTTCTGATAATTTGATATTCGTGGAAAGCATTTTGGGAAAGGGTTATATTTAAATGTTGGGCTTTAAAGCAAAGTATATTAACAAGCTTTAAAAGCATAAATGAATGATGGTTAAAATATTAATGAACTCAGCATTAAACTTGTTGCCTCAGAAATTGAAAACGCTAAGCAATTTGGTAGCCTGTGTTAATAATTGATAAATACCTCACACTCATTGTGTTGGAAAGTCCCTTGTCGTCTGACATTGGCCCTTGCAAAATCGGTAGAGAAAAATACACGAACAGTCGGGGCGAGGGCGGGGGGACTTGTTCTCCGAGTGCCGCTTAAGTGTCGTCAAGAAGAAAGCCACCCGGGCAGCTGGGGTAGCGGCCGGTGACGCTGTCTGCCTCGGGGAATCCCCTAAGCTGTAAGCGGCATTACGCGAGTGAACTTCTCCTCTCAGGCTTTTAAACAAAATGCCACTAGCGCAGATCTTCACTCAGACTCAAAAGATAAAAATGCTCAAGGGATAGATAGAAGTTTTGTGTCAGTCAAACAAGCTGATGTGTGTTCATTTTGTATGACCATGCAAAGTTGTACTGATTGATTCGACGGAGTCTGATCATAACTGTTGCTCTTCTGTTCACTTGCTGTCTGAGATAAAATCACTTAGTGTTATGTCCTGGCCTTGACTGACTAAAGTGTAAACAATCTGCCCACTGAATGATTAGCTATTGCAAAAGACACAAAGACACTCCTGCTCCTTGCGGTCCCACTAGAAACTCAGCTCTTGGATCCTTTTCGTGCACACTGCATGCTCCACCTAACTCAGACCAAAAGTGGCAATTGAAATTCTATCTACATTATAGGACTCGGATTAGTATTTTAATAGGCCTACCGCCTGGCTCAGATGTTGCTGTGGTTACCTAGCGGCAGTCCCAGAAAAATATCGCCAAGACCACAATGGGGCCCAACATTTTTAAGGCTCTGTCACCCAATTTCCACCAGGTGGGAGGCTTCAGAATTGACTCATATATCCAGTTTGTGAAGGGTGTTGCATTGTTACAGCCTCTGGGTTATGCAATGGTAGAAGTGGGTATTGGGTAGTGTGAGTCAACTGCAGAACATCGGATCCACTTTTTGGAACAACGAATGCCACTGAGCCCAAGAATATATCCATGGCAGGCCCAAATTTGTAACATTACACAACGACAGATTACTTCTTCAGTCTCCCATCTTGGAATAAATATCAACACAGAGTGGGATTTTGGCTTTGTTGCTGCAATTATAAAGGAGCTAAAAGTGAACATTAAAATTAGAATATGTGAAATAGTAAACAGTTCCACAGATGGCACAAAGATCTCAAAGATATGTAAACATTTGGCCCATCTAACTCCTCCTTACACAGAAACCTTACTCAGCCTGCCTGCCCGTTAATAGCATCTAACAGCCTCTTTTAGCCCTATCCATTAGGTCATTCTTGATATTGGGTCATATTGGCACAGAAGGAGGCCATCGAATCTTGTCAGGAAGTATTTCTTCATGCAAGCAGCCCTGAACTTGCTGTCTGTTGTACCTAAATCCTCTTGCCCTGCAGTCATGGTTTAACTTGAAATAGTACTCATGATTAACCTTTTCTATATTACTTAGTATCTAACCTATAGACCACTATAAGACCCCCTTTTGTTCACCTGTTTTCGAGAATGACAACTTCAAGTTTTTCTAACCTTTTCTCATTCTGACTTATTGAGTTTGCTTTCTGCTGTTCACAGCACTGGTTCCAGGGCTTGAATATTTCCAGGTAATTTTGTATTTTGGGGGGAACTGGAAGAGAAGGGCTGGAGCAATTGTTTTTAACATTCTCATTTACAGCATAAATTCAAGGAGTTTTCTATTCATCTCTTCCACTTGCTAAAGTGGGTGATGGAACCCAGATGATCAACCTGAAATATGACCCCTTGCTGTTATTAATATTCCCATGACGTGGCTTTTCTCCTTTGTACATCTCACTGAAATTTGCCACATTTAGAAAATACTTCAGCAAAGACCATAAACAGGCTGATCATTTGGACACCATTATTAAAAGATTGTGCATAGATGTACTATGTCCTCGCATACTCTTGCAATGAAGGTCCTGAGTCACTACAGCTGGCCTCAATATTCCAAGACCTGGGAAAGATGGCAATAATTCAGGATTACTGTGCCTGATCAGTGCTCAAGCTAAAAGGTGCACATGTGAATTTTGTATATGAAAACATAATTAAGCTGAGCTGGAATTGCTTTGCTGGTTGAATCGTTTGCCTACCTTCAGTACCAAGGTCCATACAGGGAAAATGGCCGCTTAGAAAATATGACAGAGGACTGTAAGTAGTTGAGGCAAAAACGAACAAGCAGATATTCTGTGCTGTTGGAGAATCAGTGACTAATGCCACAGGATTTGGCATTTTCCTGAGTTCACTATTTCAGCTGCATTGCTGTGCAGAGATGCTGAGGCATTTTCCCACAACATTTATACAGCACCTCTAATGTAGTAAAATGTCCCAAGCTGCTTCACAGTAGCATTATCAAACAAAATTTGGCACCGAGCCACTTAAGAGGATATAAGAACAGGAAGGAGGTAGATTTTAGGAACATCTTGAAGGAGGAGTGGTTTAGGGAGAGAATTCCAGAGTTTAGGGCCCAGGAAGCTGAAGCTACGGCCACCAATGGTGTAGCGATTAAAATCAGAGATAATCAATAAGTCAAAATTAGAGGAACACAGAGATCTCTGAGGGTTGGAGAAGGTCGCAGAAATAGGTTGACAGAAAAATGAGAATTTTAAATTAAGACATTGCTGGACCAGCTAAAACAAGGGTGGTAGGTGAAAAGAACCTAGTGCGAGTTAAAATACGGGCAGCTGAGTGGAAAGGGAGATAAGAGGCAGAGAATCATAGCAGTAGCAGCATAGAAGGAAGCAAGTGCATATGCGAGTGCTAGTTCTTGAAGTTGATCATGTAAGCTGCTGAAGAACTCCCCGAGCTGCTTTTCCCTCCTTTTAGTGGCTGAACCGAATTGGAGAAGACCCAGGAGCTGGCCTCCTGCCTAACCTTTTGACCACAATGCTATGAGGTCAAGGGAAAGAAAAGGGTGGAGAAACAAGGTGAAGTTAGTGAGGGAAAATCCCTAAAACAAATTCAAAGAACTCTCTTAACTCGCCTTAACTTGCATCTGCTTAGATCATTCATTTCACAGGTTAGCAAATGAGATAAAGATGTTCCCGAAGCAGAAGCCTGGAGAAGCTGCATAAATTAGATTACTTAAAAAATAACTGGTGCCAAAGAAAATAATTTATCGGGTATTCAATTGCGTTAAATGCCTATTCTAACATTACAGTCTTACTTTTATGGGTTAATATAAAGTATCTAGATGCAAACTGGAAGAAATATTCTAATTTTCATGACTGTTCAAGTAAATCCTTGGCCTAACGATGCATCATTTAAATCCTGACAACTAAGGATTTTTCTCCAAAATTTCTGTTGAGCTATTCCATTGAATCGAAGTGGGTTGAACGAGTCATCCAGGAAGCAACGCATCATCAACTGTGGAATAGGCCATTCTCAGCAGGGGGAGCAAAGTCATTTCTGCAATTACATTAAAAGACATATTTTTTATTAAAACAACTGGACTTCTTAATTTGAATAAGAGATCAATTATATTTCTGAACTTAAATAGCATGTCATTAGTAACGCTGGTTGGTTTAAAAAGTGCATAAAGTAACTCAGCTCTACAAACAAATCCCCTCAAAAATATTGACAACTTAATATTTAGCTTTACTATTTGCATGAGAAGAGCAAATAATCAGTGGTAAATGATGTTTTTAAAATATCTATTATTTTGGCACGGTTTGACATTTACCCGCAAAGGTTATTGCCTTACAGATAAAAATGGCAATCGACTGTGCTGTAGAGACTTCTGTATGACTTGAGCAGCGCTGCCTTCTGTACTCGGTGGACACGTACGTTAGCTGCAAAGTTGCCTTATGTTGTCCCCTATCGCAAACCAAACTTTTTAGTGAAATTGAATTTTATCTGTTCATAAGAAGTGGGTGTCGCTGGCAAGACTGCATTTAATGCCCACATCTTGTAATGTCAACATTTCTACGGTGGTGTAAGGGCAAGTAACGCTCATTGTCAATAGGTCCATCCAATTTTTTTCTTGTTCTTCTTAGATTGTTAGGTCACTTTAGAGGACATTAGCAGACAAACCAAGAACGGATAAACAGGCTCCATTAGTGAACTAGATTTTATGACAATTCGGCAATTTTCGTGGTCTTTATTTGTTACAAATTAACAGATTCGTTGAATTTAAATTTAAAAATCGCCCTGATTAGATTTGAACTCACGACCTGTCAGTTACTAGTCTAGTACCTTACAATGCCGTGCTTATCTTGCTTAAAATCAATCTTCCATACCAAATGTTAATGTCGCCCTCAGCTGCGTTGTAAACTAACAAATAAAGTGAGTGTCTCGAAAATAAACCTGGATCTTTCATGTAAAGCACATTCAGTGCTGTTACACTGTGATTTTGGTTCAAGAACGCTAGGATTAAAGAACCAGGTCTGCACTGCAGGACTGAAGAAAAACAGGACACGCATTATCACAGTGAATGTAAATATAAGATTTGCAGCAACTTTGCTGTTTTACTGTCCTGAGAAGTTTTCACTATGCTTTGTATAATCTAGACAAATCATCTACTGTTCAAACATATGCACAAACATGTGAATATCACATGAAGAATTCGTCTCAGAATTTTCTCACCTTTTACCATAAGCATTTATACTGAGGAAGCCCTCCAGGAACTTTTAATTGTTTACTTGGAAAAATTGAACACAGTGATATAATTAACATTCTGTGACCAACAAGAAACACATTAACCAGGGATTATTTCATCCATCTGAATTTAACACCATTCCACATCACATATAGATTGTTGCAGTAATTGATGCTCTTACTGGCATATGGACAACAGATAATAGGCAAAAAGGCATTTGATAAGGTGCCACAAAGGAGTTACTGGACAAGGTAAGAGCTCATGGTGTTGGGGGTAATATATTAGAATGGATAGCTGATTGGCTAACTAAAATGAAACAAAGTCGGGATAAATGGGTCTGCAAACTGTAATTAATGGGGTGCCACAGGGATCAGTGCTGGGGCCTTAACTATTTACAATCTATATTAATGACTTGGAAGAAGGGACCGAGTGTGTTGTAGCCAGATTTGCTGACAATACAAAGATAGTTGGGAAAACAAGTTGTGAGGAGGACACAAAGTGTCTGCTAAAGGATATAGGTAGGTTAAGTGAGTGGGCAAAAATTTGGCAAATGGAGTAACATGTGGCAAAATGTGAGGTTGTCTACTTTGGTGGAAGAATAGAAAAGCAGAATATTATTTAAATGGAGAGAGACTGCAGAATGCTGCTGTAAGAGGAATCTGGGTGTCCTTGTGCATGAATTGCAAAAGGTTAACATGCAGGTTCAGCAAGTAATTAGGAAGGCAAATGGAATGTTCAATTTTATTGCAAGGGGGATGGAGTATAAAAGTAGGGAAGTCTTGCTACAACTATAAAGAGTGATGGTGAGACCACACCTAGAGTACTGTGTACAGTTTTGTTCTCCTTATGTAAGGAGGGATATATTTGCATTGGAGGTAGTTCAGAGAAGGTTCACTAGGCTGATTCCTAGATGAAGGGGTTGCCTTATGAGGAAAGGTTGAGCAGGTTGGGCCTATACTCACTGGAGTATGGAAGAATGAGGGATGATCTTGTTGAAACATATAAGATTCTGAGGGGGCTTGACAGGGTAGATGCTGAGAGGATGTTTCCCCTCTTGGGGGAATCTAGAACTAGGGGGCACAGTTTCAAAATAAGAGGCCTCCCTTTTAAAATAGAGATGAGGAGAAATTCTTTCTCTCAGAGGGTATTTAATCTTTTAATTCTCTTCTCCAATGAGCAGTGGAGGCTGGGTCATTTTTGATCTATAAGGGAGTCAAGCGTTATGGGGGAGCCAACAGGAAAGTGGAGTTAAGGACATGATCTTATTGAATGGCAGAGCAGGCTTGAGGGGCTAAATGGCCTACTCCTGCTCCTATTTCTTATGTTCTTATGATAAGTTAGTTGCAAGGCTATATTCAAGCATAGCACTCAGATTATATCATAAATCATGAAAAAAGCTCAAATTATTTATGAATATTGGCAGAACCCTGAAGCTGAATTACTATTTTAAAGTTTGTTACTATTTATTTTACCTACTGAATAGCTGGTGTAAAAGAAAATCTGATTTTCTGCTTGTCAAGTGATGGGTGTATTGAATAGAGCTGCAATTGCATAGCTTAGGTGAAAGTGTTAAGCTCACTGTGATATTTAAGCAGAAGGAACATAACATCACATGACAGACACTGCAATAAAATAGATTGTTTTGATCTTCAACAGCAAAGTATCAGTATGTGAACTATGGAGCTTATATTGCACATAGAAATATGCCCAGCAATATTACAAAACAGTCATATCATTGAAGAGCTCAGATGATACCTTATATTGTGAGACTGAATATTGACTGGTTTGTAACCTTCATCTGACATCCAAAGTATGTATGCAGCTGTTTGCTTTTAAATATGTTTCCTCTCTTCTGATGCCAATGGTTCATACTAGGTTGTGATTCCACAGGTATAAGATGCCCTTCAGCACTTCACTTGTATGGACATTCTTTGTTCCTAAGTCCAGCTGTACTATTCCACCACAGAGGCATCACAACCAATTCTGATCCTACTCTCATCCAATGCCCACGTAGTCACACTTTCCAGCAGAGCTCATTGGACTGCAATCAGAAGTGGAAACCCTGATTTTTCTCTCTCTAACCCAGGAATGCCTAGGCAAACAGTACCAACATTACTGCTGGGCTGGTAGAGATCAGCTAACTTCACACATACCAGGAACAGTTTGAAATCTTTGATTCAGTTGTACACTGTGCAGTCCCTTCAACAGTTAAGCAATGAGGGGGGAACTTGTTTTAAAACCTGATAATCTGTACAGTAAATGAATTGAGTGGTTTTGTTTTGATTTGATACTTTTTTATTTTACTGCCTGTATCAAGATCAGTATGTAATTGGTGTGGGATGATTTAATGGCTCGTGGATTAACAATTATCATATAATCATTGCAAATTTATAAGAACATAATTTGCAGTAGATTACTAGGAAGTTCAACATCTATATTAAAATCCTTGAGTAGTGACACTACCAGACTTCCAGTGCATTGGATGTAGCTCAGTGGTAGAGTGCATGTTATGCACGTATGAAAGGTTTGGTTTGATCCCTGGAAGCTCTATGCAAATCCTGAAGCAAATTAAAAACGAATCCAAAGTAAGGGGATTCTCCTGTTATAGGGGAATTTTTTATCCCTCAATAAAAATCACTAAAACAGGTAATCTGGTATGTATCTCTGAGGGACCTTGTTATATGCAAATTGACTGCACTTCAAAAAGTACTTAATTGGCTGCAAAGCGCTTTGAGATGGTCTGCAAAGCGATGTATAAATATAAATTCTTGCTTTCTTGACATTAAAATTTAATGGCTAATGCTCTCATGATATTGTCTATTCCTACTGCTCCAGAGGTGGCGCTGTAACCCCTCACTTGCTTTGTCAGCCCTCCCCTGCTGCCTGCTGTCTCGGCCCCCAATCACTTCAGGATCTTGCATAAACCGTGTTGATGTTATCTGCCTCGCAATGCACCCACTTGTTCCTCTGTCCGTCTAACTGTAAGCAGCATCACAGGAAATTCACTAATATAACTTTTTAAATCATTACCAGGATACTCCTTCAACATAAAAACTACACTTCCTTGTAATTTCCTAATGGATCTGCACATCTTCAAACCTCGAGCCACTGTTCTTCTCTGACCACTGCCTCCTACTGGCCGACTGTCACTTACATGAAAACCAGAAGGTTGGCAGGGGATATGGAAGCTGAACATGAAATTATTGACTCCAGAAAACATTGAGGAGCTCATAAGGGACCACAAAGGTTGAAGAACTGTGAAACCCCTTTTGAGTCCCAACACTGGTGGGAACCGATCAAGGTGAACCTCAAGAGGTTCTTCATCGCCAAAGGTGTTCAGAAGCGAGAGAGAGAGAGACAGAGGGAAATGTCCCAATTCCAGAAAAAGCATGCAGAATCTGCTTCTGCTGCACTTGATGGGGGGAGGGGGGGGGGGGGGGGTGATGTCAAGGTGGATCACCAAGAGGTGAAGAGCCAGCAGGCCTCAATCTTTGTTGCAAAGGCTTCCAACACTGCTCTGTGGAGCAGGATGCGATGGGCTCACGTTTCTTCTTCCATAAGGTACACGGAGAGAGCTCTGTGATCAGCAGCCAGAAGGAAGAGGACGGCTCAGTAGAGGCCTGCTACCCAACCCGAACCCGACGGGACCCGAAGACATGTGTCGGATTCGGGTCAGGTTGGGCCCATCTTCCAAGGCCGGCTTTCAGGCTCGGGTCGGGTCGGGCCGAGTCCAGGTCAAGTCGGGTCGGGCCGGACAGGTAGGGTAAGTGCTCCGTTGGTAAGTATTAAAAATAAAAAACTTACCTGAGCTGGGAGTCCAGGATGAAATTGAGACTGCGCAGTGAGCGAGTGGCGTCACTATGACGTCTCGCGCATGCGCTGCAGCTTCTTGCAGATTCAATGTCAGGAAAGCAAGTAAAGGGATGGTCGGGTCGGGCTAGGGTCGGGCCAAGTAGTGGCGGGTTCGGGCCGGGTCGGGCTCGGGTCTGCTATGGTTTGGTTCGGTTCAGGTTGGGTTCTTTTTCCCAACCTAAAGCAGGCCTCTATGGCTTAGTAGCGTCATTGCAGCCTGACATACTAAGAATCAGCAAATTCTTTTTCACCAGGCTGTATGACGTGAAGTCCATAGACAGCACAACCTCCCAGTCCTACCTGTCCTCTATCACAAAGGACTTAGATGACAATATGCGGGAGAGTCTGGACAAACTGCTAACCCTGGATGAGCTGTCAAAAGCCATCAGGTCCTTCGAGTCAAGTAAAACTCCTCAAAGCGACAGTTTACCAGTCAAGTTGTATTCGACTCTGTGGGACTGGATTGGCTGGAAGTGTATGAAGAGTATGTTTCTGGCTGGCAGCATGTCAGACTCCAAGAAGAAAGGCATCATCACCCTCATCTACAAGCAAAAGTGGGAGAGGGAGGAACTCAGAAATTGGCAGCCCATGCTACTGCTTAATGTGGACCACAAAATTCTGTCCAGGCTCATTGCCAATTGGGTCACATCTGCTCTGGAGTTAGCGATTCACTGTGATCAGACCCGCACTGTACCCAGCGGGAAGATCTCCAATAGCCTTGTGCTACTCAGGGATACGATCACCTATGTACGGGACAGGAGTGGGTGGACACCTGCCTCATCAGCTTGGACCAGAGAAGGCGTTTGACAGGATGTCGCACACCTACAAGATGGACGTGCTCTCCAAAATGGGGTTTGGGGAGGGAATCTGCATTGGATCCAACTGCTCTACACAAACATCAGTTTCAGTCAATGGGTGGGAATCAGAAAGTTTTCCAATCGAATCTGGAGTCAGGCAGGGCTGTCCTCTCTTCTGTCTTGTTCCTGTGCTGTATCGAACCTTTTGCTGAGTCAATCAGGAAGGATGCGGGCATAAGAGGGTTGACGATCCCAGGCTGTGGAGGCACTCAGGTCAAAACCTCGCAGTACATGGACGACATCTCCATCTGCTTGGATCCACTGTCAGTTTGCAGGACGATGAGCATCTGCAGACCAATTCAAAGTGGCCTCGGGAGCCAAAGTAAATGGCAGCAAGAGTGAGGCCATGTTTTTTGGGAACTGTGCCAACCGATCCTTTGTCCCCTTCACCGTCAGGTCAAACTACCTGAAAGTGCTGGGAATATGGTTCGGAAGAGCTTGAGTCAAAACTGGAAGGAGCGTGTAGCCATGGTAAAACTGGGCATGTGGGAGCGATGCTCCCTCTCCATTGCAGGTAAAAACCTGGTCATCAAGTGCGAGGCGCTCTCGGTGTTGCTCTACATGTCCACAGGTCTGACCCATACCCACTCCTGCACTGTGGCGGTCACTCAAGCCATCTTCCATTTTATCTGGGGATGGAAAATGGACTGTGTGCAAAGGAACATGGTGTTCAAACCTCTGGATAAAGGGGAAAAAACGTACCCAATGTTGCCCTCATCCTGATGGCCAAGTTTGTATGTGGCTGCATCAAGCTGCGCATAGACTCCTGGTATGCAAACACCAAGTGTCACTACATGTTGAGGTTCTATCTGTTCCTGGTGTTGTGAAGGATGGGTCTGGCCACGTTGTAGTGGAATACTCCATTCACTTGGACCGTGCCATACCATCTATCCCTCATGGAAATGTTTGTACAGAGAAACACCTTTGATCACATGTCCATCAGGCAGTGGTCTGCAGGTAACGTCCTTGAGGCCCTACAGGAGGAGGAGATGGTGGATCCTGTTGGGTGGCTTCCCAAGCAGACTGTCAAACTCATTTGGCAGAATGCCTCATCACCAGAACTTTTAAACAAGTACCAAGACTTAGCTTGGCTTGTGGTAAGAAGGGCCCTCCCCATCAGATCATCCATGCACGCCCGGAGACTCACCAGCTCTGCATGCTGCCCTCGAGGCAGCTACGACAGGGAAGAGATTGTCACCCACCTCCTTCTGGAATGTGCCTTTGCAAAGCAAATCTGGAAAGAGATGCAGTGGTTTTTGTTCATGTTCATCCCGAGCAGCTCCATAATGCAGGACTCAGAGCTCTACAGGCTATTCCCAGGGACACACACTGAGATAAACATCAGCTGCTGCTAGAGGACCATCAAGTAGGTGAGGAAGCACTTTGCTCTGCCCAAAACCTGCTGGCCTTACAGTGCAAAGAGCTGTCCATGACCAAGTGTTGCAGACTGGTACATTCCAAGGTCCAGAATAATGTGCTGAGGGACGCATTAAAACTTGGGGCTCAATGGGGAAAGGCCACTGTCTAAGGTCCTCCCACCATAGTATACTGAGAGGATGGAACCCGCGTAAAACCCTGGCTGTATGCACCAGAGGATGTTTGATATGAAATGTAAATGTAATTTGTAAATATAGCCTGTAATGGCAAATGTAGTGAGGCACCTCATGTACTGTATTGAAATAAACTGATCTGTATTGCACTTTGTGTAATGGCAAATTTGAACTGTTATTGATTGTATTTTTACAAATTTTATAAATAAAGTAGATGTTTGAAAAAAAAAGGTTCTCCCAGGCTGACTGCGTAAGGTCCACCCACCATAGTATACTGAGGGTCTGTACGCACCAGAAAATGTGTGACATGAAATGTAAATGTGTATTGTAAATCTAACCTGTAATGGCAAGTGTAGTGAGCCACTTCATGTACTGTATTGCAAGAAACTGATATGTACTGCACTCTATGTAATGTCAAATTTGAATTATTATGTTTCGTATTTTTACAAATGTTATGAATAAAATATATTTTTGAAAAAAATCACATTGCCATTATTTAACAGATACAAGCCACTGACTGATTTACAAGTTGCAAGATACGTTTTTTTTCCCCTCTTTCTAGTAAATGAGTAGGATCTATTTTGCTAGTGTCTATTTCCTTTTCTAGTGATTAAACTAGTTAAAGAATTTTAAGAGAAACCTAAAACCATGAACTATTTATTATTTACACAATAAAACTGCACAAACAGTTTAATATTAGGTTTTGTGGGTCTGTTTAAAAAAGGTCTTTACAGTCTAGCATGTCGGACAACATCACAGGGCCATATAAGATACAATTTAATATCAGCGAGTATCAACACTAAAATTTACATATTTCAAAAATAGACAATAAAAGTTCTAATACAAAACAACACAATATTTGTAGAACTGTCTGGTCATAATCATGTTAAATGGTTCAGTATAATGGGTTATCATGCCAGGAACACCATGTACCTTGTAACAGCAGAAGAAGATCGCACTAGCAGTAAATATTACTGCTTCTCAGTTTGCTCCCTTAGCTATCTCAAAAAACTTAACTAAAGCTGTAACAATTTCCATAGCTGGCACAAGAAACTGAACAATCACCATTTCTGAAATTCAGATCTATTTGTATATTTCTTAATATTTTCAGGTTAATTCAAGTGGTGTATCTCCATTTTATTTTACAAATGCTTGCTGATAAAAATCACTTAATCCAATAGTTTATGAAGGAAGACACATTCCCTCCCACCCCAAATGCACTGTAGTGTTGACAGAGTGTTGGAAATCCATTACATGACTGGGGAAAAGAGACTGTCATCAGTGCATTACCATTGCAGTTTATTTCAAATCAAGTGATTACCTGACAAGGTCACAATGCTCATACAGCGTAAATCAGTCTTTTGTTGTCCAACATTTCCCCCAAGATGTAAATAAAATGGTAAGTGGTGTGAGGTCATTTGCAGTGGGCTAAGGTACTGCAAACAAATGTTAAGTTAGATAGTCTATCTATTGTTACAACCAGGTGAAGAAGGGGTCTAGGGCTCCCCTCTCAGCCTTTTCCTGGTTTGGCCATAATTTTTAAAACACCGTGCTTTTAGCTTCCCCTCAGTGAGTCCTTGCTCACTGCTCTCTAATTGTAATTGTAAAGAAATGAACCAGACAGGTTTTCTCAGATTTAAACAAGGAAGGTGTAAGTTTATTAACCTTAAAACTCTAACTCAGCTAAAACTCCTAAAAATACACGACGTGACCATGTTAGCATGCATAGGCGATAAATACACATGAAATTGAGACAGGGGAGGAGAAAGAATTAAAGGGGAAAGGTTAGAAGTAATAAATGGAGTTCAGTTACTGATTTTGGATTGGATGCAAAGTCTTTGATTGAGGTTACATCTTGCAGTTCTTGTTGGGGCCCAGTGCACACTTTCAAACTTGTTTTGCTGGTCTTCTGTCTTGAGGCTTAAGTTACTTCTGTGGGTCCCTGGAACTTTGCAGGAGGGAGAGAGAGAGACAGAGAGAGGGAGTGCTCTCTTCTTGAAGTTCAATTGCAGTCTCTTCCTTTCAGTGTCAGCCACAACTCAAAAAGCCCCAGGTTGGCCAGCAGGTTAGTCATGTGACTAGCTCCCTGTTTGAAGCAGCCTCTCTTACAAGGTTTGTGCATTCCTCTGAGCTTACCAGACACTCTCAGTGGGGTGGCGGGGGGGGGGGGGGGGGGGGGGGGGGAGGGGTTGGAATGCTAGCTCTTACACAGTCAATGTCTCTTAATGTCTTTTGATCATCACTATTGACAAAACCGATCTGGCTACTTGGATCAAGGAGTACTCGCATGCAACTGTCTTTTAGAATGTAAATGTGCAGCCATGTTTTCAGCCACTGTTCTGTGGTCTTTTTAAACAAGTTTCTTCAATGTCCAGTCACAGTTCAAAGATAATGTTCCATATGACAAAATCAATATGTTTCATTTTGGCAGGTGTGGTTTCTGTCACACTATGCTGATAGCAAAGTATTGATAACACCTACTGGCATACTAAGAACTAAGCCTCTAAAGTATTAAGACTATTTCAATGACTGAGTAGCAAATAGGATAATTCCTTTAAAATAAAAGAAATGACTTTATTAATTTTAGTCCCATATATCACCAAAGTAAGGAGGGATTTAAAAGGATATTTGAACTTTGCTGTAGAAAGAAATTAAGTGATCTTATTAGATTATGGCTACAGTAATTTTTCTGCAATGTGACTCAATTTCATTTGAAGCCCATTGGAGCGAGTTATTTCTGACTGCCTCCTCTGCATGGATTAGGTGATGCTGGGACATGGCAACACTCTTCCCCATAACATTTCAAGGTGTGGTGAACCCTTTCTCACTTTCCATGTCAAAAATGTTTTTCAACTTAACTCAATGTTTCAAATACAAAATTGTAACTAACACTCCAATCAAAAATTTGGATGAAAGCAATCCAGAATGAATATAGGTCATGTAAACCACAGTAGCTATGTTTCTTCAGTGACACTTACAGTTCTAGGTGTAATGGCCTGTACCAACTGGTTCATGTTAATGATGCATTATGAAAATTATAGTGAATAAACATAATGTTAAGTTGTTCAGAGTTGTAGTTTGCAGCTGAAATAGGTCTGTTATTTTTACCTCTTCCAGTGCTTTGCTGATGCCACCCTATAACCAGCCCCAAAGAGATGGGCAACACCAATTTTTTTTTCTCTTTCACTACGGGGAACTGCCTGACCTTTGATGATGCTTCTCGAAGTCAAAGTCAGTTCCCTATATTTGGAGGACATACAATTTTCATGAAGGTACATCTTATATTCTAGATTTTATAGCATTTCAAATGTGTTATTTACTTACTCAGTCCAAATCACTGTGGTTAGATTTTTGAAAGACAAAAAAAAACAAGGACTCATCTGAACTGATTCCTGTAAAGTACAGACATTACAGTAAATGTATTTTGTCTTAAACAGTTTGATGACTCTGTCGGGTGTGCCAGATGGCAGGCTGTTCCATTTAATAGGTGAAAGCAGAAATAGTTCTCTCATTCTGTTTGGAATTATGTTGCCTTTTGTTTTCACTACAATGTACCTAATGTCAAAATATTTTGTTATTTGACAGTAGCCTTTAAAGCTTGAATACTGCTGTAGCATTTCTGAACCAAAACTAAAAAAATAAGAATATATCTTTAATTTATTCCATGAGCACTGCATTAATTGGTGCTCTTTACTTCTTTCTCTAGCTTGCCTTATAACATTCAATTTTAGAATCTGCTGCAAATTATTTTGCAACTGCAAGAAATCACATTTATATAGTGGCTTTAACATGGAAATATCCCAGGATACTTGCCATGGGGATGAGGGGGAAGAAGAAAAATAAGAAGGAATAAAAGAATGGGTGCTGAGCTATGGTACAGGATCTAGTACTGGTGGCAAGAAGGTCAAAAAGTTGGATTTTGAGAAGATTTTTGAAAGAGAATTGGAGAAGCAGAGAGTCTTAAATAGTTTTTAGGCAGCTGAAGGCTCTGTCACCAAATGTTGGACAAAGGGAGGGAAATGCACAAAAAGGTCAGAGCTGAAAGAACAATGAGGATGGGACAAGTGTGAGACTGGAGGAGTTTGTAGAATTTGACTGGAATTGGCCATGGAGGGATTTTACAGCTGCCATGAAAGAAACATGGTGCATATTTGAATGCTGTAAAGGTCTCTTAGGGTTGATACAAATCAGGAGTATTTTGTTCTCAGTGTTTATTCTATGGTTAAGTATAAGGCATTGATATATTACTTTTCCTTTTGTGTACTATTTTGCTGAAATAAGTGTAATGCGTTGTCAACATCATGGTATTATTTCCCCATCAGCCAGATCATCACTGGACAAGTAATCCAGAAGCCCAGGCTAATGTCCTGGGAAACACAGGTTCAAATCCCACCATGGCAGCTGATGGAATTTAAATTCAATTAATTAATAAAAAGTCTGGAATTGAAAACTAGACTCAGTAATGGTGCCATGAAATTATCAATTGTTGTAAAAACCCATCTGGATAACTAATGTCCTTTAGGGAAGGAAATCTGCCGTCCTTACCTGGTCTGGCCTACATGTGACTCCAGACCCACAGCAATGTAGTTGATTCTTAACTGCCCTCTGAAATAGCCTAGCAAGCCACTTCGTTCAAGGGCAATTAGGGATGGGCAACAAATGTTAACCTGCCAGCAATACCCACATCCCATAAAAAAGATTTTTTTAAATATAGATGTCAGGAAGTATATTAATCATATGCATGGTGTATTACTGGGATTGTTTCGTGTGTGTGAAAGGTTAGATTGGGTTTCCAGTATTAACCAGGGATATCATTCAGCAGGAGACTCTTTAACTTCAAACATAAAGAAAAGCGCTCGTTTGGCAAATCTACCATGATTCAACTTGACATCCCTATGAATAACCCGCAACTCCTGAATTCGTAACTCAGCGACTGTCCTTTGAACATTATGATAAAAGCCTTGTTGGTTTTCCTGATAAGACTCCAAGATCTGCTATGTCCTCTACTTTTGGTGGTCCCAGCTTGTCGCTCCGTCAATTTATATAGAGACCTTTAGCTTTGCGGTGAGTTGGCTGTGTAGGTCCCGTAATAGTGGCAGTATAGAAAATGGTAGGGACTATGAATGCAATATACAAAGATATATGTTATCTGTTTTGTTTTAATTGGTGCAAAAGAATAGAACTGAGAGCTGCGAATATAAGGACGGCACATACTTTTTTCCGAGGTAGACGTTCATCATTTTATTTAGACATGTTTTTACTTTAAACATTAGTCCTTTGACTGAGTTAAATAAATTGAACTGTACAGAGTCAACATTGCAGTATTCTGTTTAACGTCCCCAAATCATTTCACAAATCTACAAGATTGACCCTTGCAGTCAGACTTGGGAAGAGGTGGGGCAATACGAGAGAAAGCAAGGCAATTTGGATGAGGCCAAATCCACTTACCTGGTTGGAGGGGAGTTATGGTGGGACTGCCGAGTCCAAAGCAAAGGGAGTTTTAATCTTTCTATTTTCCGGTTAGAAATTGGAATGATTCTGGAAGATTTTTCCCCATTCCATCTGCCGTTATACGTGTAGGGTTTGGCTATTTGGCTCTCTTTTATACTGTAGACTGACATAAATAAAATTTTATCCATCAAAGGAAAATCTAGAAATGAAAGATTTTCTCAAATGTAATCATAGCATGAATTAATATAGTAAACTCAGCATTGTAAATAAAATTCTATTCTAGTTTTAATTACTCTGAAATATTGATACACATTCCACGTTGTGAGTCTGTAAACTTTAGAATATAGACACTGACACCATAGCATCATTTAATCATACAGCACAGGAGACCATTCGCCCCATCAGGCCTGTGCCGGCTCTGTGATATTTGATGTCAGTGACGAATAGCACTCATTTACCAAACTGCTTCACTGCCGCTTCAAATACATGTTCACTAATGCACTCTGTGCTATGCGTCTGAAAAGCTCATTTCTAAAATATTTCTTTTAAATCTGCCCCGCTCAAAATGTGAATCCAGGTCGTGTGTGAGGAAGAATGAAACATCTTTTCACAATGATGGTGAAAAATAAAGGGACAGGTCATGACTCACAATGTGAAGTCTGGTTGCAGGGGAGTGGTGTGGGGTTACATGAATCAAAAGAGATCGTCTATGTCGGTTTTAAATTGAGAAAAATGCACCACTTCCTAATAGTAACATTCAAAACATTTCTTACTCATTTCTAAGTGGGAAGGGCTTCTGGCAGCGGCTGTACAAGTTCTGTGATTAGAATTAATCTTAAAAAAACTGTATTCTCACTAAAAATCCAACCTATAAAAATGCAGCATTGCTGGTGAATATAAATAATGCAAATTAGCTCTTACCAAAAAAATCATCCGCATATAGCATATAACAATTTCTGTAAGAGAACTTGGAAACACCCGTCTTTTTATAAATAAATTGTTATACATTGAGAACTACAATTATTAACATAATCCCATGCATAAGGACACTGCATATATTAGATCTGTACCGAAATGAGCTCAGCAGAATTGTGTCACATCTTAAAAGTTGTTTACATTCTGTTTGGTGTCTCTGATCTGTTGTGCTGTGCATTTCGGTAGAATACTGATGAGAAAATGATAAAGCAATAATATACTTTGCAAACAGAAGTCTATTTCCTGAAACAACATCAAGCCTATCCGAAAGTGATTGTTTATAACAATTATGATCAGTAGATTTGCCAGAAGGATACCTGGACTCCAAAAGGTTAAATTAAGAGAGGAGACTACAAACTACGGTTGTATTTCCTGGAGCTTAGGGGTGATTTGATCAAATTTGTCAAGATGTTAAGAGCAACATATAGGGTAGATAAAGAGAAACTATTGCTAGTTGGGAAGTCTAGGACGAGGGGGCATTGTCAAAAAATATAGCCAGATTTTTCAGGAGTGAAATTAGGAAACCCTTCTTCACCAAAGGGTGGTAGAAATTTGGAACTCTCTTCCGCAAATTGATTGATAGATCTTTGTCAGCCAAAGGCATCAAGGGATATAGGTCAAAGGCAGTTTGGTCACAAATCAGCCATTATCTCATTGAATGGCTGAACAGGCCCGAGGGGCTAACTGGCCTACTCCTGTTCCTGAGTTTTAATGTTCCTATTACAATATATAACTATAAACGCGGTCTGTTTACTCTTTGGGGAAGGAAAGATGGAGAGCTCCAAATGGCATTATGAAAGCGCTCAGAGAGCAATATTTTTAACAGCCGTGCTTTATTGAGATATCTAAAAAAAATACTTAGCCAGAAAGGGGGAAACACGGCACAAGCTTTACAGGTATTAAAGTAACATTCTAAGAAACTGACAATGAAATTACACTCGTCACAATGTTGTTCTGCTTGCGAGTTAGCTGAGACCTGAATCAAACTGAAAGCCAGTCCAAATATAGCACTGACACTCCCTTTATAACTTTTCGTATTAGCCGTCGTATTTTATAAACACCGTGTGAAATTGTTGGGAAACATTTATTTAAAATAATTGCAGGCATTGTTGCACCGTTCTGTTTTTGATCAATAAACATGACTAAATCCCAGACTGCCCAACAGGTGTTTTTTGGGAGGGTTCTCAAATTTCGGAGCTTTGTTTTCTTCAAGCTTGTACTCACATTTACAGCGTGAACCCAGTCAGAATATAAGAAATCAAACTAAATACACGCGGTATTTAAGCCTTCCATCTTGTTGAACTTGAACAATACGGGAGTCATTTTGAAGAGGAAGTGTCAGGTCTAATGGAAAGTCCGGCCATATTTCAATCGTCCATATTTTTCTTTTAACATGATTTCACGATATTATATAAAATACATAGAATACGTTGTAACCCGAGTTTAAATAATTGTCTGTTGAACTATTGAATTGACTGATCCAGGTCATTAATATCTGCAACTTACAATGACGGGAAATAGGTTCGTCTTTCAGTTCTTAAACTGTAGGTGAACAGTCAAAATACATGCTGGTACAATAAATCAGTCAAAGATACCATCCAGTTAATCACTCTCAGACTCTTTCACACTGTAATGTAAAATAATTAAATTGCTCTTTCTTTTTATTAGAAACGGAGTTCCGGTAAATTATATTTAAATACAGAAAATGAACTCCGGACAAAATTTTTTTTTGTTTATTTTGGATCTTGAACAAAATTCACAGAATGTGAGCGTTACGCTAACAGTACACTGGTACGGGTATAAAATATTGTTGGCGTCCCCGTTGCCTCTCTGCACATTGTGGGTCCACTTCCTGTCAGTGAACAGACACTAAACCGTCATTGCTTCAGCCTGATATCTGAATGCTAACTGTATATAGGCGGCCAGAATGAGGGGATTTTTTTTTTGGTGTGGATTTTCTGTACTGACAAAACGCCATAGTCGTCATTTAAAAATAAAATCCGTTTCCGAATAAAAATGGACGATGATTTCTGAAAGACAGTTTCATACCTGACTGGAGCTTGGAACTTTAATGCTAAACGAATGCAAAATAAATGACTGCGACCCGCGTTTGATTGGAACAGTGAGATGGACCTCGCCAGACAGTTACTCCTTCAACCCCGGAGGTTTTTCATTGCCACCAGAAAGTGTTAGAACAAATTAGAACAGAGCACAAACTCGGAGAGGGTGTGAACGTAATCGTTCTTCTCACACGAGTTGCTGTAATATTAGCAACATGTTTGGTTCATAATATCTTCATTTGTAAAACTCGATAAACAAGTGTTTAGGAAAGAAAGGATATGAAATGCTTTTAGGTTGCGTAAAGACAGCCACCCTGCAGGTATTGTGCAAAACAATAAAGCCAGTTGTTTCCAGTTGGTTGAAATTAACCACTAAACTTGAACTCGATAGCAAGCTCTAACAGCTGCAGGGACTTTCGAAATGAACGCCTGTTGCTAATGATGTGGCTCAACGAGACGCGTCTTGAGCCTGTTGGGGTTAGGTGTGAGGGAAAGGTGTTTGTTCATGGTTAAGCGTCAATAAAGTCAGTTTTTATTACTGCTTTCAAAGCCTGAATTAGGGTGCTTTTCAATTCTGGCGTTAAAACAAAAGAAAACCATGAGCAAGAAAATGGAGCCAAGGAAACCAGGATACATTTGGAGAATATCAGTAAAATCAGTTTTATTTGGAACGTCAATAAAACTCAAATAAAATTTCAGCTGAGCTAAAGTACAACCCACAATTATTTACAGAGTTTATGGACTCAGAAAAAATCCATCAATTTATTGATAGAATTCGGTTTAATAAAGTTTCCTTCGGGGTGTAGTAATTAAAATGTAAGCTTTTTCAACCTGAGCATAATGACTCTGAGCTACAGATTGTGCTGAATTACAGGTTTGCAGGTACACCAGAACCATTCAGTCAAAATTAATTTTATAAATCCTTGACTTTCTGACAAAAAGCTCTTTATTTACCTCATTTTTTTCAGCAAGATAACATCAGTGAAATGCAGAACACCAAACACTGAGCTCCATCCCAGTCTGAACTGAGTTAGGAATGTGAATTAGCGAGTTGAGGATGTATATAGTATATGGTTGTTTATTGAATAAATTGAAAACCCAGCCTTTGTGCATCGTGCAATGTATTCACATGTTCCATGCACCTGCAGCTTCTGGCAAGAATACACATCATGATAGCCACTGTGTCCCTTGCTGTTCAACTACTATGGTAGTCTTTATCACGCATAATAAAACCTTAATTTCAGCAGCGCCTCTTTTTAACTTACACAATGACAATCTTGGTTTAGAAATCCAAGTCAATTTGTATAATATTGTTTAACAGATATTCCTGAGGCTTGCCATTTGAGCCTAAGTTACTTGCTTTGACTGCTTGCAAGCATTGACGCCAATAAATCGTGTCTCGGGATGCCCGTGCTGTGTGTTAGTGATATCTTCACATACAACGTGTGCTACATGTTAAAAACAGCATTTTTTTTTACTCATTCGTGGGATGTGAGCAGAGCGACAAATGATCCCTCTGATGTAATGGACTTTGTAAGGTCTTTTTGACACTAACAGAGCTGGTTACTCGACGCAGTATCAATCCTATATAGTTTGAGGTTCACTCATTAACTCATTAGTTGATGCTGTCTTGAATGAAACTAACAATAAGAGCGGGAAAAGTGTGTAAATTATAGAGAGGGAGAGAGGAGTGGAACACAATCAGAAAGGCGGTTGCAGAAAACATTAAAGAGCACAGAAACAGTTACAGAAAGAGGCGTTTTAATCCAACACAAATATCATAGGGATCACTTTATATAACGATATGTTTGTTTTTTGGCATTACATACACAAATAATTTATATAACAACTCAGTCTCTTGTGATGTTGCAGAAGGGAGTCAAAATCAGGAGTTGTCTTCACGGTAATGCAAGGTAAGAGGCAGGAGGATATTTGTATCATGGCAGAAAAAGAGAGCGGAAAAGCATAGGAAAAGGGAAATGGAAAGTAGAAAAGGGAGGAAACCTGGGTAATAGGGTGGGGGAGGTGGTACAGAGTGAGGAAATTTACCTCAGTGGGGGTGAGAGGGTTATAGGGGTAATCTAGTGGGAAATTTGGTAACGTACATTGCGGGGGGCGGGGAGCTTTATACTCAATGGGAAAAATCCTCCAGCCCAAGAAAGTGATCTCAGCAAGGGAAGGGGATTGGAAAAGTGTGTAATTTGATTGGGAGGGCCCATTTTCTGATACTGAAGTAATTATTATATTTTAAAGCTGCTTTGGTCTTAATTTTATTACTTTGCTTAATCCCCATATTTAAAAGAAAACTTTTCAAACAGCAAAGAAATTCCGACCTTTCATGTTTAAAAAAATGCCTTCCTTTATTGCACTTCGGAACAGCACCTGATTGTTCCAGGTCGGTTCTGTAGATAAGACGTTATGGTGTTCCCAATCTACAGGTATAACGGGAATTGTACGTTAATGTGATCAATTTTATGAGATTTTCCATAGGACCAGGCTGACTTAGGAAATGTTCATATATATAAGTATATATATATATATGTTAAAATAGAATGTTGCAACCCACCTACCATCTATAATATGTAAAATATTATACTAGCTATTGCACAACGTATGTCATTGTAACGTTCCATGGGAAATCCATGTAAATAAGACATGGCGGCTTCATTGCAGTTAAAAATCTGGAGATGTTGATGGGATTTATTTAAAAATTGTATTTCTTTGTAATAAATAGAACAGAAGTGGAATGTAGTGAAAACACGAACAGGTTTTTTTTTCTGCTGGTGTCTGAAGGAGTCAAACTGCACAGTGATAGTTGTTAAGTAACTTCCTCTCAGGAAAACGATAGCAATGCTCCACCCATTGTGAACTGGTAAGACCTGTAGAGAATCAGATATCTTAAAATGAGAGATACTTTTTTTTGGTGGTGGAATACTTCACAAAATAATATTTTTGACAGATTGCAAATATCGATACACCACCCTCCACATATCACAGAGAATAACACCTGGTTCAAATGTATGTACCAGAAGACAGTAATAAATTTGCAGAGTGGGCATAGAATTGGCAAATTAATCTAAACACAGATAAGTGTGAGGTATTACATTTTGGTTAGATAAATAAGAAGATTACATATTACTTGGAAAATAAGAACTTGTGAGGAAGAGCAAAACTAGAGGCCATCAATATAATATAATCAACAAGAAATCAAATAGGGAATTCAGAAGAAACTTCTTTCCCCAGAGTCATGTTAATGCTGAACTCGCTACCATAGGGAATAGTTGAGGCAAATAGGGGAAGCTAGATAAACATATGAGGGAGAAGGGAATAGAGGGTTATGCTGATAGTTCAGGAAGGATGGGAGGAGGCTCAAGTGGAGCATAAATGCTGGCATGGACTGGTTGGGCTAGTTGGCCTGTTCCTGTATTGTATTTTATATAATTCTGTTTCAGGGATCCAACATATCTCAGGACTAAAATAATCTTATAACTTTTAATGTCATTGGAACTGCTCATGTGTTATTTCCTGGCAATATAGTCCAGCATGTGCGATATCCTATCTGAAATGGCACAGTGGCGCAGTGGTTAGCACCACAGCCTCACAGCTCCAGCGACCCGGGTTCAATTCTGGGTACTGCCTGTGTGGAGTTTGCAAGTTCTCCCTGTGTCTGCGTGGGTTTCCTCCGGGTGCTCCGGTTTCCTCCCACATGCCAAAGACTTGCAGGTTGATAGGTTAATTGGCCATTATAAATTGCCCCTAGTATAGGTAGGTGGTAGGGAAATATAGGGACAGGTGGGGATGTGGTTGAATATGGGATTAGTGTAGGATTAGTATAAATGGGTGGATGATGGTCGGCACAGACTCGGTGGGCCGAAGGGCCTGTTTCAGTGCTGTATCTCTAAACTAAACTAAACCAACTTCTATGTTAAGAGAGTTTGGAGTGAGAAAAGGCCATTGGGTCAATTAATACTGCTCCTTGCATGATTCAGTCTTAATTGTCATAATCAATGTGCATCTCTCTTCAAGATCATATCTTCACTCCTCAGCTCCAAGTTAAATTGATCCATATCTCTAAGCAGCCACTCTAGTGGCACCTTGGCTCAGTTGGTAGCACTTACACTTCTGAGTCAGAGGTTGAAAATAGCATGCTCATCCTGCTATATACTGCACCCAATGTGAAGTGAAACTTGTGTGAGACAACCTTCTGGTAGGATCCCACAGTTCCTGGATTTTGTGCACTCAGAGACAGATTGAGACCTGAATCCTTGATGTGCACCCAAAGTCACTTTGTGTCAATCTGGGGGTATACTTGCAGCCTTATGTAACCGTTGATGCATTTACCATGGAGATTTACCTGTTTTGTCTTATTCCTTGTTTAATTTATTTTTTGATCGTATATGCTTCATCTTTTGTGCTTATACTGTAGAGAATATCCTTTATACAAAAAGAAGGAAATGACCTGTTATTCTGTTATATCCTAAGAGACAAATTACTGCATTAATGAAGGAATTGGGAACATCAATTAAATTTTCCATTGTCAACAATATTTGTTACAAATATTTAAAAAAATAAACATCCTCTAAATATTAGAAGTTCTTGTAATATTGTTCAGTTTCTGGTAAATTGAGGACTATAATACAATTAAATGACAAACATAATCCACTGAAACTTGACCCACATTATTTGAACAACTTTTTCTTGTAAATTACTGACAACCCCCCAAATTCATCTCCTACCCCAAGTTCTCACTAAACTGTCACTTTTCGTCCATTGCTTTCTGATATCATCAATGATTTCCTTTCCTCAGGCTACATACCCCAGAGTTCAAAACTGCTATAACCATTCCCCACCTGAAAATTCCCATCATTCAGTTATCCATCCTCTGCAGCTGCAGCCCTATCTGTAACCACTCGTTCCTCTGTTAAGTTTCTCAAATGTGTCACCATCCACCCTCTTCAGGGCCCATCACAACCTGTTGTAATTCCTTCAGTCTAATTTCCACCCTACCAACACCAGCAGGGCTGTTTTGGGCAAATTAAATCAATCTAAATGACACAGTTTGTGATTACAACAGTGACGCTCTATCTGCCTTTTTCTCCACATCTCTCCAAAGTTCAACTTGGCTGACTACTCCATCTATTGTTATTGTATCTACTGTGGCATGGCCATTGCTTAGCTTGACATCTACCTGTCCTAACACAGCCAGAACAATTCCTGCAATGGCTTCCTCTCTCCCCTTTATGATCATCTTATGTGTGCCCCGAGATTCCTTCTTGGGCATTTTCTCTTATTTATCCACATGCTGCCTCTTGATCATCTTTTGCATTGTATGTAACAGGGTAATAGTTTTGAGTGGAGTATTCCATTTTAAAATATAATTGCTTTAAACATAATGACATAACAATAGTTTGAAAAAAACAAATGGAATTGAACTCTTCATGCCAATCACTGGTGACACTATCTGTATCTTTGTTTTAATTTCATTAAGCATGGCACCAACTTCCATTAGTTCTATCTCTCCATCACCACTGTTGACTCCATCATCACCACTGTGCTGTCAGGCATCTTAACCAACATAATGGTTTTTAACTTACTATTGGCAAGCCCATAATCACCCCATTCAGATTCCACCAAAAACTCCACAAACTAACACTTGATTCCATTCCTTTCCCTGGCTGCTCACACAAGTTGAACTCAAAAGTTCCCAATCTTGTTGTCCCATTTTTTTACTGAGTGGAGCTTCAAACCTCATATTCTAGCCACCATGAAGACCACCTATTACCATCTCCACAACATCATATGCCTCCACCACCAGCTTGCTCTGATATCTGCTGAAATCTTCATTCATGCCTTTGCTGTCCTCTTGCTCATGTACTTCACCATCCTACAAAGTTCCCCCTGCATGAACTACAACTCATTCAAAACTCCATTGTTCATATCCTATTGTGCACTAAGTTCAATCCTCTGTCTCCTCTATCCATTGGATCCCCATACCCCAATGCATCAAATTGAACATTGTTGCCTTCCTCTACAAGTCCCTTCATAGGTTCTGCTTCTTACCTCTGCAGTTTATTCCAACTATACATGGACATACTCTTTGAACCTTCCATCTCTGGCCTACTTTGTAACCTTGTCTTCACTCCACCTTCAGTCACAGGACCTTCAGCTGCCTAGACTCCACACTCTGGAATAATCTCCAAAACCTATCACTGTAAAGTTTTTCCCTTCTATAAAATCTTCCTGAAACCCCCTCATATTTCTGCCTGTCTCCTGTCCAATAAAAGCCTCCTCAAAATCTCTTTGACTATACCTTTGGTCAGCTCCCTAAAGCCCTTCACAGTCCTCTGTCTGTTATTTGCTTCTGTGAAGGGCTTGGGATGTTTTATTACATTAAAGGTCTTTGTTAAATATAATGTTGTTATTGTTGTAAATATTGTGCTCAAGGTGTCATGTTCCACCACGGTTGAGGATTTTGAGCCACACCTGTAACTGTACTGTAGTTTCTGCCTCCAATGTAAATTCTAAGCTGGACCTCACATTTGAGAGGTGGATGGTAATTATTGGCTACTGATAGATTGAGCACTGAATTATGCTCAATTGTTTTATAGTTAACCTTCACGATTGTTTTTTACTGCTACTATCTTCACCAAATGCTGGGGAATCCCTTTGCAGACAATGGGTTGCAAAATTGCTATTTTTTATTACATGGGAGCAAGTGGAAACACTTCAGCTGCTCAGCACATGAGAAACCTTCCTTTCCACTGCCTTCTGCAGAACTATCCTACACTACAAACAGATTGGTTTGAATAGCAGAGGACTGTGAGTGTCGACAGAAAATTCCAAATGGCAGGACCTCAGCATAAAGTAATGCCTCACTAAATCAAACTTGAGAATAATAGACTAATTGCACTTTAGCAATTTCATACTACATTTAGGATCCAGGAGAGTATTACTGAAAAGGACCCCCAACTCTGTGTTCTTGTCTCACTGATTTACTTTCTGAATTGCTACTGCTGTTTACTCTCTCCCATCTCAATTGTTCGCCATGTAGGTTTTCCATCTTCATTCCCTTAAGTCTAAAGGGTACAGGCCTGAGCATATGATGATCAGCTAGCTTACCCATCCATCACCAGAGCTGGCTCCAACATATCAAGCACTGTTGGGTCTCACTCTGCTCTGCAATAATCACCTACTACTCCAGATCATCCTAGAAAACAAATATAACCCCCAGCTTCTGTTCTCTGCTACCAACTATCTCCTTAAAACCCTTCACTCTTTCTCCTCCACCTGCACCTCTAACAAGTGCAAGAAGCTCATGGTCACCTTGGTGACTAAGATGAAACCCTCCATTTAGTTTGGTTTAGCTGCCTCAGTTGTTTCCCCTTGACCACCAAGTCAAGCATCTCCCCCAAATTCCCTTGACCTAGCTCTGAACCCATGCCTCTCTATTTTCTCTCCCATCTCCCTTATGCCATCATTGAGCTCAGCTCATAAGACCTACCTTCTACTACATTGATCCCTATGCCCATTAAATTGCTGACCACTCAATTTCCAATCTTTCCCCTAATATACTTGAGATGTTAAATGTTTCCTTCTCAGACACTGCCGTCTCCCTTTCAAAATGGCCATCAACCTCTCCCGTAAAAAAACATTGATCCCTCTGTAAATTACAGCCCCATTTCCAATTTCCCTTTCCTCTCCAAAGTCCTTGAACATGTTATTGCCTCCCAAATCCATGCCCAACTTTCCTGCAGGTCCCTGTGTAGAACTTTCCAATTAGGTTTCCACCCTGGCACAGCACTGAAACAGCCTTAACACCAAAGTTATAAATTACACCCTCTGTGACTGTGAATATGGTGCATTATCCCTTGTCATACTCCTTGATCTCTGTCTTGTTGGCCAACCATCCTCATCCCAATGCCTCATCTCCATTGAGCAGCTCAGAAGGACTGGGACTCACGTAGTGCTAGGGGTTTGGATGGGGCAGAATTTGTGAGGAACATCCAGGAGAACTTCTTGAAACAGTATGTAGATAGTCCAACTAGGGATGGGGCCATTCTGGACCTGGTATTGGGGAATGAGCCCGGCCAGGTGGTCGAAGTTTCAGTGGGGGAGCATTTCGGGAGCAGTGACCATAATTCCATAAGTTTTAAGGTACTTGCGGATAAGGATAAGAGTAGTCTTCGGGTGAAGCTGCTAAATTGGGGGAAGGCTAATTATAACAATATTAGGCAGGAACTGAAGAATTTAGATTGGGGGCGGCTGTGTGAGGGCAAATCAACATCTGACATGTGGGAGTCTTTCAAACGTCAGCTGATTAGAATCCAGGACCAGCATGTTCCTGTGAGGAAGAGGTTGGCCAACAAGACAGAGATCAAGGAGGATGAAAAGGGATAATGCACCATATTCACAGTCACAGAGGGTGTAATTTATAACTTTGGTGTTAAGGCTGTTTCAGTGCTGTGCCAGGGTGGAAACCTAATTGGAAAGTTCTACACAGGGACCTGCAGGAAAGTTGGGCATGGATTTGGGAGGCAATAACATGTTCAAGGACTTTGGAGAGGAAAGGGAAATTGGAAATGGGGCTGTAATTTACAGAGGGATCAATGTTTTTTTACGGGAGAGGTTGATGGCCATTTTGAAAGGGAGACGGCAGTGTCTGAGAAGGAAACATTTAACATCTCAAGTATATTAGGGGAAAGATTGGAAATTGAGTGGTCAGCAATTTAATGGGCATAGGGATCAATGTAGTAGAAGGTAGGTCTTATGAGCTGAGCTCAATGATGGCATAAGACAAGTTTGGCAAGTTTCGGGAAGCTTGGATAACACGGGATATTGTGAGCCTAGTCAAAAGGAAAAAGGAAGCATTTGTAAGGGCTGGAAGGCTAGTAACAGATGAAGCACTGGAGGAATATAAAGACAGTAGGAAGGAACACAAGCAAGGAGTTAGGAGGGCTAAAAGGGGTCATGAAAAGTCATTGGCAAACAGGATTAAGGAAAATCCCAAGGCTTTTTATACATATATAAAGAGCAAGAGGGTAACTAACCAGGGAAAGGGTTGGCCCACTCAAGGACAGAGATGGGAATCTATGTGTGGAGCCAGAGGAAATGGGCGAGGTGCTAAATGAGTACTTTGCATCAGTATTCACCAAACAGAAGGACTTGGTGGATGATGAGCCTAGGGAAGGGAGTGCAGATAGTCTCAGTCATCTCATTATCAAAAAGGAGGAGGTGTTGGGTGTCTTGCAAAGCATTAAGCTAGATCAGTCCCCAGGGCCTGATGGGATCTACCCTAGAATACTGAGGGAGGCAAGGGAAGAAATTGTTGGGACCTTGACAGAAATCTTTGCATTCTCATTAGCTACAGGTGAGGTCCCAGAGGACTGGAGAATAGCCAATGTTGTTCCTTTGTTTAAGAAGGGTGGCAAGGATAATCCAGGAAATTATAGGCCGGTGAGCCTTACGTCAGTGGTAGGGACACTATTAGAGAGGATTCTTCGGGACAGGATTTACTCCCATTTGGAAACAAACGAACTTATTAGCGAGAGACAGCATGGTTTTGTGAAGGGGAGGTCGTGTCTTACTAATTTGATTGAGTTTTTTGAGGAAGTGACGAAGATGATTGATGAAGGAAGGGCAGTGGATGTTATCTATATGGACTTTAGTAAAGCCTTTGACAAGGTCCCGCATGGCAGACTGGTACAAAAGGTGAAGTCACACGGGATCAGAGGTGAGCTGGCAAGATGGATACAGAAATGGCTCGGTCAGAGAAGACAGAGGGTGCCAGTGGATGGGTGTTTTTCTGAATGGAGGAATGTGACTAGTGGTGTTCTGCAGGGATCAGTGCTGGGACCTTTGCTGTTTGTAGTATATATAAATGATTTGGAGGAAAATGTAGCTGGTCTGATTAGTAGGTTTGTGGACGACACAAAGTTTGGTGGAGTTGCGGATAATGATGAGGATTGTCAGAGGATACAGCAGGATACAGATCAGTTGGAGACTTGGGCGGAGAAATGGCAGATGGAGTTTAATCCGGACAAATGTGAGGTAATGCGTTTTGGAAGGTCTAATGCAGGTGGGAGGTATACAGTAAATGGAAGAACCCTTAGTAGTATTGACAGGCAGAGAGATCTGGGCGTACAGGTCCACAGGTCACTGAAAGTGGCAACGCAGGTGGATAAGGTAGTCAAGAAGGCATACAGCATGCTTGCCTTCATCGGTCGGGGCATAGGGTATAAAAATTGGCAAGTCATGTTGCAGCTGTACAGAACCTTAGTTAGGCCACACTTAGAATATTGCGTGCAATTCTGGTCGCCACACTACCAGAAGGACGTGGAGGCTTTGGAGAGGGTACAGAGGAGGTTTACCAGGATGTTGCCTGGTCTGGAGGGCATTAGCTATGAGGAGAGGTTGGAAAAACTCGGATTGTTTTCACTGGAATGACGGAGGTGGAGGGGCGACATGATAGCGGTTTACAAAGTTATGAGCGGCATGGACAGAGTGGATAGTCAGAAGCTTTTTCCCAGGGTGGAAGAGTCAGTTACTCGGCGACATAGGTTTAAGGTGCGAGGGGCAAAGTTTAGAGGGGATGTGCGAGGCAAGTTTTTCACACAGAGGGTGGTGAGTGCCTGGAACTTGCTGCCAGGGCAGGTGGTGGAAGCAGATACGATAGCGACGTTTAAGAGACATCTTGACAAATACATGAATAGGAAGGGAATAGAGGGATATGGGCCCCGGAAGTGCAGAAGGTGTTAGTTTAGGCAGGCATCAAGATCGGCGCAGGCTTGGAGGGCCGAATGGCCTGTTCCTGTGCTGTACTGTTCTTTGTTCTTTGTTCTGATCACTACCCGGTTACTTCCAGAATCTCCCACCGATCTGTCCTTGGTTTCCTCCACTTGATCATTTACAGGCTGACCATTTACAATGTTATCTGAAGACAAGGGGTCAGCATCCATATGTATGCTGCTGAAACACAATTCTACCACACCACTAGCTGTCTTGATCTTCCACTTCCTCTATGTTCTCAGCTTGTTGGTCCAACATCCAGCCTTGGATAAGCCATAATTTTCTCCAGCTTAATATTGATAAGACTGAAGGCAACATCTGCAACCCCACCACAAACTCTGTAACCTTGCCATTGATTCCATCCCCCTCCCCAGCTACTGTCCCAGACTGAACTCTTGACCAAGCATCTGGTCTCCCCTCCTACTTTGCATCAGCATTCCTTATTTTTCTTATGCCTCTGTGAAATGTTTTTGGGTGTTTTTTTTAATGTTAAAGATGGTATATAAATTCAAGTTGCTGTTGTAGGCCAGTTTCAGACTGTTCTCAGAAGGTAGACCCAAGTGTCGTGGACATTTTGAGATTTTTGTGATTGTTCATATGCTCACTAAGGAAAAAGATATGATAACCCAACCCTATACTAAGACATGCCCTACTTACAGGCATGATGTACACAGTTATGGTTTAATGAACAGCATTCCAAAACAGAGTTTTGCTTAAAAAAAATCCAAAGTAAATAGGTGGATATGGTCCCACTTTTAGCATGTACAATGCAAACAAGATGCAGCAACCTGCCCTGGCTATTTATAAGGTAGCCTGGGGAGGCAGAGAATCCAACTAGCTTACAGGATCCACAAAATGTTGGCCTCTGATGTATTTAAGACCATGGAGGTTAAATCCATTTTAGTTAGAGTGCTATCAATGGCAGGGTATCAAGAATTGCTGTTAGAAATATTCTTTTGTTGGGAAAAAATGCTTTTTAGACAGACGTACTATTTCAGACATTATGATCCTAATAGTCCACTGATGCAAATGAACAGTACACAAGAAGTTTAATATTGCTTCTGCCTGCTCCTTATATGTGTCCTTGGTTGTGCGATTTCATTAGAAAGCAGTTCATTTCTCAGAACTGTCATCTTCACTGATGAGTTTTGTGTATCTTTTTCCTGCATCAAAGTAAATTTGGTTAGTCAAGTGCTCCTAGTTGTGGCCCTATAAGCAGGCTTCTTAGCCCAGCTCTTAAAGAGAACAAATGACATTGCTTAAGTCTTTGAGTTATTATGTGTAAATGGGAATGGGATGTCTGAGTGGATTAGAAAAAATCATACTCTGTCTGCACAAATATATCTGTATTTTCCTCCTTTACAGTTAAGTATTAACATTCAGCCAGTTTTGTTTGGCAACTGTCTGAGGCTGAACTAGACTGTTCATAACTTTGGTTTCATATTTGACCCCAAGATGAGCTTCCAACTTCATATCAGCACCATCATCAAGTACTCCTATTTCCACCTCTGTAATATTGCCCGACTCCTACCCTGCCTCTACTCATCTGCTGCTGAAACCCTCACTCATGTCTCTGTTACCTGTGGACTTTACTATTCCAATGCACTCCTGCCCAGCCTCCCACTGTCTACCCTCCATAAACCTGAGATCATGAGAAACTGCTTCTCATCTTTCAACTTGCACCAAGTCCTGTTCATCCATCATGCCTGTGCTTGCTGACCTACATTGGTTCCTGGCTAAGTAACTCCTCAATTTTTAAAATTCTCATCCTTGTTTTCAAATCCCTCCATGGCCTTGTCATTCCCCATATCTGTAATCTCTTCCATCCATATAACCCTCCAAGGTATTTGTGCCCATCTAATTCTGGCTCTTGAGATCCCAGATTTTAATTTGTCCACCATTGGTGGCCGTACCTTCAGCTGCCTAGGCCCAAAGCTTTGGCATTCCCTCCCTAAACCTTCTCATCTCTCTACGTTTCTTTAAAATGCTGGTTAACACCTACCTCTTTGACCAAGCTTTTGGCCATCTGGCCTGATGTCTCCTTATGTGGTTCTGTGTCAAATTTTGTTTTATAATGCTACTGTGAAGCACGTTGGGACATTTTATCACATTAAAGGTGCTATATAAATACAAGTTGTGTTGTTGCTGGGTTTATACTTCGTCAAATCTGATTATCTTACCTGACAAATACTGGTCTTTCAATCAGCCTGCAGTGCTAGTAGTTGCAAATGTGTTTAGTTACCAGTACATCCAACGAAGCCAAATATGCAGTTGCACAAGAAGTCAGAATGCACATGCAATGGTTTACTGACTGAGGCTTCACGATCTTTCTTGGGGACATGATTAGAAACAAGATGACTTTTTTGGTCGCAGAAAGTGAAATTCAGGTCCAGGGCACCTAAATGTGAATTCCTGAGAGTATCCTTACTCAATCAAAAATTGAAAGGGCATGAATAGTTTGGCCTGCTGAGACTTGAGACAATATTTTCCTCTATGGGTAAAAGTAATAGAAATTGTAGAAATAAGCTGTCATTGATTTATAATGACAGTTTCATAAATGACACTTGAAGGCTGATTTATGAGGTTCAAGCCCAACTAACAGACTTGAATACATAATCTAGGCTGTTATTTCAGTGCCGTGTACGGAGATTGCTGCATTGCTAGCAACGCTGTCTCTCAGGTGAGATGTTAACACCCTGTCATGTCTGCTTCCTTAGTGGATGTAAACGAACCCATGGCACCTTCTCTTGACCAACATCCGTCCTTCAACCAACACAACCAAAAACAAATTATCTGGCATTTATCTAACTGACTGTGGGCGGGATCCTGCTGTAGTCAAGTTTGTTGTCGGCGTTTGTCTACGTAACAACAGTACTTACAGTGCACTTCATCTAATTCATTGCTCAAGCACTATATAAATGCAAATAATTTCTTCCCGCAAAACTATACCCTTGGTAATTGGTTCAAAAAAGGCAGATCGGAGTTTCGTCCAATCGTTGTAAAACGTTAACTGCTTTTATGCAAACAGCTTCAACAAGCATAATAAAAGCAAAATACTGCAGATGCTGGAAATCTGAAATAAAAACAGAAAGTGCCGGAAATACTCAACAGGTCAGGCAGCATCTTTGGAGAAAGATCAGAACAGTTATGATGAAAAGTTACAGACCTGAAACGTTAACTTTGCTCCTCTCTCC
Source organism: Heterodontus francisci (assembly GCF_036365525.1). Lineage (NCBI taxonomy): Eukaryota > Metazoa > Chordata > Chondrichthyes > Heterodontiformes > Heterodontidae > Heterodontus > Heterodontus francisci. Next base: position 144,471,691 of record NC_090374.1, read on the forward strand.
ACAGATGCTGCCTGACCTGCTCAGTATTTCCAGCACTTTCTGTTTTTATTTTTTTTTAGCTTCAACAAGTATATTGACAACATTATAACTCTTAGCATTATCTACATACCAACACTTTAAGTACAAAACGCCTTTAGGTGATAAAATGTTAAGGGAATTTGGATGCTGAATAATTTCCTCACTAATTCATACATTACATTTTCGTCACAGTTTATACCATGAGAGATATACAACCCATGCTAAATCATAGTTAATCTGTGGTTTGCACGCTGGTGAGAATGTGTCACGTTAAGTTGCCAATGAAACAAACAACTCAGTAACAGTCATAACGTGGAACTATAAGAACTTCCGCAGGACATCCCAAAGCGCTTCACAACATCCATAAGATGGGCGCTTCAGTTCTAAATAGAACATAAGAAAGAAATTATGCGTATATGTTTAGGGAATGGTAAATACTTTTACAATGTTTTCCTTTTTGATATTTATCACAGAATGATGCAGCACAGAAAGAGACCGTTCGGCCGATCAGCCTGGGCTGGATCTTTAAAAGAATTATCCAATTATTCACAACCCCCCTGCTCGTAGCTCTGCAAATGTTTCCTTTAAAAGTAATTTTCCGATTCCCCTTTGACAGTTGCTATTGAAGCTGCTTCCACCATCCTTCAAGACAGTGCATTGCAGATGGTAACAATTCCCTGCATTAAACAAATCTGATCTCTCCGTGGTTCTTTCTAGCTGAATTGTAAACAAGTTCTAAAAGAAATATCGAACTAAAAACGTGCCACTGTCCCCACACATAGTGATGGAAGGATGCTTATTGTTTCCCGAATTTGATAAGGTTGACCAAGAAAATCAGCGGCATCTTTCCGACAGCATTTTTTCTATCTTATTTTATAGGGTTCTATATAATTCGATATGTAGAGTTCAGCAGTGAAATATCAGATGTAAACGCTCATGACGCAGGAATTCAACCTGGCTACTTCGTAACGCAGTTAGGCATAAAAGTGCTCGCTATATTTTCTAAATATATCTTAAAGACAGGAAACGCAGGAAACCAAGGCAAAACATTTTAAACTTGACTTCAATTAATTTATGTGAGATAATATTGTCGTTCTGCCCTAATACTCAGGCATTATTTGGTTTCTTTTTTTGCCTATTTTATATTGCTAACAATATTGTGTCCTTTTCCTGATTCTTGCAATGGACTCTGTTACACTCAATATGTATTCCGTAATGTAAAATATAAGCATGTCTCTTCCGGCATTTAAACAAGCTCACGTTTCGTACTGTTGCTTAAATTAGCTCCAAGCACCGGAAGGTCATACATTTTACTTAAGCGAGTTTTCCGTTAATGAAAGTGACAGCAAAGTCTCAGACAAGGAACAACATCGATCTACAACGTTCAAAGCAGGTTGGTTGTATAAGTTGCATGGTGTCGCGAAAGGAGGAAGCAAAGAGGGAGAGAACCACAGATTCACTACATTCAATTTTTTCGCTACATGGACAGACGCTTCTCAATCATAATTATATATTCAAGTATAAAACTATAAAATATTACTTTTATGACTTAAGAATAGATCTGGTTATATTATTCGTGTCCATTTGTGAGGGGCTTGCAGCTTTTATGAGCTCTAAATGAATTAGTTATTAGCTGTGAGTACTCAGCATGACTCGCCAAGCTGATTGGGTGGGTAGTCGTATTTAGTAGCCAAAGCCTTCAGATTATAAAATACTTTATTAAAGACGATTCCTGGTTCTTTGACCTCATGATGCTCATGTTTTGCCGAATCCCCACCATAATTAGCAAATAAGAAACAAAGAAAGGAAAAATCTCATACTTAAACCCAAAGGAAGTGTTGGGGCAGGGGGCGGAGGGAATAGCCCATAAGAACATGAATTGGTCGCCCACATTGCTTAGATGGCGATTCTTTCCATTACTACATATTATTAACTCCTGCACTCAGGTTTACAACATTTCACTATTTTGTCCTCCTCATCCAATCTCACTGTAAATGTCCCAAAATTAAGTTTAAAACAATTAAATTAATTGGACTTTATTTCGTGCGTGATTGTGGAGATCTGCATTATAACAGTCGTGTTAATACTGCATGGGTGTTTTAATTCTCCTCCAATATTCTCGGAGCTCACTCAACTGTGTCGGTTGTTAAAAGTCGTTTCAACAATCTTACAATCAAGCGTGCAAAGGAAATGTTAGCACCACCTGAGTTCCATTTACTTTTGGAATAGAATTGAAAAGGGAATTCGTATATTGTAATATAAACATTTGGTTCGGAATTAAATGTTAAACAAATAGGGAATGTAACAAATGCTACTGGCAAACTCGTAATGTAACTTCACAGTCTGACCATGTTTTCATTCCCTATCTGTTTATTACTGTCACTGATCTCACACTGAAGAGTGCCTGCAGAGTCTCATCGACAGGTTTGCGGCTGCCTGCAATGAATTTGGCCTAACCATCAGCCTCAAGAAAACGAACATCATGGGACAGGACGTCAGAAATGCTCCATCCATCAATATCGGCGACCACGCTCTGGAAGAGGTTCAAGAGTTCATCTACCTAGGCTCAACTATCACCAGTAACCTGTCTCTAGATGCAGAAATCAACAAGCGCATGGGAAAGGCTTCCACTGCTATGTCCAGACTGGCCAAGAGAGTGTGGGAAAATGGCGCACTGACACGGAACACAAAAGTCCGAGTGTATCTGGCCTGTGTCCTCAGTACCTTGCTCTATGGCAGCGAGGCCTGGACAACGTATGTCAGCCAAGAGCGACATCTCAATTCATTCCATCTTCACTGCCTCCGGAGAATACTTGGCATCAGGTGGCAGGACCGTATCTCCAACACAGAAGTCCTCGAGGCGGCCAACATCCCCAGCTTGTACACACTACTGAGTCAGCGGCGCTTGAGATGGCTTGGCCATGTGAGCCGCATGGAAGATGGCAGGATCCCCAAAGACACATTGTACAGCGAGCTCGCCACTGGTATCAGACCCACCGGCCGTCCATGTCTCCGCTTTAAAGACGTCTGCAAACGCGACATGAAATCCTGTGACATTGATCACAAGTCGTGGGAGTCAGTTGCCAGCGTTCGCCAGAGCTGGCGGGCAGCCATAAAGACGGGGCTAAAGTGTGGCGAGTCGAAGAGACTTAGTAGTTGGCAGGAAAAAAGACAGAGGCGCAAGGGGAGAGCCAACTGTGTAACAGCCCCGACAAACAAATTTCTCTGCAGCACCTGTGGAAGAGCCTGTCACTCTAGAATTGGCCTTTCTAGCCACTCCAGGCGCTGCTTCACAAACCACTGACCACCTCCAGGCGCGTATCCATTGTCTCTCGAGATAAGGAGGCCAAAGAAGAAGGATATTAGAGAACTGTTGAAACAGAAGTTCCATAAAACCAATTGATTTTCATGGTGCCGTAACTCTATTAACGCTTATTTGTCGATATATGCACACTTGTCACACTATGCAAAAAGTGTACATGAATTTCTTCTTAGTAGCATTGACATGTTTCTTTCCAGCGCTCCATAATTTATTAAATTTAAGGTATGGAAATTTATAAAGAAAACCCAACCAAACTACAAAGGGAAATCTCAACACTAGTTATATTTCTAAAAGTACTAGTTTGGCGACTTCTACAAATTCAAACTCGGCACATTACAGCAGGGCCAAACAGTCTCCTCCTGTGCTAAAATGACTCATTGAAGAGAGATCTTTAATTTTCAATTGACTTCTATTCATTGCTTAATTCGATTACACATATACATAATTAATTTCATCTACAACACCTTGCACCTACACAGAGACTTTAGCGTAGAAAAACGTTCTAAGGCGCTTCTGAGAGATTAGGCACGCATTGACCCTAACAAAACTTTAATTCCTAAAGTGACAACTCTTAAAATGTCTTTCCGAAGACTTTTATCTCCTACCTTATGATGCAACCTATTTCATCCCGAATTTGTAAATGCGGTTGGCCTACGATAACTGATACATCGCCCTTTAACGTTTTCACTGACGTGATGTAGTCACCGCTAGCAAAGCCACATGTATTGACCAGCCCTGCTACAGATGAATAATATATAGTTTTTACTGTTGATTTTAATATAATTTGTACAATACAAGCATAAGGATATAATCATATCGATCAGAAGGCGAGACAGAGGATCTTTGGTCAATCAAGCTTTTTTGGGGTCTGTGCAAAAAGTCAAATAAAGCGAGCATGTTACTAAATTAGATCAAGGCTTTAAACTGAGAATAACTGAGGGGTGAAATAACTTATTTATTTATACAACTTTTTTCTCTTTGCAATGCGTATACACATATCAGGTTAAAATATATATGCATGCATTTAAAGGAAACACAAAGGAGATTGCGATACAAAAACTAATTTGTTTGAAAAAATATGGTTCACATTTGACATCAATCTGACTGCTTCAAAAGCTTAGTTTGAAATAACTACACATGGCAGAGCACATTGTTAAATTATCAATGTAAAAATTGACACTCTAACAGTGAGAATAGAGATAAAACAATAGAGGCGCTCGTCCTTATTATTAAACAACTTAAACTATTCCCATAAAAGTGTGTGGGAGCCATTTTGAAACGAAAAATATCTGCTCGGGTGCTGGCAGAATGCAGACTGCATAAAGGAGATCATGCAGTGCAAGTAAACTGACAAAGCTAGTAGTGACACCCAAGCATTACACACAGCATCGGATATCTGTTCTCAGTTTCTTTGGAAAATTAACAATATCAACATTAAAAGTCAAATATGGTTTTCATCTTCGAGTCAGGACTGCAAAGTAGTGAATATTATTTTCTCCCGATTCATAATATTCAATTAATAAAACAGCATAAATTCAATAGAAAGTCGCATATTATTCTGAGGGCGAACGAGGTTTTTTGAGTTTGGGGCTTATATTAAAAAAACCTTGGGACTGGTAGAATGGTGATAATCGTGTATTTGAAAAGAAATAAAGCCTTTACTGTATTTATATATGATTAATGGGCGAATCTATAGTTGGGATATAGGGGCATTGACACCAACTGTACGGACAGCAGGAAAAGTAATTCTACTGAAAACCCCGCAAAGGGTCGATCTGAAAACCCGGAATTAAGAAATCAGCAGAATATCCACTTCTAAGTTAGTGGAGCTGATCCGTCACCAGAAGAACGAATCCGAGTTACAGTCAAGCTAAAAAGGTAAAATGTTCATTCAGAATGAGAATGTAACTTAGCTACTGCGCAGCAGTATCAAAGTACAGATGTTACGAATCAGTAAGAGTTCTAATGTGTTTATTTCAACCATCACTTTAAAAATAGAAAAAAAATCTGCACGTGGTGGTTGTATATTATTGCGAGTTTTACGAAACAAAAATAATGAATGTTCTTCCTGGAATCCCACAGAACAGCAAAGACAGTGCGATAACTATACAATCTTAGCAAACTTACAGTAATTGCCATTGATTTTTGTTGAAACCTACGAAGAAAGCCCGCATCGGCAGCGCTTGCATGCCTGTATTTGTTTTCATTATTGCAGTGAAATTATTGCATCACCACTCCTGTAGTTTATATTATCTAAAATTTGAGGGGGCATTGAAATTCATAAATGCGTATAAATTTTATCAATACTACTGAGAAGATTTTATATTAAAATTAAGTACTCTGCGTCCTCCTAGTTACTGGATGTGATCCAATGGATTAACCCGACTGTCACCCCTTCCATATTGATGCCGTGTCAGTAAAGAATTATGTTTTTCACTGCAGCAAAATTTAGTACAACGAGTATAACCCTTTCTTTAAATTATTTTGGTATTATAATTATCTTTCTGATCTGGTGTTTTCCGGTTACTGAAGATTCCTTGTATGATTCTGGCATTTATTCAGCGCCTTTTGGGACCTTCTACATCTCAAAATGCCTCACAGCCAATGAAGGGTAGTCACTGGTGAACTGTAAGAAATGTTTCTGACAGAGGCAAGAATGGTTGAACAATGGAAGCCAGCCGTTAGGATTTCAGAATGGGAAAATCCTAACCTACAGGGCTGTGTATTTCTTTAGAAGACAATGGTTCTAAGCTTTAAAAATAAACGCAGGATCATTATTCCAGAATGATTAGAGGGGAAGTGCGATCCCTGGCAGAAAAGCTACTGGCAGCCCCAGCCAGACGTCACCGTTTTCTATAATTATAAACACAGTAGCACATGTATAGCATTAAAAAAAAGTTCAATAATCTGCATGAAGTTAAATCAGTAAACATTATAATGCAAAAATATTAAAGCCGCTGTGTGCCGCACAAGCTGGATGCTTTTGTAAACGAAGACAGTGATGCCTGTCCAGTGGGTGCAAACCCAGACCCGGGATTCCCCACGCGCGCCATCGCACGGCCCGCGCACGCGCACTCCCTCCCAGCCGGCCTCGCGCAAACGCCAGTTCACGCAGCCTCATGTGCACGGAGCAGGCACCTGTTAGTTACGCTTCAAAAGTAGTGAGGCCAGTCTGTATGTGCGAATGCCGTTAAATCAGGAGACATCCGTCTGTGTTGAACTTGACCATCCGCGCGCTACACCTTCGCATTTACAGCTACATCCGGCACTCATTCTGACAGTTACCGTCCCCTTTTCTGGGGAAGTGCGCATGCGCGGTGTCGTTCTGCACAGGCGCACAGTGCCCAGGCTCGTCGATCCCAGTTTATTTCTCCCTTGCTCGCTCTTGCGCACTGTGGCACTGTGACGTCAGGCCTCGCCCCGGTCATACGCACACGCGCAGAGACAAGTCTGAACAGATCGCAGAGACCGGCTTGTCAGTCAAGGAGCAGCGCCCCTCGTCGGGCATGAGCGCTGCTTTACGCCCCCCGCTCAATGGACTGAGAGGGCCAGCGACCAGATACTCGTAAACTAACCTAAGCCAATCAAAAAAAAACCGACCCCAAGATGATTCAGTGACATCGATCCACCTTCTCAAACTATTTAAATACTCTGACCAAAGAGACCTGCCACTAAGTGAAATAACAGGTTGAAGACTGAAAAAGCAGCCAGCTTGAATTCATTATTATTACTGTCATTTTCTAAACAGTACAGAAGGAAAACATTAGCTGGGCACGATGGCTAATAACGACGAACTTGCAAACGCAGCAGCTCAAGGCGACATTGGCACGGTAAATCAGTTGTTGAATAATGGAGCAGACCCCAATGGCATCAATAGTTTTGGCAGAACTCCTATACAGGTACATATTTTTATTTAATGTTCTATTATTGCGTTTCGCTCATATAGTAAGATATGTCCATAAGATTTACGCAACATGATAATTAATTTTGCGTGGCTAAGCAATTGCTAACTGATATTTCCCTGAAGTGCTTTATGTATATCAATAGTTTCCTCAATCTCCATTACCAATTCAATTTGTTTACTGATCCAAATTTTGTGTTACTTTTGGAGGAGGGAATACAATTTTACGGCAAGAGTATGTATGTTACGATTTTAAAGCATCTGGCTTTCAAATCCCGGAAGTATTTTAAATAGACCCATACTCTTATAAAGGGAGATGAAATAAATAACAGAACAAAGAAAATTCTAGCTGTAAAATCGCCAAATTATTTGTACTGGATTACAAATAAAAATCGTTATTTTTGGCGCCATTAATGACATTATAAGGAAACAATAAATATCCATTAATTTAAATATGTTTTAAATAGAGTATACATTTATTTTATTAACACGTACGATATAAAAACTAACGAAAGGCTGGTTATCAAACAAAAATGCTAAAAAAAAACTGTAGATGCTGCAGATCCGAAACAAAAAAAGAATCTGCTGGGAACACTCAGCAGGTCACAGATAAGTTAACGTTTCTGATGCAGACCAAATAGAAGAAATTAACCTTCCAGCTCTAACCAAGGTGTTGATTTAATCTGAAGCTTCATAACCTTATGATGTCGCATAATTCGTAATAAATTATTTTAACGGAAGCGTCTGAATTTTGTCCTATTTATCACTGAAATTGTATAATTTTACAATTTAGCTAGGATACGGGAAAACGAAGTCAATGTAAATTAAACATAAAAACATTTGGAATTTGCAGATTTAACAGCTATATCTAAATATATTTTCTAATATTTATTTTTGAAATGTGCTTGTGTGTTGTTCAAACAGCGTCACCTGGATTAACCAAGTTTTATTCTTAAATTTGAAGTTTTATATTTTTGTTGGCGATTTTCCCCTTTTCATTTGGCATGCGTTTAGACTGAGATTAGTAATTATTTAAATTATTAAAAATTTTAACATCGTCGTGCTCTTCCGGTGCCCTGATAACGATCTGGTCATTTGTAAGTATGAGGCAAGTCTTTGCTGTAAATGTTGCAGTTTTTATATACGGTTAATGCTTTTAGGAATCGAATAGTTTTATAACAACATTAAATCCCAGAAACACAAAGGAAGGAGAAAAGTAATAAGACGATGATAACATATATGGGGAGCTGGGAATTTAATTATTCGAAAATTTAAAGCAAGAAATAAAATGAATAATAAAATTGGTGACAGATTTCTGTACACGCCTACATGTGTATATCTAGTCCATTGGTATAATATACAAATATTATTTAAAAGTAAGTAAAAGAAGTATTGGGACAAATATTAAACAGAAAGGAAGGAAACAATTACAAATGTAGGTGTGATGAGTTTAGCTCCATGTGCTGCTATACACGGGGTTTCAATTATTTAGTACCAATTTAAGGCAATTTTCTTTCTTTCATTCATTTTTTCAGGTGATGAAACTGGGCTGTCCGGCCGTGTGTCGGCTGCTCCTGGAGCACGGAGCAGATCCCAACCGGCAGGATAATCAGCAAATCGCATTAATCCACGATGTCGCCAGGGAAGGTTTCTTGGACACGTTGCAAGTTCTGGTAGAAGTTGGGATGGCTGATACCAATCTCCGAGACAGAAACAATTTTCTACCCATCGATTTGGCAATGCAAAATAACCACCGGGATGTGGTGGAGTATTTAGGTAATCTAAACCAAGCCGAATGAGTGGCTGCCTTTTTATTCGGAAACTTGTCATCTTCATGGTAGTTTTGATTTAAAGAGGTACACTGGGTTTCATCGGACATTTTAAAAGAATAAAATGCGATATTTCTGTAAAATGTACAAATTCCAAATAAAAATACTGTAAATACAGCAACGATGTTTTAGGAATATAAAAACTCAAATAAAATACTTACAGTGACATCCTTATACATTTTATTTATAGATAAATTACTACATTTATCGTTAAAATATGTATGATTATAGCTTATGCTTTCTAAAATATACCAAAAAAAACTCCTACAATTCTCGGCCAAATTTGTCACCTTTCCTAACCCCTCTGGCATCCAATTTCCAATACCGAGTCACAAAGCGACTTTACTTTTAAGGCACTGTTTAATTTGGGTTGGCATCGTTTTCCAGTATCCTTGATGACTGCAGTAACTAGTAACAACTCCCAGTTGGGCCGAAGAGTCTGTTTTTCTATTGTAATTTCTATGGATACTTTATAGAGCATTCTTTCTGCTGTAATCTGCAAAAGCTGCTGACGTTGCCCTCAAAGCAACTCAATTAAAATTCAGATCGTTATTTGATTTATTTCGAATTTAATGGCATCTTTAGCGATAACTGAAAACGGATAAATCTCGTGCATTCTGCACAGGAAAGTAGGGCGCAATGTTTTTGTTCAATTAAGGATCATTTTATTTTCGGCCAAACTTCAACCGTGTCGTACAGCCTCGCATGACCTCTCAGCATTACGGCTTCTCTTCCTTCAGTACATCTACAACATAAAACGTTAGAACCGAATATCATTCAATGCGTCCACTTATTTTGACTGTGTGACAGGCAACGGGCTGCCACCTTTATTCTTTTGGAGTTGCTCGATCTTCTTAACCTACTGCTTGTTTATACCACCTGTACACGACTTTCGTGACATTACATATGCTTGTTTTCAAATATATTCAACGCACTGTGGAAATATATTGCCCGTGCTTACGCCTAGCAAACAATAGGTTGATGCACTTGCAATGCAAAAGATCAGTTTTGTCTTTTCATCTTGAAACAGAAAATGTGTTGTCCCAAATGCTGGGTGCGAGAGAAAAAAACACACACCAAACGTTCGCTTTATGACAGAAAGAAACTTTCATAATGTTTTATTTTGCACTGATGCGCATTTCTAGTCATTTTGTAGAGAGACTAGCCGTAAATTATGTAAATATTTTACAGATATTGTTAACACTGTTCAGTATATTGCTATTTGGCCTGCTTTAATGCGAATTCTTTTATAGTGAGGAACATGGTCCTTGTATTTGATTTGGCCACTGGGTATACGTTTCATGAAAGTTTTAATAGTTTATTTGGGTAGCAGTCATTGCACTTTGTCAATCCCAACATCTTTTATTTTGTTTTTGTCACTAATATAGTTTAAGAATATGAGTTGAACAGAATACGTTTAGCTCTAAGTTTTTAAAGTCTGGAAAGTATTCGGCGGAATCGGGCCACATTTCCTGAGTAAATAGTGGGGTCCGCTTTCTTCTACAGTAACATGGTTGACATTAAATACCATTCGTGAAGTACAAATTTCATCAAGTTAAACCAATCGATTAGGCCCTAATCTCATTGACAGTCGGCTGTGGAAAAGAGGAGCTGCCATTGTACCCGTTGTTTTTCTAAAACTAAATTTTTCAATGCATTCGTGTTGTAGCCACCAACATGATGCATTTGAGAAATGTCTATCGACGAAAAATATACAGTTTAGACTGTTGCAAATTTATTTTGTGCAATTTCTTTGCAATTGCAATACTTCCTCTTTGTAAATGTCGTGTTTATAAAAATTTGCTTGAATCTATATATATAACACTATCAATGGAAACAGTCATTTATAAACTGCAGATTTCCGCCCTTGTATCTTAGTGCCTGTCACTAATATGAACAAAGGAAAAACTGCAAACGATAGAATCGAAATTAAGACAGAAAGTTAAGTAAATGCAGTTGTTAAGGGAAAATATAGTTTAATTCATTTAGAGAAAAAGCGAGTTCTGTAATTACTAATGCATGCCACATTCTGTTTCCCGTTTTGAATGGGTTTAAGTAATGCCAAAAGTGACTCAGCTGTCATATTCTTATTTATTTATACCTTGTGACTTTGTTAACTTACACTAAGATTTTATGAATACTTTATACTAATGAGTTTAGCCTTGTTAAACCTAAGTTTTAAAGTAAACTGTCCCTTTATGTTTAATAACGCAATCAAAATCAAACATTTTTTTAACGAAAACGTTATTTAGATAAATAAAACTTCCCATATTTTGCACCTTCTAATAATACCTCCTTTACCCTGCACTTCATAATGCAAGTTCCTCATTTTTTTTTCTAAATGGAAGTTTCCCATATCCTGTACGATTTAATTGAAACCCTCCCAGGTTTCTCATCAAATGTCAATGGTCCACAAATTGATGATAGCCCTTACCGATTGCATTGTAAATATTGTTAATCTCAATACATTATTGTTACAATTTAGTGTCACAGAAGCGTTGTTGAAGATACTTACTAATTTAATATTTATAAAATTTTCAATTTAAAAAAATGGATTTTGTCTGCTAAGTTAAATTACAGCCAATAAAATTGAAAGACTTCAGGGTTGAATTTGCAGAAACCACTAGAGCAAACTGCTTGAGATATTTGTATATTGTTTTGAAATACTGTGATTCATTACAATTGAGTTAAACCAGGAACATCTTTAATGTGTGTTTTATAAATCTATTTAATATATTTTCAATGTTAATGCATTTTCTGGCATCTTCACTAACAAGAACAGTATGACATTATATTTGAAAACGCTAAATAAATGTAAGCATGTTCCATTCGGATTAAATTAGTTTTTAAATTTCTTTTCCGGGAAAAAGTGATTTTCTTTTACATTGATGTGAGAAAATGTTTGGTAGTTCTTTGAATCAATAGCCCAGGTTTTCCAATTGTAACACTGATATTAACCCATTAAAATGAATGGGTTGTTATCAGCATTGTGATCAGAAAACCTCGGCCAATGTATCGTAATCTTCCCGAAGTTCTTTGATTCGGCGAGGAATAATTCGTTAATTTAGCAGAAGCATTGCTATTCTTTAGAAAATATTCGTAATAGCATAAAATATTTTAATAGTATTTTCTTTAAGCATTAATTTGCGTTGGGATCACTAAAATATTTTGAACGAATTTAAACAAAAATACACTCTTAAATTATAACAACGAAGAAACGAAGGCTAAAACCCAACTTTCAAACTGAAGACTATTCAGGTTTCGCCTGTTCATTTTGACAGAGCTAGAGATTGTGAAATGTGCATGTTAAAGGACAAAGTAAGTGGAAAATATTAAAAATAAAATAAACTGAAAACACAAAAATAATTACCTTTCAAAAGCACAGAAGCAGCGAAGATTTAAAATAATTGTGGAGAACAAACTGGCATTTAGGAGGCAAAGACATTTCCAAATCTATCTACATGCTGGAAAAGGGTACTGACAGCAACCTGTACACATTAGTTTATTTTAACAAGTCGATTATTTTCGTTTGCTGAAAGCAGTGTAATTCTGTGTTGTAAGAATTGCGAATGGCATACAGATAAGGAAATGTAATCGTTTCTTGGCGCAGTGCGCCAGAGAAGCGCACGATTTTGTCTGATCTGAATGCAAAAAGAAATAAGTACAAAGGGAAACGGGGCGATAGTTTCTTTAAAAATGTCAATCTTCGTTAAAGAAATTAAGTCAGCAACTCTGCAAGGGATGAGGACATACAATAGTAACACGTTTGATACAATTGTGAATGAAGTTGCCGTTGAAGCTCCTTTAATGCAACTAATGATGATAATAAACATTATTTGTAAAAAAAAACTAGTTAATTTGATGCAATCTTGGTCCTAAATCAAATGCAGTTTTGCAAGATGGGCCAATCCTGTTCTTGATTCATTTTTAAAAGTTTGTTTATTTAATGCTGAACAAACGTTTCTTTATTTCACTGGTACTAACCAAGGATGATCAAATTCAAAGGACACTGACCTGAAACATTAACTCTGCTTCTCTCTCCACAGATGCTGCCAGACCTGCTGAGTGTGTTTCCAGCACTTCCTGTTTTTATTCTGATCAAATTGAAAACGGTTAGCAACATTTCAGGTTGAAACCTACAATTTCCGCATTTCTGCGGAAATGTAGAAGCATGTCTCCGCGATTGTTTTACTTTGCTTCCAAACATTACACGGGGAATCGGGGCTATTCATTTTAGAAGGGACTTGGCACCTTTCACTGTTAGGTGACAACTGTGCTCGTTGGTAATTATTTATTTAAAGTCGTAAACTGTGAAAAACATTTCAGTAGAGCCATAAACTGAAATGGAATAAACTGTTCTTCGACACACTCCGAGTTGTAACGGAAACAATCGTATCCCTTTCGGAATTTCTGGATTAATGTCAGTTTCACTGCAATGTGTGATTATGATCAGGCCACTGTATATCGCGGCATTAGAAGTATAAAATCATAGCGTCATAGAAAGTTTAAGGCACAAACAGAGGCCACTTGGTTAACAATTTCGAAATAAAATAAGTACTGATTACCAAGGCATAAAATGAGCTAAGCAAGATAGCCTAGAATTTTAAAAATATTGAAAAGGTTCTGATAGTTCTGTCCTGGGAAATACGTTTGTGTTACAACTCCGTGTGTGGTGAACAACAGTGGATCCCCTATTTCGATTTGTAGCTCTACCGAAATATCCTTCACCGCTTGTGACTGGTTTTAATTCAGCAAAGTCAGAATTCACAATTACTCATTAGATACATTTATTTCGGCACTAATCTTGTGGTTCCTATAACGGAGGTTTTTTTGTTGTTGCAATTTTTGCTTTCACAGTCATAACTTTTAACATTGTGACCGCTAATTGTGTTTCCATTCTCCTCACTGCAAATTAGAACATTTCCCCCATTTAACTTTTGATCCAACACAATCTGTTCGTTGACACAAGTGTAAACGACATCGTTCTTGCATTTGAATTAGACTGAGTATAAAAACATGATTGAAATTCCAGCGTGAAGGTAAATTGCATTATATTTATTAAACGAACAAAAAAAACTAAAGCTCTTTCATCAAACAACAATAAATAAAATATTAAAATCAGGGAGATATTTTGGATACAATTGATAAACCAGCTAGTATTTGCAAATAGCTCCAACTGTTTTAAAATTAAACATTTTTGATCTTACTTTGTAAAAGCATTTTCTTAAACCATTCCTTTTTAAATATTCTCCTGCATCATGAAACACGCTGTCTCTCTGTCCATGGATGTGTCCATCCTCCCACTCTCCCTCCTGATCAGCACTTCCCTCCTAAAACATATATAGGACCAGGGACTCACTGTGGGAGTTGTGTTCAGGGGTTCATTCAGTGGAACAGCCTTTTGGAGCACAAATTCACTGCAACATCTTACAAATGTTCTTTATTTACATAAAATGCCTGTCCTGACTGATTTAACCTTCATCTGATTTTCCATGTTCACCTTTAGGATCTCCCACCCCCATCCCTAACTCTACACATAGGGGAAAGCAGCAAATTACAGGCCAGAAAAAGTCTGTATTTTCCCAATGGCTGAAGCTTCTTGCTACTTCTCATGCTCATGTAGAATGTATCATTCCCAGTGCCTGGCATTGTGCAGATCAGATCTGTATTAGCAAGGCAAGTTACACAGATAAACATGTTCAATTCCTTAGATGCATAAAATTTAAAATGATCATCTTAGTGTCCACATTACTCCATGGCTTTACCTTTCCCTATTTCTGTAACTTCCTCCAGCCCTCGGAGATCTGGGTGTTCCTCTAATTTTGACCTCTTGTGTTTCCCCATTTCCATTGTCCCACCACTGGGGCCATGGCTTTAACTGTCTAAGCTCTAAGCTTTGGAATTCCCTCCCTAAACCTTTTGGCCTCTCTACTACGTCCTCCTCCCTTACGTCGCTCCTCAAAACCAAAATTATGACCAAACTTTTGGCCACCTGACCTAATATCTACTTAAGTGGCTCAGTTACATTTTGTTTGATAACACTCCTGTGAAGCACCTTGGGACATTTTACTATGTTAAAGGCACTATAAAAATACAAGTTGTGTCTGTGGTGAGTAAATTGATCTTAGCTGGGGGAGTATCAGGAAACTATAACTGAACTCAATGCCATTTGGCTGACAAGAGAAAAAAATAGTCAGGATTCACACTCCTCATCAATATCCAGTGACCACTACAGCAAAGCTTGCATGCATGGAATACAGGGAGCCTATAATGCAGCCCAAGTGCTGACAGATGCCACATGTAGCTGTGCACAATAGGCTAACCTTGCCAATATTGCCTAATCTTTTGGTGCTCTGGAGACACCTCTCACAATGCACTGATAGAGTCAGGGCCCTATTATTGGGTGCTAACTGTCAATGAAGGGTTCCTGGCTATCTGCTGTGCACCAGGCATTTTTCCAGCATGGGAGAGGTGATGGTGCTAGACTTTGGGGGAACCAGTGCCAGGGGTGCCTGGGATGGCAGAGATGCCTGAATTTTCTTCAAACCTTTTAAGAAACCTGTCCTGTAACACCCATTCCAAACAGATGCTATGCAGCTGTAGTAATTCTCCAGCTGTGTTCTGGGGCTGGTGCTTAATTTAAACTATTTCCAGGGTTATAATGAATCTGGTGCATAACTGATGCACTGGTTTATGGGCCCCTTTGGGCATGCTGGCCACACTGACGTACACTGATGGCATCAGGCATGGTGCAGGTCTCTATGTCTCATTTCCTGGGGAGTGGGCACCCTCTTAATATTACAGGCCTCCAGCTGTGGAGCTGGGATGAATTCCATAGTTAATAATCTGCTGATGTACATCAGTTTGCTCACAACTGAAAATGGTAATTTGTGAAATATTCTAAAGGTGACTGGTACCTGTGGAACCATAACCCAGCAAGCCCCAGTGCCTTCAAAAGAGAAGAATATTGTAAAAACATTTTTTAAAAATCAAGGGATAGGAGATGGCATGCTAACCTAATAATTTTGCAAATAATCTGATATAGTTGCGAGCTGCTCAGACCAGTGGCACAATTTGAGGATCTGCAAAATTTTGGTGCTGAACAAAATGTCCCAGTCGATCTTTTAACCACCTAAAGTGATTGGGCTATTGAAAGAACCATAGCTGTGTTTCAATAAAATGCATTGAAATGAAGCCTATCATGATTTTCTGTCTGTTTAGGATGGGATTGGCCAGGTGCTCCCTTTACCCATCTGGACTGGACCTATGGGAAACTCCATAAATTAACCTTTTAGTCCAAACAAACATACAAAAAGACAGGCAGGGAAAGACGATTGAGCCTGTCCCATATGGTTATGACACCACTATGCATAGTGTTCCCTAAGCCAGTGATCTTTTACCTCCTAGGAGAGGTAAAACATCAGGGGGGGGGGGGGGGGGGGGGGGAGGGGGTGCGCTTTTTGTTACATACATTAGGCACCAAGGTGGCCAAGATGGGATCTTACACTGCAATGCTGGTTTGGTCCGTGCTCAGCTCACGATGCCACCTTGGTAAAGGAGTTGAAGCCAGCATTAGGAATGGCCACCCAGAAGCTCGTTAAACAAATGACTGCCACTTAAAATGTCTGCTAGCATTCATTAATGAGGCTACACAACATTTTAGTGGCTCGCGTTTCAACCAACACACCCTCCGAATAGCTACCAGCTGTTTGGGAATAAATATGGTGTTGATGTTGATTTCAAGCTCTATTTCAAGGAACACGGACCATTTCATGTTCATTGCTGCTGCAGCTGGGAAAAGGACCTCTGACATCGGAATACTTTTTGGAACACTGCCAACAATTCACCAATACTCAAGCAACATTTATTCTGAAAATGCTCTGAGGACTTCACCTAAAAAGAGTAAGTGCTGTGCTACTCCATCTTATTGGACATGTTATAGGAAGTCATCAGGAGAAAGGGAGTGCTAGATCATGGGCATCTTGCTAGGGGTTCTGTCCAAAGTCATAGCCAGTCGAGTCAAGTCTGCTCTGGAGTTGGTGATTCACCCCGATCAGACCTGTACTGTACCCGGCAGGAAGATCTCTGATAGTCTCGCGCTACTCAGGGATACGATCGCCTATGTACGGGACAGGAGGGTGGACACCTGCCTCATCAGCCTGGACCAGGAGAAGGCTTTTGACAGGATATCGCACACCTACATGATGGACGTGCTTTCCAAAATGGGGTTTGGGGAGGGAATCTGCAATTGGATCCAACTGCTCTACACAAACATCAGTAGCGCAGTGTCAATCAACGGGTGGGAATCTGAAAGTTTCCCGATCAAATCTGGAGTCAGACAGGGCTGTCCTCTGTCCCCGGTCTTGTTTGTTTGCTGTATTGAACCCTTTGCTGAGTCTATTGGGAAGGATGCGAGCATAAGAGGGGTGACAATCCCAGGCAGCGGAGGCACTCAGGTCAAAACCTCCCTGTACATGGATGACGTCGCCGTCTTCTGCTCGGATCCGCTGTCCGTGCGCAGACTGATGAGCATCTGCGACCAGTTCGAACTGGCCTCGGGAGCCAAAGTCAACCACGGCAACAGCGAGGCCATGTTCTTTGGGAACTGGGCTGACCGATCCTTTGTCCCCTTCACCGTCAGGTCAGATTACCTGAAGGTGCTGGGGATATGGTTCGGAAGGGCCGGGGCGTGCACCAAAACATGGGAGGAGCGAGTAGCCAAGGTACGACAAAAGTTGGGCATGTGGGGGCAGCGATCTCTCTCCATTGTGGGTAAGAACCTGGTCATCAGGTGCGAGGCGCTCACGTTGTTGATCTACGTGGCGCAGTTCTGGCCCATACCCCACTCCTGCGCCGTGGCAGTCACCCGAGCCATTTTCCGCTTCGTCTGGGGATCTAAAATGGGCCGGGTCCGGAGGGACATGATGTTCAAATCTCTGGACAAGGGCGGGAAAAATGTACCCAACGTGGCCCTCATCCTGATGACCACCTTCGTGTGCGGCTGCATCAAGCTGTGTGTCGATCCCCAGTACGCAAACTCCAAGTGTCACTACGTGCTGAGGTTCTATCTGTCCCCGGTGTTGCGAAGGGTGGGCCTGGTCACATTGCCGCGGAACGCTCCATGCAGTTGGGCGGTGCCGTACCACCTATCCTTCGTGGAGCAGTTTCTGCGGGAAAACACCTTTGACCACCGGTCCATCAGGCAGTGGTCTGCACGGAATGTCCTCAAGGCCCTACGGGAAAAGGAAACGGTGGATCCTGTCGGATGGTTCCCCGAGCAGACCGTCAAAGTCATTTGGCGGAATGCCTCATCACCAGAACTTTCAAACAAGCACCAAGACGTAGCTTGGCTGGTGGTGAGAAGGGCCCTCCCCGTCAGATCCTTCATGCACACCCGAAGTCTCGCCCCCTCCGCACAGTGCCCCCGCGTTGGCTGTGGTGGGGAAGAGATGGCCGCACACCTCCTCCTGGAATGTGCCTTTGCAAAGCAGGTGTGGAAAGAGATGCAGTGGTTTTTGTCAAGGTTCATCCCAAGCAGCTCTGTAACACAGGAGTCTGTGCTCTACGGGCTGTTCCCAGGGACGCACACCGAGACAAACATCAACTGCTGCTGGAGGACTATCAATTCGGTGAAAGACGCCCTTTGGTCTGCCCGAAACTTGCTGATCTTCCAGCGCAAAGAGTTGTCCACCACCGAATGTTGCAGACTGGCACATTCCAAGGTCCAGGACTACGTGCTGAGGGACGCACTAAAGCTTGGGGCAGCCGCAGCAAAGGCTCAATGGGGAAAGACCACAGTGTAAAGTTCCCCCACCAAGCTGGACTGAGGGGCTGGATCAATGGGAAACCCCTCGAACTGTATCGTTAATATTCTGAATTGCTGTAAATGTAAAACTGTAATTGACATGACAATTGTGAAACGGAAGGGTTGGGAAGAAATTCATGACAGTATTGAAGGAAACTGATCTCCCTTGCAATGTTTGTATTTTTTGGTGCTGTTTGGAAACTGTTTGGCAATGTAATTTTTACAGATTTTTATGAATAAAGTATATTGGGAAAAAAAAAAAATCTTGCTAGGGGTTCCCAGGTCTGGACAAAGTATGGAAGAAGGAACTGAGGACAGGGAGAGCAGCACCAGCTGCTTCAGGGTAGAGGAACAGAAGAGTGAGGTGGTGTCCTTTCCCCCCTCCCCACCCCCAGGAGACCACTCCACACTTTCAGTGAAATTGGGTGTGAGTAGTCCACATATAAACTGCTCTAATCACCAGTTGAGTGCTAAATAAAGAAGTATCTGGTTTAGCACCCCCAGACAAGTTTATGTTATGGTAAACAGCAATTAGGACCAAAATTGTGTGCTAAACCCAGACTTTCAAATGGGTGCCCACAGACAGTTCTGATGATAGGTCACAGACCTCAAACATTGGGCAGGATTTTCCCATGGGCTTCAGGACCCTGACATCTTGCTGGCAGCGGGACCGGCTCAGTGATATTCCAAAAGGCGGCCTCTGATTTGGCTGCCTCTACCACCTGGTGTCTTATTAACGACAGCAGGTGGGCTCCCGATGCTGCCGCCCCCATCAGAGGGCTAGAATGTCTACAGCCTTGGCAGCCCCACCAGGAGAGGATTAAATTAAATTAATAAAAATCAGAGGGGCCAAGCCAGTAGGCCCATCGGATCGGGGGGGAAACTCCTCCAGGTGCATAATTGCGGCCACAGGGGCTGCTTTTCGTGCCCACAGTCCTCTCTATTAGTCATGGAGCCTCCAACAGGGAGACCACCACATTAAACTGGTGGTCAGCGCATGCGATAGGCAGCTGATAAAATGTCATCTAAATCACCCCTAATTGGGGCCTTAAATATGCAAATTGGCTGCTTGCCTCCATGGTGCGGACAGCTGATCTGTTTCCCAACCACCCCAGGAAACATTCTTGGTGGTGTGGATACACAGTGGGCCATCCTGACACAGCTTCCTGCTATTTTTCTGGCCCTCCTACCTCCAAGCCCGCCACCACTTGGCTGCATTTGATGGTGCCAGGCAGTTAACTGGGGTCCCCGGGGTCCCTGTCCCTTTAAGGAAAGGGATCCCACCTCCAAGAGCTGCCAGCCAATCAGAGGGTCGGTAGCTCAACTGTCCCAGCCACTGCTGGCATTGAAGTAAGCCCGGGACCAGGAACAGCACTGGAACCCCAGAGTGCAGATAAGTGGGCAGGCTCGCTGAGGCCAATCAGGCAGGCAGTGGCAAGGGATGGCTGTTGATGGCAAGGGGGTGTATTGGCGCAGGGGTGACCTTTGTTGCTGGGGGCTCTCCGTGGGCCACAGATTACCCATGCAGGAAGACCCCCTCCCCGAGCCATCAGGGAGGCTGCCTGGTTTTACTGGGTCAAAAAGATTGTTCCGACATGAGTTCTGGAAAATAGCAGAGATACATGACCAGCTGCAGTTTGATTATGTCAAAGTTAACATTATTCTCTTAAATGAAAGAATGTAAATGCTCAGAAATATCTATAGTAACCACATAGACAAGGACTTTTCAGTTTCCTTTTGAATGCATCAATTCTTTAATGCTGAGCAAAAAAAAAAGAGTTCTCCCACCTTGCATTGTTTTATTCAAATAATTTGTTTCACTGAATATGTCTGCAAGGTAACCCACTTTAGCCAGCTACACATCAACAGTCAGTACCTTGGCAAGTTCAGGTATCTTAGCTAAGAAAGTATATACCTCTTCCCTGAAATTAAATATACAGGTAAACATTCTGCCTTGAGATAGTCATCCGTTCCCTATATGCATGAGCACAGAATTGTGCTCTGCAACCACTTCCTTCAAAGTGCAACAAAATGCCGATTACCATCTACTGTTCCCTTCAGCTAATGTATCAGATGAATCAGTACTCCTCCATGTTTAATGCCACTTGGAAGAAGCACTGAGGGTGGCAAGGGCAAGAATATACTTTGGGTGGGGGACTTCAATGTCCATCACCAAGAGTGTCTTGGTAAGACCACTACTGACCAAGCTGGCCAAGTCCTAACTGGGTCAGTGGCAGGTGGTGGGAGAGCCAACAAGAGGGAAAAACATACTTGACCTCGTCCTCACCAATCTATATGTCACAGATGCATCTGTCCATGACAGTATTGGTAGGAGTAACCATTGCATAGTCCTTGTGGAGATAAGGTCTTGTCTTCACATTGAGGATATCTCCATTGTGTTGTGTGGCACTACCACCGTGCTAAATGGGATAGATTTGGAACAGATCTAGCAACTCAAAACTGGGCACCCAAGAGGCGCTGTGGGCCATCAGCAGCAGTAGAATTGTATTCAACCACAACAGCATATCTCAACCCTGGTTCACCATCCTGACTTGGAACTATATCACCGTTCCTTCACTGTTGCTGGGTCAAAACCCTGGAACTCCCATCATGATAGCACTGTTGGTGTACCTACACCACATGGACTGCAGCAGTTCAAGAAGGCAGCTCACCACAACCTTCTCAAGGGCAAATAGGGATGGACAATAAATGCTGGCTTAGCCAGCGATGCCCACATCCCATAAAGAATAAATTAAAAAATACAAAAGAGAAGATCATTAGAGGTCTTTAAGAAAATGAAAGGGTTTGATAGGGTAAATGCGAAGAAAATGGGGTACAGTTTCTGCTTTGGGTCCAATCGGTAATTGTGCTATTTTTCTGAAGTGAAATTATGGTTCAAGTTTCCGCTCAAACACATTTACTAATCACAAATGTACAGGCTTCCATAAAACAGCACAATTGGGCAGCATAATAGAATATAATTGTTTATTTCTTTCTCTTTGCATGAAAAACTATTTATTGATGTATTTCAGAGTGATAACCTGGGGGAGTTTTATTAAAATAGCTGAAAGTAGATTTATCACGAAAGGTCTTCAACCTTCAACCAGTGACCAGATTTTAAATAATTGAAAATGACTTAAAAAAGTAAACGGAACCATTTATTACCTTCACTGGTGTAAACTAATCTTAGCAAATTATTTTTAATATGTAAAAATGTTTAAAACACGTCTACTTCTGCCTATGTGCCTAAACACCAAGCTCAATTTCAAAAGCCTCCTCAAATGGGACCAGCGTCAGAAACTCTCCATCTTTATTACTATTTCAGTTTGAGGGTGGTCAGTTTTGTGGGCACGACCAGCATTCAGCACAATGTGTTTTAGGTCATTAATATAAGATGGTCACTACACACCAGAGTTATGCCCAGGGCTGACTGTTACACTGACCACAGGCTGGTTGAGCTAATATTGCCTTCAGAATCAAACCATCCCGCAAAAGGAAAGTCCCACGAACAAGGAAACTACAAGTTCATAGACTCTATCTACCAGACATAAAAGCAGTTTTCCAGAGAAAGCTTAAAGACAAACTCCGCAGTGACCTAATTCCAGTCGATGATATTAACCTAGTAAAGCAGTGGCAATAGTTGAAATCCATACTACAAGAAACAACCACGGAATGGTTGGCTTTTCAATCAGCAGAAACCAAGATTGGTTTGATGAAAGTCACACGAAAATCCAAGAGCTTGTTCAAAAGAAACACTCCTGCCACAATAGATTACTTGTATGCCCTGATGACCAGGCTACAAAGCTGCATATAGGGAAGTCTGCAACACTTTGCAAACCATCCAAAACAACTGGTAGACAGCACTCGCTGAGAGGATACAAATGTTTGCAGATATGGAAAATATGAGATCCTCCTACAAAGTCTTGAGATCTGTATATCGACCTTCTCACCAGGTGCAGGCACCACTAAAATCTTCGGATGGCACAACCCTACTCATAGATAACGTGTCCATCTTGCACCGATGGTCTGAACACTCTGAGAGCCTATTTGGTGACCAGCGGATGGTGCAGGAGACATCCATCGCAGAGATCTCCCAGAGGGAAGTGAAGTCTGAGCTGGATGAACCACCAACTCGTGAAGAGATCAAGACTGCTCCATTGAAAATCACACAAAGCCTCTGAAATAGATAGGATTCCAGCCGAGGTCTCTAACAGGGAGGAGATGCAATTGTTGATAGACTTACAGATCTGTTTACAGCATGTTGGGAGAAAGGGATAGTACTTCAGGACCTTCGAGAAGCAGTGATTGTCTCCCTCTACAAAAACAAGGGGAAGAAGTCTGACTGCTCAATCTACAGAGGCATCACCTTACTCTCCATTGCAGGGAAAATCTTGGCCAGAGTGCTTCTAAATAGACTTGTTCCGACAATAGCTGAAGAAAGCCTCCCTGAAAATCAGTGCGGATTCAGACCCAACAGGTGAAAATAAAACCGGAAAGGTGGCTCAACCATGGCTTACAAAAGAAATTAGGGATAGTATTAGATCCAAAGAGGAGGCATATAAAATTTCCAGAAAAAGCAGCAAGTCTGAGGATCGGGAGCAGTTTAGAATTCAGCAAAGGAGGATAAAGAGGTTGATTAAGTGGGGGGAAAATAGAGTATGAGAGTAAACTTGCAGGGAACATAAAAACTGACTGTAAAAGCTTCTATAAATATGCAAAGAGAAAAAGATTAGTGAAGACAAACGTAGGTCCCTTACAGCCAGAAACGGGGGAAATTATAATGGGGAACAAGGAAATGGGAGAACAATTAAACACATACTTTGGTTCTGTCTTCACAAAGGAGGACACAAATAACTGCCCAGAAATGTTAGGGAACCAAGGGTCTAATGAGAGGAAGGAACTGAAGGAAATCAGTATTAGTAAAAAAATAGTGCTAGGGAAATTAATAGGGTTAAAGGCTGACAAATCCCCATGGCTTGATAATTGACATCCCAGAGTACTAAAGGAAGTGGCCCTGGAAATCGTGGATGCATTGGTGGTCATCTTCCAAATTCTATAGACTCTGGAGCAGTTCCTACAGATTGGAGGGTGGCAAATTTAAAATAGGAGGGAGAGAATAAACAGGGAATTACAGACCAGTTAGCCTTACATCAGTAGTGGGGAAAATGCTAGTCTATTATAAAGGATGTGATAGCAGAACACCTGGAAAGAATAAACGGGATTGGACAAAGTTAGCATGGGTTTACGAAAGGGAAATCATGCTAAACAAATCTACTGGAGTTTTTTGAGGATGTAATTAGTAGAATAGATAAGGGAGAACCAGTGAATGTGGGGTATTTGGACTTTCAGAAGGCTTTTGATAAGGTCCCACATAAGAGGTTAGTGTGCAAAATTAAAGCACATGGGATTGGGGGTAATATACTGACATGGATAGAGAATTGGTTGACAGACAGGAAGCAGAGAGTAGGAATAAACGGGTCTTTTTCCGGGTGGCAGGCAGTGACTAGTGGGGTACCGCAGGGATCAGTGCTGGGGCCCCAGCTATTCACAATATATATTAATGACTTGGGTGAGGGAACTAAATGTAACATTTCCAAGTTTGCAGACGACACAAAGCTGGGGAGGGGGTGGCGGGGAATGTGAGCTGTGAGGAGGATACAAAGAGGCTCCAATGTGATTTGGACAAGTTGGGTGAGAGGTCAAATGCATGGCAGGTGCAGTATAATGTGGATAAATGTGAGGTTATCCACTTTGGTTGTAAAAACAGAAAGGCAGATTATTATCTGAATGGTGATAGATTGGGAAAGGGGGAGATGCAACAAGACCTGGGTGTCCTTGTACACCAGTTGCTAAAAGCAAGCATTCAGGTGCAGCAAGCAGTTAGGAAGGTGAATGGTATGTTGGCCTTCATTGCAAGAGGATTTGAGTACAGGAGCAAGGATGTCTTACTGCTGTTATACAGGGCCTTGGTGAGACCACATCTGGAGTATTGTGTACAGTTTTGGTTCTTGCCATGGAGGGAGTGTAAAGAAGATTTACTCAGCTGATTCCTGGGATGGCAGGATTGACGTTTGAGGAGAGATTGGGTCGACTAGGCCTATATTCACTAGAGTTTAGAAGAATGAGAGGGGATCTCATAGAAACCTATAAAATTCTAACAGGACTAGACAGGCTAGATGCAGGGAGGATGTTCCCAATGGCTGGGGAGTCCAGAACCAGGGGTCACAGTCTCAGGATACGGGTTATGCCATTTAGAACCGAGATGAGGAGACATTTCTTCACTCAGAGGGTGGTGAACCTATGGAATTCTCTACCACAGAAGGAAGTGGAGGCCAAGTCAATAAATATATTCAAGAAGGAGATAGATATATTTCTTAATGCCAAAAGGATCAAGGGATATGGGAGAAAGCAGGAACACGGTACTGAATTAGACAATCAGCCATGATCTTTTTTGAATGGTGGAGCAGACCCAAAGGGCCGAATGGCCTACTCCTGCTCCTATTTACTATGTTTCTATAAACTACAGACATGATATTTGTGCTGAGACAGATCCAGGAGATATGTAGAGAACAAAACAAGGGCCTGTAAGCTACTTTTGTAGATCTCCTGGGGAAATTACAATCCACCGCCGATCAACATTGGCAGTAGCAACCTCAATGCAGTAGAACAGTGTACCTATCTGGGTAGCATTATCTCAAATGATGACACTGCCAATAGGACATAGACAATCAACAGTCCAAAGCTAACAGCTCCTTTGGCCACCTCTTGAAGTGTGTCTGGTGAAACCATTCACTACACATCGCTACCAAAAGTCAAGTAAACAGAGCAGTTGTCATCACCACCATCTTCTATGAACCAGAAACATTGGTTCTGTAAAGAAAACAAATCTGACTGCCGGAGCACTTCCATCATGCACATCAGATAGCAAGACTACATCACAGATGTTAAGAATAATCACAAATAATCACAAACAGAGCCAGGCTTCCCAGCATTGAATGCATTCTCTTACACTGCCAATTGCCCTGGGCAGGACATGTATCATGCATGGAGGTTTCCAGGATGCCAAAAGCAGTGCTTTATTGTGAACTGTGCTCCAGTAAGTGAGATCGAGGTGCACCTGACGAACGGTTTAAAGGCCAGCTGAAGAGACAGCTCTCTCTGGCTGTCATTGACCAACGGGTGTGGGAGCAGGAGGCTGCCGACAGAGACATCTGGTGCACAACAACCAGGAAAGCAAGAGAAACTTCCCCCAAAGAGTGGTAAGAGTGTGGGCGCACTAACAATAAGAGTAATTGAGGTGAATTTGCATTTACAGTTGTATTTAAAGGGAAGCTAGTGAGAAAGAATTGAAGGTGTGCTGATATGGTTAGATGAAGAAATGTGGGAGGAGGCTCCTATGGAGCATAAACCCCATCGAAGAACAGTTGAACTGAATAGTTTGTTTCTGTGCTGTATATTGGATGTAACTAGGTTGATGAAGGGGTGTTTTGGGTGGGATTCTTGGGGATGTCCAGGAACACCCCCAGATATGGCCCCAAAGTTCTCCCATGTAACAGCGGCAGCCAGAGTGGTTGTCTCCACAGAACACAATTTTTCCACAGTACTTAGAGATGTGGAATCCTGGTGGATCTTCTTCTTCATCTATAGTACTGTATCTTAGTTTACGTGTCCCTACAAACTACTGATCTATGTTTCTGAAATATCCTCTAGTGTGGGTATCCTTGGACAAGCCAGTGTGTAAGGATCAAACAGCAAATAACTGAAAAACAATAAAATCTACAGATGCTAGACATCTGAAACTAAATCAGAAAGTGTTAGAAAGACACAGCAGGCAGTCAGCATTTGTAATGATAAGGGGTAGTTTATAATATTTTACTTACGTCAAGCAGTTTCTGTTTTTACAGCAAGTAACTGAAAATGGGCGTATGCAGGATTCCAACCTTCAATGCATGAATTCAGCTGTACGGAGATGTTTAGAGCAGCATGCTGTCAGCAAAAAAACAAGTTTTTGACACACATAAAGCAGCATTTCAAATTTACCAACACAAGTTGCCACACTCATCTGTGCAATAAGCAGCATATAGTATCACCAACACAAGCTGCTATGCATGCAGATAGACGTTTGTAAGGTACCACATGATATTCAGATATAGCTCCAAACTGGAACATAAACTGTTTAAAAAGAGATAACTGCACAGTTGTGGTATCATCATCTTGCTCTGAATGCTTAAATGGAAAAGAAAACTTTCTTCTTGTGAGGACTTTCTGTCAAGAGATTACATAATTTCCTTTACTTATCTCATACTTTCTAAAAATTACTGAAAAAAATGACAGTGTGTTCCATTTGTGCAGTTATTTCTGTTTAGTATTCTTGCAATTCTTGGTAATTACCACCAAAAGGCTAGGAAAAATGGTAAGTTTTAACAGAAAAATTTCAGTTGCTATAGTAAGTGTTTTATTTGTCTGAAAGTTGTTTCTGTCTTTTAAAATTAGCATATGCTGAGAATGTACTTGCCCACAAACCTTTAAGAATGCAGCAAGACTAGCTAAGGTGCAGCAGCTATGAGTTTTAATAAATTGAAAGTAAAGCAGTGTCTGCACTTCAAGGCTTTCAAATTTGTGATTTTTGTAAAATTATTTTAGGAGAAAAATGTTAGTAGGTTGTTTCTGGCCTTTGGATTACATTCATGAGAGCACTGCATAAAACAATATATAGTAAAGTGTCATCCAGCTCTAGGGACCAGACTGAGATACAGTTTATAAATATACTTGCATCGAACAGTAGCAGCTACATCTGGCCTGTACAGTTTGGACTATATCAGATTTACATATAAACAGATTTTTAAGCTTCTGAGTTCTAAGATTGGAAGTTGATACCATATGGGTATGGTCGTATAATGGTTATGTTACTGAGCTAGTAATACAGAGGCCTGGGTGAATGACACAGAGACAAGAGTTCATAATCCCACCTTGACAGCTGACAAATATAAATTTGCTTAATCAAATAAATCTGGAATAAAAAGCTAGTTTCAGTAATGGTGAGCAGGAAACTACCAGATTGTTGTGAAACCCATCAGGTTCACTAATGCCCTTTAGGGAAGAAAATCTGCCATTGTTACCTGGTCTGATCTGCATGTAACTCCAGACCCAAAGCGATGTGGTTAACATAACTGCCCTCTGAAATGGTCTAGCAAATCACTCAGTTTTTCAAAACACTACAAAGAAGTATAATAACAATAAAACTGGATGGATCACCTGGCATTGACCTAGGCACTGAACATGGCAAAGGCACACCTTGCCCAGTTGACCCTGCAAAGTCCTCTTCAGTAACATCTGCAGATGTGTGTCAAAATTGGGAGAGCTGTCACACAGATGAGTGAAGCAACAGCCTGACATAATCATACTCACTGAATCATGCCTTACAGCCAATGTCCCAGACTCCAACATCACCATTCCTGGATATGTCCTGTCCTACAGGCAGGACAGACCCACCAGAGGTGGTGGCACAGTGGTATACTGTCAGAGGGAGTTGCTCTGGGAGTCCTCAACATTGACGTCGGACCCCATGAAGTCTCTTGTAACAGGTCAACCATGGCAAGGAAACCTCCTGCTAGCTACTACCTATTGCCTTCCCGCAGCAGATGAATCAGTACGTTTCCATGTTGAACACCACTTGGGAGAAGCACTGAGGGTAGCAAGGACTCAGAGGGCTGAATTTTACTGACCCCCCCGACATTGGGGGTCATGGCAGGGGGGCTCGGAAAATACCTCCGAGAGAGGCCCGCCATGCTCCCCAACGCCGAGAAGGCCCCGCCCCATTTTACCGGCGGCGGCACCCCAATTACCATATGTAAAGTGCTACTTGCCTTGCCTGATTATGCATCCCGCTACCTGATGCTCCACAGTTCTGCATTTTTCGCTGAATGGGCGGCTGTTACGTGCCATCCTGTTCACGAATGAGAAAAGCCAATGGGACTTCAGAAGTAGGAGTACTCGCTCACAGTGCAGGTAAGTTTGGATACCAGGGTCTCAACTCTGCATACTTGAAGAGAGGTGGGAGGGGGATGGGATTACCGGGGTTTCAACTCTGCAGGCACGAAGGGAGTGGGAGGGGGGATATTATTATCAGGGGCACAACTCTGCAGGCATGAACATGAAGGGAGGTACTGCGTCCCCTCCCTCCGTAAACGGTGGCCGCTCTGCGCCATTGTTTGTGGAAGTGAAGGAGAAATGGCACTCCAGTCACCCTGTGTGTGGGGTGGGTGCCAGAAACAGGAAGCATGTAAAGGTTATCTGGCTGGTGGGGCAATCGATGCAGCTGTTATAATATTAATGTTGTCATGCTGTGCCATTCTTAGTGGGAGCTAAGATGGGCAATGCCATGCCATGCCACATAGTTGATGCATGAAAGCACCTGATGTACCAGTCAACATAAATCCCTGCCCTGTTAGGAACCTTCGAAGAAGCGAAGGAACCGAGTTTAATTGCAACTTGGAGATGGGAATGGCTTATCCTATATTATTTGATCTGCTTCTAGTGCGGATCGATATGCACCGCAGGCAAAACCAGCAGGCAGTTGCAGCCCATGTAGAGGCCCCCGGTCGTGAGCGGCAGATGCACCCAAGGAGAGCTCGCCACTA
Organism: Heterodontus francisci; assembly: GCF_036365525.1. Lineage (NCBI taxonomy): Eukaryota > Metazoa > Chordata > Chondrichthyes > Heterodontiformes > Heterodontidae > Heterodontus > Heterodontus francisci. Next base: position 144,501,206 of record NC_090374.1, read on the forward strand.
CAGATCGCCGCGCATCTACAGGTCCCGCATGACATACCTCCAGATGTCAGAGCGCCAGTGTCAGAGGCGACTGCGGATGTCGAGAGAGGCAGTGACACATCTCTGGGCCCTGCTCAACGATGCCCTGCAGCCCACGGGCTTCAGTGGACATCCTAAGCCTGTGACCCTCAAAGCGACAGTGGCTCTTAACTTTTACGCCTCTGCATCATTTCAGGGGTCCACCGGAGACCTTTGTGGTGTCACTCAGTCTGCAGTGCACCGCTGCATCAGGGAGGTGACCGATGCCCTGTACCAGATGGCTAGTGACTATGCCCACTTCACAACGGACCCTGGGAGCCAGGCCCAGAGGGCCATCGGTTTCCGCTCCTTCACGGGTTTCCCTCAGGTGCAAGGGGTCATAAACTGCACCTATGTGGCCATCAAGGCGCCCGGCAGGTGGCCAGCTGCATAAGTTTCACAGGTCGGCGCAACATTGAGGGCCGAAGGGCCTGTACTGCGCTGTAATGTTCTAATTCTAATTCTAATTCTAATAAGTAAACCATAAGGGCTTCCACTCGCTCAACATACAGTTAGTATGTGATCATCGCAACCGCTTTATGCAAATCTGTGCCCGCTTTCGCTGACTGCATAGATCGGGTGGTGTCCTGCAGTATGAACCAGAAAGGATAGCTCATATCATTATGTTTGCTGTGCTCTACACAACTATGCGCTAAATAGTGGGGATGCCCTGCAGGATGAGGATAGACGTGAGCAGGACTCCTCCTCGGACGATGAGGATGCAGAGGACTTGCAGCAGGAAAGGCATACAGGAGGACAGAGCATCCAGGCACCGCATGCAGGGCGAGCAGCGAGCAAGAGATGCACAGCAATGCCTTATTGATCAAAGGTTCTCCACACAATAGGAACCACCATGGGCTCTGCAATCCACATGGCACCCTTGTTCACCTGTTGTGCAGCAGTCCGCTTCTGCAACATCTTTACATCCACCATTACTGGCAGCAGCAGACTGAGCCATTGTCCATGTTACTGCACACGTAGAGACGCACATGAGTAATACAGGCATGGCAACGATGTTATTCTATACATTGGCAGTTCTGAAAGGCCAATGATGCAATGGGAGGAGACACGATCGGTACATGCTGGCACACTTCACTCGCCCAGTAAAAGCAACACACATGCTAGTGAAGAAGATTTAGAGATTGAACTTTTCACAGTGTAGTATCACCCGTGCAGACACATTTGTGTCACAGTGATTTTTGGAAATGCTTGTGGGTGTTCCTTCACGGTGCCACTTCTGCGCTAGCAGCCTGACTGGAGGAAGGCCGCTGATCTGATTGCCCTTTGGCTGTGGATGACTTTGACATTCGTACTCTGGCACACGAGGCCTGCAGGGCTCCAGCTGGCTGGGGGAATGATTGTTCATCCTCTTCTGGCAGTGGACCCTTTCATGCCGCATGGCTACTTAACTCCTCTGCTACCTCCAGCCAGGCTGCCTTGGTCAGGCAGGCAGGCCTCTTCTTAGTATCACTGGGGAAAAGGATCTCCCACCTTGCCCGCACAGCCTGGAGGAGAGTGAACAGGGAGGCATCGTTGAACCGTGGGGCCACCATAGAGCGCTGCTTGGCCACCTTCAGTTTTTGGTCTGGTCCTTTAAATGCAAACGTTATTCCACAGTGTAACTGCTCTAACTTCTGGCTGCAAGTTTTCTTTCGCAAATGTTTGAAAATTAATGCAGGACTAGTGAGGAAATCTGTGCTGTTGTTCTGGTTTTTCATCGATGACAGATCAACATAGATATATACGTTCACATACACTTTGCTTTTGCAGCAGCTGGTCATAATTATTGATGAAATATTTCTAGTTGACAATGCAGCTAGAATATGAACGTATTTTCCTGGTTCTTTAAGAAGTACTTTTAATTCAGTTACATCTCTTTTCACATAACAGTTAGCAATGAAATGAACACAAATTCCAAATGGATATTAGTCTGCGGCTTTTCACATTCAGGAAATTAAAAGCCCATAGTATGGAGATATTATTAAATGATGCTTTTATTTATAGTAGTGTATTTGCCTTTTATGATGCAATTCAGTCTCACATTCTGGTATGTGCAAAATTAAGATTATTCACCCATGTGTAGCAAGCCTACAAGAAGAAATGTTACACTTGAATGGAAGAAGAGGATCTCAACTGCACAGGATACTGGGACAAAGCAGAGTAAGTATGTGGCAGAAAAGCAGACAGTGCTAGAGAAACTCAGCAGGTCTGGCAACATCTGTGGAGAGAGAAGCAGAGTTAACTTTCAGATCTGTGACCACAGATGCTGCCAGACCTGCTGAGTTTCTCCAGCACTTTCTGCTTTTCTGCCAGATTGCCAGCATCTTCTTTTTTCTTTTTTTCTTTGGGCCTCCTTATCTCGAGAGACAATGGATATGCGCCTGGAGGTGGTCAGTGGTTTGTGAAGCAGTGCCTGGAGTGGCTAGAAAGGCCAATTCTAGAGTGACAGGCTCTTCCACAGGTGCTGCAGAGAAATTTGTTTGTCGGGGCTGTTGCACAGTTGGCTCTCCCCTTGCGCCTCTGTCTTTTTTCCTGCCAACTACTAAGTCTCTTCAACTCGCCACATTTTAGCCCCGTCTTTATGGCTGCCCGCCAGCTCTGGCGAACGCTGGCAACTGACTCCCACGACTTGTGATCAATATCACAGGATTTCATGTCGCGTTTGCAGACGTCTTTAAAGCGGAGACATGGACGGCCGGTGGGTCTGATACCAGTGGCGAGCTCGCTGTACAATGTGTCTTTGGGGATCCTGCCATCTTCCATGCGGCTCACATGGCCAAGCCATCTCAAGCGCCACTGACTCAGTAGGGTGTATAAGCTGGGGATGTTGGCCGCCTCGAGGACTTCTGTGTTGGAGATACGGTCCTGCCACCTGATGCCAAGTATTCTCCGGAGGCAGCGAAGATGGAATGAATTGAGACGTCGCTCTTGGCTGACATATGTTGTCCAGGCCTCGCTGCCATAGAGCAAGGTACTGAGGACACAGGCCTGATACACTCGGACTTTTGTGTTCCGTGTCAGTGCGCCATTTTCCCACACTCTCTTGGCCAGTCTGGACATAGCAGTGGAAGCCTTTCCCATGCGCTTGTTGATTTCTGCATCTAGAGACAGGTTACTGGTGATAGTTGAGCCTAGGTAGGTGAACTCTTGAACCACTTCCAGAGTGTGGTCGCCAATATTGATGGATGGAGCATTTCTGACGTCCTGCCCCATGATGTTAGTTTTCTTGAGGCTGATGGTTAGGCCAAATTCATCGCAGGCAGCTGCAAACCTGTCGATGAGACTCTGCAGGCACTCTTCAGTGTGAGATGTTAAAGCAGCATCGTCAGCAAAGAGGAGTTCCCTGATGAGGACTTTCCGTACTTTGGACTTCGCTCTTAGACGGGCAAGGTTGAACAACCTGCCCCCTGATCTTGTGTGGAGGAAAATTCCTTCGTCAGAGGACTTGAACGCACGTGAAAGCAGTAGGGAGAAGAAAATCCCAAAAAGTGTGGGTGCGAGAACACAGCCCTGTTTCACGCCACTCAGGATAGGAAAGGGCTCTGATGAGGAGCCACCATGTTGAATTGTGCCTTTCATATTGTCATGGAATGAGGTGATGATACTTAGTAGCTTTGGTGGACATCCAATCTTTTCTAGTAGTCTGAAGAGACCACGTCTGCTGACGAGGTCAAAGGCTTTGGTGAGATCAATGAAAGCAATGTAGAGGGGCATCTGTTGTTCACGGCATTTCTACTGTATCTGACGAAGGGAGAACAGCATGTCAACGGTCGATCTCTCTGCACGAAAGCCACACTGTGCCTCAGGGTAGACGCGCTCGGCCAGCTTCTGGAGCCTGTTCAGAGCGACTCGAGCAAAGACTTTCCCCACTATGCTGAGCAGGGAGATTCCACGGTAGTTGTCGCAGTCACCGCGGTCACCTATGTTTTTATAGAGGGTGATGATATTGGCATTGCGTATGTCCTGTGGTACTGCTCCCTCGTCCCAGCACAGGCATAGCAGTTCATGTCGTGCTGAGAGTATAGCAGGCTTGGCACTCTTGATTATTTCAGGGGTAATGTTGTCCTTCCCAGGGGCTTTTCTGCTGGCTAGAGAATCAATGGCATCACTGAGTTCTGATTTTGTTGGCTGTATGTCCAGCTCATCCATGACTGGTAGAGGCTGGGCTGCACGGAGGGCAGTCTCAGTGACAGCATTCTCCCTAGAGTACAGTTCTAGGTAGTGCTCAACCCAGCGGTCCATTTGTTTGTGTTGGTCAGTGATTATGTCCCCTGATTTAGATTTGAGGGGGGCGATCTTCTTAATGGTTGGCCCAAGAGCTCTCTTCATGCCATCATACATTCCTCTGATGTTTCCGATGTCTGAGGCCAGCTGAATATGACTGCATAGGTGTTGCCAGTAGTCGTTTGCGCAGCGCCTGCCTGTTCTTTGTGCAGTGCTTCTGGCTGCTTTAAATGCTACGGATGTTAAATCGCTGGGGGCTTTCTTGTAGTTCAACAGTGCAATGCGCTTAGCGGCTATGACAGGTTCCAGCTCTTCATTATGAGATTGAAACCAGTCTGCATTTCTCTTCGCACTTTTGCCATAGGTGGTCAAAGCTGACTCATAGATGGCATCTCTGATGTGGGCCCACTTGTTCTCAGCATCCCCTGTGGGAGTGTTTTGAAGGGCTGTTACAAGTGAATTTAGAAATTTTTGTAACAGCTGTGGGTGAGAAATTCTGCTCGTGTTGATGCGCGGGTGGCCCTTCTGCTTGGAATGATGCAACTTCTTTGGTCTGAGTCTAACCTTGCTGCACACCAGGGAGTGGTGTTGGTGTCGCAGTCCGCACTGTAGAAGCTGCGTGTGATTTGAACACTGCTTAAGACGGCTCGCCTTGTGACAATGAGGTCTAGCTGGTGCCAACGACGCGATCTTGGGTGCCTCCATGAAACCTGGTGACAGGGTTTAGTGTGAAAGAACGAGTTGGTGATGCAGAGGTTATGATAGGTACACAACTCAAGCAGTCTCTGCCCATTCTCATTCATCCTTCCAACGCCATAGCGCCCAAGGCAGGAGGGCCATGAGTCATGGTCGGCCCCAACCCTGGCATTAAAGTCCCCCAGCAGGAATAGGTGTTGGGGATGCTGCTAATGATGTTATGGAGTTGCTCGTAGAACTGGTCTTTAGCTTCAGGTGGGGAGCAGAGTGTTGGAGCATAGATGCTGAGTAGGTGTACTGGACCAGAGGTGGTGAGCAGTCGGATGGACAGTATGCGTTCCGAGCCATTTGAGGGAGGCTCTATCATGCTGAGCAAGGAGATTTTGATGGCGAAGCCCACTCCATGCTGTCTTGGTTCTTCAGGATCCCTGCCCTGCCAGAAGAAGGTGTAGTCTTGCTCTGCTAGAGATCCACTCGCGGGGAGGCGTGTCTCCTGAAGTGCTGCAATGTCTACAATGAGTCTACTGAGCTCATTGTTAATGATGGCGGTCTTCCGAGAATCGTTGATTTGTGTAAGTCTTCTACAGTCTTCTATAGTGAGGTAAGTATTTGGCACCTGTCAGGAAGCAGGTGCTGGGGTGCTTTAAATAGGGTCCTAATTATTAGGAGTGACCAACGCACAGCCTTTGTGGAGACAAAGTCCCATCTTCACACTGAGTACACATCAAATCATGTTGTGTGGCATTACCACTGTGCTAAATGGGATAATTCAGAACAGATCTAACAGCTCAAAATTGGGTATCTATAAGATGCTGTGGACCATCAGCAGCAGCATGCTATGGATGGAGTGATCTCTGAACAAATGGATCAAATTAAAGCCCTGCAGACCTTCCAGTTGTTAATAGTGGTGGACAATTAAAAAACTAACAGGAGAAGGAGGCTCCATGGACATCCCCCTCCTCAATGACGGTGGAGCCAAGAGTGGAAAAGACAAGGCTGAAGCGTTTTCACCATCTTCTGCCAGAAGTGCTGAGTGGATGTTCTATCTTGGGCTAGATGCCAGTCTTCAGCCAATTTGATTCACTCCATATGCTGTCAAGAATCTGAGCACACTGGATACAGCAAAGGCTATAGGCCCTGAAAATAGCTGATTGCAGTGCTCCAGAACTAGATGCACCTCTAGTCAAGCTGTTCCAGTAAAGCTACAACACTGGCATCTACTTGACAAACTGTAAAATTGACCATGTATGTTCTATCCACAAAAAGCAGGACAAATCCAATTCGGCCAATTACTGCCCAATCAGCCTATTCTCAATTATCAGCAAAGTGATGAAAGGTATCATTACTTTGCTCACTAGTGCTCAGTTTGGGTTCTGTCAGGGGCACTCAGCTCCTGACTTCATTACACCCTTGGTCCAAACATGGAAAAAAGAGTTGAATTCCAGTAGTGAGGTGAGAGTGACTGCCCTTGACATCAAGGCAGCATTTGACAAAGTGTGGTATCAGGGACCCTAGCAAAATTGAAGTCAATGGGAATTGGGGAAAACCTTCCACTGATTGGAGTCATTCCTAGCACAAAGGAAGATGGTTGTGGTTGTTGGAGGCCAATCATCTCAGTCCCAGGACATCATTGCAGGAGTTCCTCAGGGCTCGCATCCGTGTGATGCTCCTCCTGCGCTATGTGGGAAATCAGGGACGCTGGAAGCGTCCCTGACAACCATGTGTGCAGGAAGTGTATCCATCTGCAGCTACTGGCTACTCGCATTACGGAGCTGGAGCTGCGGGTGGATTCACTGTGGAGCATCCGTGATGCTGAGGACGTCATGGATAGCACGTTCAGCAAGGTGCTCACTCCTCAGGTAATGGCTGCACAGGCAGAAAAGGGATGGGTGACCACCAGGCAGAATAGTAGGCGCAGGCAGGCAGTGCAGGAATCCCCTGTGGCCATCCCCCTCTCAAACAGATATACCGCTTTGGATACTGTGGGGTGGGGGGGGGGGGGGGGGAATGACCTCCCAGGGGAAAGCAGCAACGGCTCTGCTGCACAGGAGGGGGGGAACAAGACTAGGAGAGCCATAATGATAGGAGATTCAATTGTAAGGGGAACAGACAGGCATTTCTGTGGCTGCAAACGAGACTCCAGGATGATATATTGCCTCCCTGGAGCTAGGGTCAAGGATGTCTCCGAGCGGCTGCAGGACATTCTGAGAGGGGAGGGTGAACAGCCAGTGATCGTGGTACATGTCAGTACCAACGACATAGGAACAAAAAGGGATGCGGTCCTGCAAGACGAATTTAAGGAGTTAGGAGCTAAATTAAAAAGCAGGACCTCAAAGGTAGTAATCTCAGGATTACTTCCTGAACCATGTGTTCGTGAGTATAGGAACAGGAGAATAAACCAGATGAAAGCATGGCTGGAGAAATCGTGCAGGAGGGAGGGACATTGGGACCGGCTCTGGGGAAGGTGGGACCTGTACAAGCAGGACGGGTTACACCCAGGCAGGGCCGGAACCGATGTCCTCGCATGTGTGTTTGCTAGTGCTGTTGGGGAGGATTTAAACTAGAATGGCAAAGGGATGGGAACCTGAGTGGGGAGACTGAGGACGAGGAAACAAGGATAGAAACAAAAGACAGGAAACAAAAAGGCAAAAGGGGAAGGCAAAGAAATCAAGGGCAAGAAACAAATAGGGCCATAGTGCAAAATAATGCAAAATAAGATGACTAAGAATGTTAAAAAGACAAGCCTAAAGGCATTGTGTCTTAATGCGCGAAGTATTCGTGATAAGGTAGGTAAATTAACCGTGCAAATAGATGTAAATGGATACGATATTGTTGTGATTACGGAGACATGGCTGCAGGGTGACCAAGGATGGGAACTGAACATCCAGGTGTATTCAATATTTAGGAAGGACAGGCAAAAAAAGGAAAGGAGGTGGAGTAACGTTGTTAGTAAAAGAGGAAATCAATACAATAGTGAGGAAGGATATTAGCTCAGAGAATCCTGATGTGGAATCTGTAAGGGTGGAGCTAAGAAACACCAAGGGGCAGAAAACAATGGGGGGGATTGTATATAGACCCCCAAACAGCAGGGGTGATGTAGAGGATGGCATTAAACAAGAAATTAGAGGCGCATGCAATAGGGGTGCAACTGTAATTCTGGGTGACATATAGATTGGGCAAACCAAATTAGCAATAATACTGTAGAGAAGGAATTCCTGGAATGTGTACGTGATGGTTTTTTTGATCAATACATTGCGGAATCAACTAGAGAACAGGCAATCCTAGATTAGGTATTGTGTATTGGGAAAGGATTAATTAACAATCTTGTTGTGTGGGGTCCATTGGGGAAGAGCGACCATAACATGATAGAATTCTTCATTAAGATGGAGAGTGAGAGAGTTGATTCCGAGACTAGGGTCCTGAATCTAAAGAAAGGAAACTATGAAGGTATGAGGCGCGAGTTGGCTGTGATAGATTGGGGAACGTTACTTAAGGGGTTGACAGTGGATAGGCAATGGCTAGCACTTAAAGAGCGCACGGATGAATTACAACAATTGTTCATTCCTGTCTGGCGCAAAAATAAAACTGGAAGGGTGGCTCAACTGTGGCTTACAAAAGAAATTAGGGATAGGATTAGATCCAAGGAGGAGAAATATAAAATGGCCAGAACAAGCAGCAAACCTGAGGATTGTGAGCAGTTTAGAATTCAGCAAAGGAGGACAAAGGGATTGATTAAGAAGGGGAAAATAGAGTATGAGAGTAAGCTTGCAGAGAACATAAAAACTGACTGTAAAAGCTTCTATAGATATGTGAAGAAAAAAAGATTAATGAAGACAAATGTGGGTCCCTTACAGTCAGAAACGGGAGAATTTATAATGGGGAACAAAGAAATGGCAGACCTATTAAATACATACTTTGGTTATGTCTTCACAAAGGAGGACACAAATTACCTCCCAGAAATTTTGGTGAACATAGGGTCTAGTGAGAAGGAGGAACTGTATGAAATTAGTATTAGTCGGGAAATGGTGTTAGGGAAATTGATGGGATTGAAGGCCAATAAATCCCCAGGGCCTGATAATCTACATCCCAGACTACTTAAGGAAGTAGCTCTAGAAATAGTAGATGCATTGCTGGTCATTTTTCAAAATTCTATAGACTCTGGAACAGTTCCAATGGATTGGAGAGTAGCTATTGTAACCCCACTATTTAAAAAAGGAGGCAGGGAGAAAAAAGGGAATTATAGGTTAGCCTGACATCAGTAATGGGGAAAATGCTCGAGTCCATTATAAAAGGTGTACTAACAGAGCACTTGGAAAACAGTGACAGGATTGGACTAAGTCAACATGGATTTACGAAAGGAAAATCATGCTTGACAAATCTACTGGAATTTTTTGAGGATGTAACGAGTAGAATAGATAAGGGAGAACCAGTGGATGTGGGGTATTTGGACTTTCAGAAGGCTTTCGATAAGGTCCCACATAAGAGATTAGTGTGCAAAATTAAAGCACATGGGATTGAGGGTAAGGTACTGACATGGACAGATAACTGGTTGGCAGACAGGAAACAAAGAGTAGGAATAAACGGGTCTTTTTCCGAGTGGTAGGCAGTGACTGGTGGGATACCACAGGGATCAGTGCTAGGACCCCAGCTATTCACAACATATATTAATGATATAGATGACGGAATAAAATGTATTATATCCAAGTTTGCAGATGACACAAAGCTGGGTGGGAGTGTGAGCTGTGAGGAGGATGCAGAGAAGCTCCAGTGTGATTTGGACAAGTTGAGTGAGTGGGCAAATACATGGCAGATGCAGTATAATGTGGATAAATGTGAGGTTATCCATTTCGGTGGCAAAAACAGAAAGGCAGATTATTATCTGAACGGCGATAGATTGGGAAAGGGGAAGGTGCAGCGACACCCGGGTGTCCTAGTGCACCAGTCGCTGAAAGTAAGCATGCAGGTGCAGCACGCAGTTAAGAAGGCAAATGGTATGTTGGCCTTCATTGCGAGAGGATTTGAGTACAGGAGCAAGGATGTCTTGCTGCAATTATACAAGGCCTTGGTGAGACCACATCTGGAGTATTGTGTGCAGTTTTGGTCTCCTTATCTGAGGAAGGATGTTCTTGCTATAGAGGGAGTGCAGTGAAGGTTCACCAGACTGATTTCTGGGATGGCAGGACTGACGTATGAAGAGAGATTGGGTCAATTAGCCTTGTATTTGATTTTAGAGTATTTTGAGTTTAGAAGAATGAGAGGGGATCTCATAGAAACCTACAAAGTTCTAACAGGACTGGACAGACTAGATGCAGGAAGAATGTTCCTGATGGCGGGGGAGTCCAGGACGAGGGGTCACACTCTAGGGATAAGGGGTAAGCCATTTAGGACTGTGATGAGGATGGATTTCTTCATCCAGGGAGTGGTGAACCTGTGGAATTCTCTACCACAGAAAGTAGTCGAGGCCAAATCATAAAATACATTCAAGAAAGAGTTATATATAGTTCTTAGGGCTAAAGAAATCAAGGGATACGGGGAGAAAGCGGGAACAGGTTACTGAGTTTGGACGATCAGCCATGATCGTTTTGAATGGCGGTGCAGGCTCGAAGGGTTGAATGGCCTACTCCTGCTCCTATTTTCTATGTTTCTATGCAATGTCTTAGGCCCAAATAAATTCAGCTGCTTCATCAATGACCTTCCCTCTTCTTAAGGTCAGAAGTTGTGATGTTCGCTGCTGAGTACACAGTGTTTAGTTCTAGTCTCAACTCCTCAGACACTGAAACAGTCCGTGCCCGCATGCAGCAAGGCCTGGACAACATTTAAGCTTGCTCTAAGAAGTGGCAAACAACATTCGCACTACACAAGTGTCAGACAATTATCATCTTCAATAAGAAAGAATCTAACCATCTCTCCTTGACATTCAAAGGCATTAACATCGCTGAATCCCTCACCATCAACATCCTGGGGGTTACACTGACCAGAAATTTAACTGGACCTGCCACATAAATACTGTGCTTACAAGATCAGGTCAGAGGCTGGATATTCTGCATGGAGTAACTCACCTCCTGACTCCCTAAAGTCTTTCCACCATCTACAAGCCAGGAGTGTGATCCACTTGCCTGGTTGAATAAAGCTCCAACAACACTCAAGAAACTTGCCACCATCCAGGACAAAGCAGCACATTTACTCAGCACCCCATCCACCACCTTAAACATTCACTCCCTCCACCACCAGCGTACAGTGGCCGCAGTGTGTACCATCTACAAGATGCACTGCAGCAACTTGCCAAAGCTCCTTCGACAGCACCTTCTAAACCCGTAGCCTCTACCACTGAGAAGAACAAGGGCAGCCAGCGCACAGGAACACCACCATCTGCAAGTTCCTCTCTAAGTATTTCTCACACTATCCTGACTTGGAAATATATTGCCATTCCTACATTATTGCTGGGCCAAAATCCTGGAACCTCCTATTGACCATCACTGTGGTGTACCTAAAACGGATGGAGTGCAGCAGTTCAAGGAGGTGGTTCACCACCACATTTTCAAGGGCAATTAGGGATGGGCAATAAATACTGGCCTTACCAGTGAGAAAAAAGGAACAAAACATGTATGGAAAGTTGTGGTTTTGAAATTGTACAAGACACATTCATTTTTTTTTGATAGAATTGTCTCTCTACTGTCAAAAGAAAAAAAACTTGCATTTATATAACACTTTTCACACCCACCAGACATTTCAAAGCACTTCACAGCCAATGAAGTACTTTTTTGGGAGTGTATTCACCATTGTAATGTATAAATGCAGCAATCAATTTGCACACAGCAAGATCCTACAAACAGCAATGTGATAATGGCTAGGTATTCTGCTTTTTGCAATGCTGATTGAGGGATAAACATTGACCAACAAAATTGGGATACATCCCCTGCTCTTCTTTGAACTAGTGCCATGGGATCTTTCACATCCACCTGAGAGGGTAGACGGGACCTCAATTTACCAGCTCACCTGAAAAGCAAGATCATCCACAGTGCAGTACTCCCTCAGGAGCACACTGGCATGTCAGCCTTAGTTTTGTGTTTAAGCCCTGGAGTGGGACTTGAACCCAGAACTTTGCAATTTGGGGGCAAAAGTACTAACAACTTGAGCCACAGCTGACACAAGCATTAAAACAGCAGAGGATGGTTTTAAACCATTAGCCTCTGGGTTATGGGCCCAGCACAATTCCACTATGCCATTCTGCTGGAAATGTTAAGAATGTAAAGAAAACAGTGCCATTCCGAATCACACAGTGGTGAAGTGCGCTCGTAAAATGCAACCGAGCCATACAGAGGAGGAAGGTCCCAGGTTTGATCCATTTGTCAGTGCTGAGCAAGCTAATCTCAAACAAGGCTTTGGTGAGAGCATAGGCAATAGGCCTCATTGTCCTTGGGCTGAGGTAAGGAAAATAAAAGTTGCCAGAGTTCTAGGTCTGAATCACTACACAGAAAATGTGTTTGCGTGCATGTGAGGTGAGATCAGGATCAGGTTTAAATATGATGCCGTCCACAGTGGAATAGCCTACTGATACACACTGCCTAGGCTGACATTTGAAGAAAAGCCACTTGGGCAAGCTATTAAAGGGTGAAACCATTTCCCCAAATTATCCTTCAGAAGTGGTGAGGAGAACGTACAAAGGGTGAAATTCTATGAAAACATAAAGCATGGGACCAGAAAATGCCATTTCATCCACCAAGTCTGCTGCTTCCTCAGAACATATATGACGTGTCCTGTCATTGATTGTATTCCACCTATTTAACCTCCTGAATTAAAGTTCCGCACCGATATGTCCAGATCTTAAAAAGGTCTCATTAAAGAATTCACATCTCTTCCAGTTCCTAATCATAGAATCATAATAGTACAGGACTGAAGAAGACCATTCGATCCATCAAATCTGTGCTAGCTCTTTCAAAGAGCGATCCAGTAATCCCACTGCCCTGCTCTTTCCCCATGTCCCTGTAATTCTTTTTCCAGCAACTATTTATCCAATTCCCTTTTGAAGCCAACTACTGAATCTGTAGCTAGGCAGTGCATTCTAAATCCTAACCACTCATTGCGTAAAAACGATTTTCCTCATGTTACCTCTGGATCTTTTGCCCACCTTAAACCTGTGCCCTCTGTTTTCGGCCCTTCAGCCATTGGAAATTGTTTCTTTTAGTTAATCTATCTAAACCCTTTATGATTTTAAGTACCTTTACTAAATCTCTTCTTAGTCTTCTTTGCTCTAAGGAGAACAACCCCAGCTTCTCCAGTCAATCCATGTAACTAATCCCTCATCCCTAGAACCATTCTAGTAAATCTCTTCTGTACCTTCTCCAAAGTCTTCACGTTCTTCCTGAAATGTGATGCCCAGAACTGGACATAATACTCCTGTTGGAGCTGAACTAGTGTTTTACATAAGTTTAGCATAACTTCCTGGCTTTTGTACTATATGCCTCTATTTATAACACCCAGGATCCCATATGCTTTATTAACCATCTGTCCTGCTACCTTTAAAAACTTATGCCCAAACACCTACAGGTCTCTCTGTGATTGTAACCTCTTTTAAAATTGTACCATTAATTTCTTTTACAGATGCTGATGGACTGACCCACTGTGGATTTTCAACATTTTCTGTTTTTATCTCTAGGATGTGCAGTTTTGCTGACCTGAGACTGCAGTCTATACAGCATTACAGACCACCAAAAAGAAAACTATTGGAATTCTCCTGCCCTGTGGGATCATATTGCTTATTTGCAAAGGTTCAGCTCTTTCAATCAATATATTATAAAAGGAAAATGAAGTAGTTTATATTGTGTACAGATAGTAGATTGCCATCTGCATAAGCAGATACATTGAGGAACCACATGGAGAGCAGTGTGTGAATATTGCCTGCATTTTACGAGCAATGACATGCTTGACCCAGCCCAATTATCCCAAATACATTAAAAGTGATCTGTAATGATTTATATATATTTAAAGGATACTGAAATTTTAACAAAAGACATTGTTTTATTATATCCAAATAATCAACAACCCCAAAAAGCTATAGATTATTTGTTAACTTCTTCAGCAAAATATATTTTATTCTCTAAGGAAAGCAGAAATTTTGGTTTAACTCTCTCACCATTCTGATACTCATCCTTTCCAAGCACTGAAACCACATTGTTTAAGGTCACAAACAACATCCTGCATGACTTTGACTTTGGTTCACTGTTAATCACACCATCTCTTTTGAATATCACTCTACCATAGCCACCTCTGTGGCATTGCTCTTACATGGTTCTATCCCTACTTGTTTTATAACTTCAGATAATCTTCAATGGTTCTACCCTCTTGCTCCATCCTAGCTCCTGCTTCATTATTTAAATATTACCCCTGGTAGCATAAAGTATGGGATCAACTTCCACACATACATTGATGATACTCAGCACTACCTCCTTATTTCTTTCATTGACGACTCTGCAACTTCTTATCTGCCACTCAGACTTGGATGAGCAAAAATCAAAACTATCCTGTTTGGCTCCTGCAAACATTCACATGCTCTAGCTCTACTCGATTAACTTTGTCCGTTGCCACCAAAGAGACAAAAGCTTGGTGTATGACTGAACTCTGATCAGCTTCTTTCCCTGCACATGATCCATTACTAAGACAGCTTTCTTTCATGTCCAAAACATTGCCAACATTTGCTCCGCCTCTCTCCTCTGCTGCCAGAACCCATATTCATGTTTTTATTACTTCAATGATCAATTTCTCCAACATTCTCCTTGCTGGTCAATCTTGCCTGCATTCTTCACAAATCACTTGAAGCATTACGATCTGTGTCCTCATCTGTATCTCCATCCTTGAAAAGCTCCACTCATTTACCATGTCCCAACAATTCATTTTAAGATCCTCATCTACACTTACAAGTTCCTCTGTTGTCTTGCCCCATCCTACAGCAACAATCTCCTCCAGTCAAATATCCCTGCAAGAATCTTCTTCTTTGATCTATTCCTCATTTCTGTTCTTTCTGCTGTACTATCAACAGGCACTTTGCTCTAATTAATTCTCACAAATCTCCCTATTAAATGTACTCTGGAATTCAAAACTCATAAAATCCACTGGATAGGATACATTCTCACCCCCCCCCCAAAAAATTCTAGTATTTATACGAGTAATGATAGCATTGTGTATAATTCTCTCAAGCAGTTACCCCACTTCAGATGATAGGATAGCCCAGCTATGTTAGCTAGGATCATGTCTCATTCCTTTTGGAATATCAAGATGAGTTTGTTATATTCCCGTTCACAGATCCAGTTCCAGTGTTTATGCAGCTCCGAAAAGCTGTTAATGAGAGCCCTTGCCAAGCTGCTCTGTCATTTAATTTAGGATTTATTACTGCATTTTATTTGCCCAAATCTGTTGTAGATTTTAATACATTGTTGTTCTTCATTACCTATAATTCTTTTGTGTCTTCTTCTGTTATAGATTCCTGGGTGATAATTATGGAACTAGAATTTGGCCACAGTTTTCATCTACAAAGTCTGATGTGAAGAATCTATTTAACACATCTGAAATTTCCTGATTTTTTTATAATCATGTGTTCCAACCCATCCTTTAAAGAACCTGTCCGTTCTTCAATTTAGTAACTAAGCTAAAATATCTTGATTGGTATTACTGTCTACAGTTTCCCTTTGCCCTCTTAGATCTTCTGGGAAAAAAAATGTTGTCTTCACCAGTTCGCCTTGCTGCTTTTGCATCAGAACACTGTCCTTGGCCCCAAATAAATTTTTGGACAGCATTTGTATAATTTTATTGCACTTAGGTCTTGCTTGGTCTATGCAGAATGGAGCCTGCTACACTATACCTGCTTATATATTTGTCAAGAATTATTCTGGCATGGCATGTGGCCTGTTACATGCTTAACATGATACTACATCTTAACAAACTGATTTTTTACTCAACCACTTCCAGGATTCCATTCAAATTTAGGAATGAAAAGAGGATCAGGTTGTGCCTTGAAAATCAGGCCATGGAGCCTCTCATTATAAGCATACCACAAACCTAATTTAATTGGTAGGAAAATATGTACAATCAACACAATCTGCAAACTCCACTGAAGATCAAGAAGATAAAATGGCTATTCTTGAAAATATATGCGGCAGAATGTTTGTTGCGGGGTTGGGACCCCAATGCCTGGAACATTTCTGAGTCCCGACCCTGCACTGTGCCAGCATTGTGGACGCTGTGCTTTTTAAAAGTCGCTCATGGGATTTGGGCATCGCTGGCTAGGCCAGCATTTATTGCCCATCCCTAATTCCCCTTGAGAAGGTGGTGGCGAGCTGCCTGCTTGAACTGCTGCAGTCCTTGGGGTGTAGGTACACTAACTGTGCTGTTAGGAAGGGAGTTCCAGAATTTTGACCCAGCAACAGTGAAGGAATGGCAATATAGTTCCAAGTCAGGATGGTGTGTGGCTTGGAGGGGAACTTGCAGGTGGTGATGTTCCCATCCATCTGCTGCCCTTGCCCTTCTAGGTGGTAGAGTTCGCAGGTTTGGAAGGTGCTGTCAAAGGAGCCTTGGTGAGTTGCTGCAGTGCATCTTGTAGATGGTACACACTGCTGCCACTGTGTGTCGGTGGTGGAGGGAGTGAATGTTTGTGGATGGAGTGCCAATCAAGTGGGCTGTTTTGTCCTGGATGGTGTCGAGCTTCTTGAGTGTTGTTGGAGCTGCACCCATCCAGGCAAGTGGAGAGTATTCCATCACAGTCCTGACTTGTGCCTTGTATATGGTGGACAGGCATTGGGGAGTCAGGAGGTGAGTTACTCGCTAAAGAATTCCCAAACTCTGACCTGCTCTTGTAGCCACAGTATTTATGTGGCTGGCGCAGTTCAGTTTCTGGTCAATGGTAACTCCCCAGGATGTTGATAATGGGGGATTCAACAATGGTAGTGCAATTGAACATGAAAGGGAGATGGTTAGATTCTCTCTTGCTTGAGATGATCATTGCCTGGCACTTATGTGGCATGAATGTTACTTGCCATCGATTAGCCCAAGCCTGGATGTTGTCCAGGTCTTGCTGCATCTGGTCACAGGCTGCTCCGGTATCTGAGGAGTCAGGAATGGTGCTGAACATTGTGCAATCATCAGCGAACATCCCCACTTCTGCCCTTTTGATGGAGGGAGGATCATTGATGAAGCAGCTGAAGATGGTTGGGCCGAGGACACTACCCTGAGGAACTCCTGCATTGATGTCCTGGGACTGAGATGGTTCACCTCCAACAATCACAACCATCTTCCTTTGTGCTAGGTATGACTTTAACCAGTGGAGAGTTTTCCCCTTGATTTCCATTGACTCCAGTTTTGCCAGGGCTTCTTGATGCCATACTTGGTCAAATGCTGCCTTGACATCAAGGGAAATCACTCACACCTCACCTCTTAAGTTCAGCTCTTTTGTCCATGTTTGGACCAAGGCTGCAATGAGGTCAGGAGCTGAGTAGCCCTGGCGGAACCCAAACTGAGTGTCAGTGAGCAGGTTAGTGCTGAGCATGTGCCGCTTGATAGCACAGTCGACGACCCCTTCCATCACTTTGCAAAGTCATTAGTTGGCCTGGATGCGTGTCCAGTGCCCAATTAGAGGTACCAGAAGAGTCTAAGAGGTGGGAACACATCACTGAGGGCAATTTTAAAAGGCAAGTGGCAGCCATGACTGGGCTCATGACTGTTGCCTTCAGTGATGCAGCACCAGGGTGAGTGGAGGGCCTCTGTGTGCTCTATGGGCATGCATCCTCGGGCGGCAGCCCATCTCTCTGATGCCTCCCTGGGGGCACATATTGATGCTGTGTCAGAGAGGAGAGAGCTGCTTTTCCTGGCCTCAAGAAAGAGGAACTTCCCTAGCAAGACCAAGAGGGTACGGATGGAGGTGACCATGGAGGTCAGCAGCCATGAGAGGGACCTGGGTACAGGCAGGAAAAGGTTAAATGATCTCTTGCTGTTTGGTAAGGTGAGTGACCAGCGGCACCAACTCTCTAAGCACCAGAATATCTATAGTTCTTCTGAACATTGTCAGAGTAAGTGAGTGGTCACTATCCTGAGATGCAGCCACCCTCACATACGGGGTGACATTCAGATGGAGACATCACTAAGGGGAACATCAGCCCACGTATATATCATGCTGGAAGAGATAAGGGAGGGCAGCCTACTCATGATTCATTTTCCTCTCATCCTGCAGAAAAGAGCCCATAATACACGGGAGATGGCCAGAACAGGAGGTGGAATGGCCCAGTTCCACACTCTGATAACAGTGGAGGAAGTGGTGCTGGAGATCGCCAGGGTACCATTGAGGCATTCATGGGGAATGGCAAGGAGGCCATGAACAGCAGGGTCATTGCATAACTCTTTCTTGAGGTGAAGGGCATGGAGGAGACTCCTACCCAGTGCGAGCTATGGATCTTAGACAGCTGTCATCTGAGGGGTTGGGTTGTGCTGGGACACTTGTTGAGTCGAATCAGTTCTCATTACCATTCTCGTGTGTCTCCCACAGGACCAGTTGCACAGCAGCACCAAAGTGTACCTGGCGTATCGGCACTGACATCCTCAGCAGGGGGGATGGGATTGGATGGGATGGGGTGGGGGGTGGAATCCACAGAACCTGCACCATCACATCATACCTTGGCACCTTCCACCAGCGCAGACACACTCACCTCGGTTGAGCCACAGGTTAGCGTAGAAAGGGGAGCACTGGGTGAACCTCACAGCACGTGAGAGCAGGAGAAGGAGGGTGAGGCAGAGCCACCTGTGGGCAGACCCCTCAGAGGATGGAGGACAGACACAGTGCTGCTTCGCTGGGCAAAGATGCTGGGCCTCAGGTGTCAGAGACAAGGAGGGCCTTCCTCGAGAACAGAGGCAGGCAAGTTCCTGTCTGTTGGAGTTCCCTGAGGCTTTGAGGAACCATGGGCAGGCAATGGAGGAGTCCATACAGCACAGGTGCTCTGCCATGACTCAGGGATTCAATCGCATGAGCTCCTCCATTGAGAGATTAGGCAACCTCTTGGAGAACCAAATGCAGCACCACTCTGAGTGGATGCAGGAGCAGTGGCTGATATGCACAGAAGGAGTGAAACTCTCTGTAGCATTGACTGCTCAGTGTCACTGATGGCGCAAAGGTGCTGTGAGTGGATGCCAGCTGCGTCTCAGTTGGTGGCCCCTTCCAGCATCCACAGGTGCCAGGAAAGTGCTGAGACAGTCCTAGCGGCAGACAAAGGGGCAACCCCTCGGGGGACTGGCGTCACCCTTCAGCCCTTCACCCCCTCTGACTCAGAAGCCCCCACAAGCACCTCCAAGGCAAGGAAAGAAGCCAAAGGCATCTCAACCGGTGGCAGAGAGTAGGGAGCAGACTGCCTGTCCCTTACCTCTGCCACAGGGGAAGCACCCTGTAGAAGTGGTAGGGAGAGGAAGGTGCCATAATGTTGAATTCACTTATTGAATCACCTGGGTGTTATTGTCTACATCTGTCTGTTATTTTCTTTGCTTCACAATATAACTTCTTTATTTCAACACTCTGACAGGTGTGTTGTTGATTTTTCATCTCAAAAGGGGGATGTCACATTGTGGGGCGGGTGGTAGGGATGTGGGACCCTGAGAATGCTATGTCCCCTAACTTATGATGTTGGACAATGGTGAATGGAGGAATCCTCCATCTGCCTGCTCACGGCTGCCAATGGGACCTTGCAGTTAAGGGTCCTGGCGGTGAAATAGCTCTGAATGCTGGAAGGTAAGTTCTGGGCTTCTCAGCTGCAAGGGCTTGGGGGAGATCAGGTGAAGGGCTGCTGAATCTTGCTGCCATGCCAGCCTGAGGTCTTGGCCTTGACAAGCATCCTCCGCTGCCTGGGCACTAGCCACCTCTGGAGCAATCCGTTCCTCCTCTTTGTCCTCTTCTTCCTCCTCCCAGTCCTCCTCTGAGGTGGTGGCATTCCAGCTCCTCCTCTTCATCCATCTCCAGGTCTCTCCCCAGTGTCATATTGTGCTGGGCACAGCAGATGACCACAATACGAAAAACTCTGACTGCTTCATACTGAAGGGCATCACCTGACCGATCAAGGCAACGGAAGCACAGCATCAAGATGCCAATGGTCTGTTCAATGCAGATCCCTGTTAGGAGATGGCTTTGGTTGTAGTATCTCCATCCATGGCTGGGTTTCGACGGGCATCAGGAGGCAACTCCTTAGGGGATACCTCTTATCCCCCAGCAGCCAACCACAGAGTCTGGATATGGGCCTGAAGAGGTGTGGCACCTGAGACTCTCGTATGATGAGTCATAACAATTGCCTGGGAAGTGGGAGCAGACCTCTAAGATTCACTTCCTGTGGTCACAGACCAGCTGGACATTCAGTGAGTGGTAACCCTTTCTTTTGAAAAATCTAACTGGTTGGTCTGTGGGTGCCTTCATGGCTATGTGGGTGCAATTGATGACCCCTTGGACCTGAGGGAATGCACTGATGGCGGCAAAGCCCAAATACCTCTGTGCCTGCATTGGCTCATCTGTATCAAAGTGGATGTATTCCCCCACCCTTCTGAACGTAGCATTCTGTAAGCTGCTTAATGGTATGATGAACTGCTGACTGCAAGATGCCACCTAGGTCCGTAGCTGATCCCTGGAATGAGCCAGTTGCATAGAAGTTTAGGATGATGTGACCTTGTTGGCTGCAGGTAAGGGACTGCCATGGGGGTCATGAGGCCTCAAGTCATTGTGCATCAGAGCAAAAAGGTCCAAGACCATCTGCCTCAGTAGGCACAGCCTGCTACAGCACTAGTGCTCTGTCATCTGCAGTTGGATGACTTTTTGGCAGTAGACCCAATGTCTTGGGTAGCACCTTCTACTCCTTGCAGCCCCTCACTGTGCTCCTCTGGTCTCCTGCTGCCTTGGAGTTTGCATCTGCTGAAGCTCATCCTGGCTGCTCTGCCAATGTCAGAGTAGCCTGTTCCCATCTGAACTTCCTCAGCTGGGCTTTGTGTGTTCACCAGGCTGTCTCCTGCCAACCCCAGCTACGTTAGTAATGCCAGCGGGCGCACGTCACTCTCCAGGTTCCTACCACTTGCCACTGAGAAAAGCCAGACTTCCACCTCCAGCAATGTCTACTCTGTGGCACTTTAGGAGCAGCCGAGCTTTATTTTGTGGCTCTGCATTATTTTAATCAACCCTCCCCATAGCCTTCATAGATCCCGATTGTTCACACCTTGTACACCCCGTCATGGTTCAAACATGGTGTTTTACACATTCCCTTCCTTTAAAAATTGAAAACTGCTGCTAACAAGCCTGTTAATGAGTTCCACAATGAGGCACTTAATTGGAGGTGTGTTGGTTGCCATTTCCTCCCTTCTGGCTTCCCTTTAAAAATGGCTTCGTGTTCAGGAGATGGCGGGAGCCAATGACAACCTCCGAGAATGGGATCTTCAAATCGCGCGTTCGCCCACTTCTGGCCCCAGCGGGTTCTAAACATCCAGTCTTTGTTTTCTAATTCAGAAATTGCGCAGTTTTAAATATGCAGCTGTTTTCTGCCACTGTCAAGTTGTACTTTGTTTTATTTTGAATATTAAACATCAATCAGAACAGAAATTTTACCATTCTATTGCAACATTTCAAAGCTTTAAATTTTTAATATTTTCTTGAACTCTGGTCTAGTCTGACTAAAATGAGCAGTACAGTCTCTCTTCCACTGTGTGATGTAGTTGCTTCATGCAGAAAGGATTCTGAAAACAGTGAGTGTTGGCAATGATTCTGCTAATCTTAAAATAAAGTCCAAAATTGCTATTATGAATAGTTGCCATCGCCATTCTGTCTGTCTTTATTATCTTCCAAAGATTTCTTTTATTTCCCTGTTTGGCAACTTTCTGGCAGTCTTTTTGACTCACTGAACTTCTGGCAGCTCTACACACGAGTGTCTCTTACTTCCAGGATGTCATTCACCTTGGAACAGGCAACACTGTGCATGTGTACATAATGAAGAGGAACTATTTTGTTGCTGCCCATCAGCAAAAATAGAAATGGAAAAGGCTTTTGATGATTTACTTTAGTTTTGCTAGTGAATATAAAGTTCAACAAACCTAAAGTAGATGTTAGAATACATTTGACCACAAGTCGAAAGAAATTATTCTAATCTGATATAGATCACAGTGGAAGCATAGTTTTTATACCCTACTTTCAAAATTATTTTAAAATTAGAGCTCTAAATTATGATGACAAACTTCATGATTCACAAAGCTGAATTTGTTTTGATTGTAAAAAAAAAAGATTTAAGGGAGACACAAAGCAGGTTTTTAAATTTTGAGGGCCATAGATGAAGATATAATCAGATGACTTGACTTGGACTGTGAGAATAGACTAGAGGGCACAGTCATAAAGTTAACAAGCCTCAAGGGAAACAGGAAATTGCACAAAATATTATTTTCTATCTCCATAAAGTAGTGTACATGCAGAAAACTTTTAGCAGTCTGTGTTACTGGGGCTAGTGAATGGGGTGAGGTATGAAGAGGATGTTTTATGTGGAGGACAGGAAGCTGAGGCTGAGCAATTGTGGAAATAGTTAAATACTCTGTTTTGCTTGGATATTTTTGTGGACAAGGGTCTACTCAAGTACTTCCCTTCAGGAGGTGGGTTACAGCCCATATATAGTTTATTTTATCATGGACTGTGGGAGGAATATGTTTGATGGGATAGTTAGTCACTTCTCATTTCATGTTTTGTTATGTTCTTATGCTTGAGATTAGGAATGCTATTATCACCAGTCTCAACCAATTCTTCAACACCTGGACCAATTACAACAACACAAAAACATGACCCAATTGTTGAGGGCATTGGTTGTTATAGGAACAGAGGAGCAGGTGTAGGAGTAGGCCATTCAGCTTGCTCCACCATTCAATATGATCATGGCTGATCATCACCTTCAATGCCTTTTCCCCACACTATCCTCATATCCCTTCATGTTACTTGTATTTAGAAATCTGTCAATCTCTGCGTTAAACATACTCAATGACTGAGCTTCCATAGCCCTCTGGGGTAGAGAATTCCAAAGATTCACAAACTTCTGAGTAAAGAAATTTCTCATCATCTCTGTCCTAAGTAGCTTCCCCCTTATTTTGAAACGGTGTTCCCTGGCTCGAGACTCCCCAACCAGGGGAAACATCTTCAGTTATGTTCAACTTTTCACTAAGTTGATGTTCAGTTAATTCCAATCCACCATATATCCAAGAACAAAATTCAGGCTGTTGAATGCAACCTCTGAAAACAGAAATGAGATGGCATGACATGCACAAATATTTCAATGACACTGCAAAAACCAAAGAAAATGATACTACTCCAGGATAGCTCAATGAGTTTATCTGGAGGTTAGTTCTACAGATCAGGGCGATTCCAGTTTCCAGCTGCACCCTGTGTAGCACTAACTGATCTAGAATGGGGGTGGGATATTTGTACTTATAATTGGCTTTGGATCCCTGGGTTAGGGAGGTTACAATTAGTTAGGGCTCTTACTACTGATCACTATCCCTTTGCTCCTGCTGGAAGTGTGCATGTGTGAACGTCAGGTGAATTTAGCTGTGATGTCCTTTGCAGTCAAATAGTCTGCAGCATTGAGGATCACACATGATGGCTGCAGCACCAGAGGGTTCCCACTGCTTGAAGAATAGTATCCCAGCAAGAATTCAATGCCCTCAGGCAATGACAGAAAATAGGCAGGAAAGAGGAAAAATCCCAGCAGCAGAAAAAAAATCAAAAGATGGAAAGAGGATGGTTCAGAAATTCAGCTGGCAAAAATTGAAACTGCGCAAAATTAGAGGAAGCGCTTCCTTACTAAATCAGCTAAATGGCTTGACTAAGTACCTTGTAAATTGACCTCAAAATTATACTCTTGCAAACATTTCACACAAATTGGACAAGAAGGGATGCAAATGCCATTTATTATTTGATATAGTAACTTCCTGTCAACAACATAAATCATCTTGATGGTTAACAATGTAATGGAAGTGAGGCGATCACACTCCGAACATTTTTCTGCTTAGTTTAAATTAACCAGGACCATTTGTAGTTCCAAATGCTTTACAAGCAGCACCACATACAGCACTGTAAAGTATTAGGGCCACAACTGCAAACAACAATACCTGGATTATGGCAGCTGCATCAATACAACAGTGCAACTACATAAGCACTTAAGTGGAAAGAGGAAGCGGCATTGTCAGTGGAGGAAGGCAGGTGGTGAGAACCATTAAAGCTGTAGGCATTATAGACCTTAAGAGGCATAACTTATGGAAGGTTAATAACCACGTCTCTGAGATAAGTGAGCAAGAGCATTATAAGATATGTAAGATTATCGTGGGAATTGGGCAGTTTCACAATTTCCTGAATCGAAGAATACAGAAGATTAAAAATTCCATCTCAGAGGTTTATAAGGTGCTGTGCCCCATATTAGCTGCACTCTAGTCCACTAATGAGAGAAGATTAATTGACACAATGGCTGGAGTCAAACTCCTCAGTGAAATATGAATTAAGCGACATAGCAAAGGTTTGATAGTTTGGGTACAATGTATGATGGGATAAGTTACACATTGTCTGCAGAGGGAATAGGCTGAGTAGCTTTTTCTATCTCTTTCCTGGCTTCATTAGTGGGTAAAGTAGCATTATGGTTATGTTACTGGATTAGTAATCCAACGGCCTGGACTAATGATCTTTTGTCATGTGTTCAAATCCCAGCAAATTCAATTAATCAAATAAACTTGGAATAAAAAGCTAGAATCATTATTGGTGACCATTAAGCTACCAGTTTGTCATTAAAACCCATCTGGTTTACCAATGTCTTTTATGGAGGGAAATCTGCCATTGTTACCTGGTCTGGCCTATCTGTGACTCCAAACCCACAACAATATGATTGACTCTGCCATCTGCCCTCTGAAATGGCCTAACAAGCCTCTCAGTTGTATTAAAGAAGGCTGCTCACAACCATCTTCTCAAGGATAATTAGGGATGGGCAATAAATGCTAGCCTTGCTACTGACGCCCACATCCAGCAAATTAATTTTTTTTAAATTCCTATCAATCCAGTTGTAAGCAGAGAATCTGCCTCAATGGCTTCACTTTCTGCTCTCACAATTACTTCTGGAACTACCAATTTACCTTCCATAACTCAGGGAAACAAAGCCAATTGTAGTACCCCATCCCTCCCCATTTCCCACTGACATGCTACATCTCGACGACATCATCCGAAAACACTATGTCAGATTCCACATGCATGCTGATAACACCCAGTTCTATCTCTCCACTCCTCCACTGCCCCTGATTTGTCATACTGCTTGTCCAACATCAGGTATTGGCTGAGTAGAAATTTCCTGTAATTAAATATTGGGAAGTCCAAAGTCATTGTCTTTGGTCCCTGTCACAAACTCTCTTCATTAGCCATCAGTTCTTCTTGGCCACTGTCTGAGGCTGAACCAGACTATTCACAATCTTGACCCTGAACTGAGTTTCCAACACTATGTCCTCTCCATCACCAAGATCACCTACTTCCATCTCCATAACATCGCCCATGCCTCAGCTCATTTGCTGCCAAAACCCTCATCTATGCCTTTGTTACCTCTAGACATGACTATTCCAATGCACTGCTGTCCGTTTTCCCACCTCGCACCCTCCATAAACTTGAGCTCATCCAAAACTCTGCTGTCTATATCCTAATTCTCACCAAATCCCTTTCTCTTATCACTCTTGTACTTGCTGACCTACACTGGCTCCCAGTCTGCCAACCTCTTGTTTTTAAAATTGTCATCCTTATTTTCATATCCTGCCATTGCCTTGCCCCTCCCCATCTTTGTAACCTCCTTTAGCCCTATTAGTGTCTCAGATCTCTATATATCTCCAATTCTGGCCTCTTGTGTATCCTCGATTTTCATTGCTCCACCATTGGTAGTATTACTTTCAGCTGCCTAGGCTCTAAGCTCTGCAATTCCCTCCCTAAACTCTCCACCTCTCTTTCCTCCTTTAAAATTAACCTCTTTGACCAAGATTTTGGCCACCAGTCCTAATATTTTGTTACCTAGTTCAATGTCAAATTTTGTTTGATAATACTCGAAAGCAGCTTGGGACATTATACTATTTTAAAGGCACTATATAAATGCAAGTTATTGTTTTATGGATATGTATTATAAACAATGCCAAATCTGATATGAAGCTATCTCTCAAAGCAACTCCATAAAAACCCTGCAGATCTTGAAAAGGGGTTGTAGTTATTGATATTGGAATATTTTGCAAAGGTTTGGTATTCCATTGAGATTGGTCACTTCCAACGGGATGGCTACCCTGAGCCATGCTAAACTGGGGAATCATAGACAATACAATGGTCCTCACATAAGCAACTTGTCTGTTTCTGGTACGACTGAATAATATATCCCTGCATTCTGCTACAAAAAACTGTTGAATCTTCACAAAGATAGCTCACGGCAGTCTTTGCTGTGATGTAAAGATGTTAGAGTGCAGCTGGTCCTTCCAATAGCCCCACACATCAACAACTTACATTTGGACAAAACCTCTTCCTCTGCTGATACTTCTACCACAGGGATTCATAGGGATCACAATTACAGACAAAGAGACACTCTCTGAGAAGACGACAAAAAAAAAACTCAAAATACACACAACTGTATTGTCATTTTTTGAAATAAACTACTTAATTAAATAGTACATATTTGTTTTGATTACTTGATAATATATTGGAATGAAAGATTGGTCTACAACATGTGGGATCAAAATATACATTAAATAAGGCTCCTAGATATTTTGGCAAAGTCTACATTGTATTGATTCAAAGCAACATGACTACAAACTTCCTGGAAGCAAGAATTCCTCTGGTCACTATGTGTAACAACATTGCAAATTTGTAAAGATTTATCTTGTTTGGCATTTCTAGCTAGACCATGAGAGTTTGAAAAGAAATACCAACTAGAGGAAATCTTTAAGAATGTATCTTTGATATTGCTGTACATGATGACCAGAGGGTTTCTTAGTGCACAGTTGTATTATTTAAATACACATTATATGACCCAAATTCATTAACAGCTTGTGAGGTGAGGTGAGGCGAGGCGATATTACTCTTGCAGAAATAAAAAGAAAAAATGGGTTAATTGAAGTCATGTTGACAACGAAGGTTCAATCCATCAAAGTGATGCTGTTATGACACACTCCTGCCAACCATCCATTGGTAGAGTTCTTGCTAACTCATAGCCAGGAACCTAAATAATATACTGAACAGAAATAAAATTACAGAAATGTAGTCACTGTTGCTACATAGGCAAATGCAGCATTCATTTTGTACCCATCAAGATTGCACAAACAGGAAATTTGGTAAATGACCAGTTAATCTGTTTTGGTGGTATCAGCTGAGGAATTCCTGTTGGTCAGGACATTAGGAGAAATACCTTACTTTTTCAAATAGTGCTATTAGGCCTCATAAGTCCACCTAAATAGGTGGAGGGGCTTTGGTTTAACATCTCATCTGAAAGATGCACCTGTGACACTACAGCTTTCCCATGATACTGCACTGAAGTGATTATGTACTGTGTAGAAGAAATACCCCAAGAAATACTGGAAATGTGTTCTCAATAACCAAAGGGAGGGATAATATTAATTAAACCATGAAGGCTTGCACCAGAAAATATTCCTTATGACAGAAAAAAAGTTATCAAGACCACAGGCCTGATTCTTTAAGGGGATGACAGATATGGCCTTATCTGGACCTGTGTGAGACCCCTTGTTAGCAAGAACTGGAGAAGCTAAAAAGTAAACAAATGACATGGCATGCCTAGGTACCAATGCTTTGTTACTTTAGAGATCATTTGATGTACCAACATGATAGTGCTTGCTGATTCTTGTCAAAAGAGCTTAACTCTTACACGTGTTGCTCAGATTAGTCAACAGAATTGAGGAGATTCCTTTGAAAATTAAGGATATATAAAGTGGTGTTTTCGACTTTAAATTTTAGCATCTCAATCCATAGTTCTTAGTTTAGTTGTAGTTTTAAAACTTCTAGTAATAGTCTTTGTAGTACAAAGTGTAGGAGTTCTTTACTTACTATAAGTAGAAGGGTATCTCTGTAAAATCATGAAATGCATCTCTGACAAAGAGAGAAAGTTACAGAAGTTAAGATTGTATGGCTATGGCAGGAGGAAATAAATGTGTCACTTAGATGCACACACTTCCATAAGATCAAGGGAGGTGAGCTTAAAGCCAGCGAGTCCAGATACAGCTACCAGGAGTAAATCTACCGAGGTGTAGAAGATCCAGTAGGCATGCATAGCACTGATGATTGACAGATTGAGGTTCACCACTGTAACATCTCAGAAGGCAAACGCAGGTTAATAAAAAATTCTTAGCTCACGATTTTGCTGTATGACTTCCTCTTTGATAATTGGCACAGAAGGGTTACTTCATTCACTCAGTAGCTTATGCAGATCTTGACATGAAGTTGGTAATGTTAATGCTACTATAACCCACAATTGAATGGTATAAGACATTTTGGTGAGTTGTATTTGGACATAATTCATTCCTAGGCATATACTTGATGGTAAACCTCGAATGGTTCCTTGATGAGATGTTTAGGTGAAGAGATTAAGGATTCATCTGGTGCCCTATATGAACATTCTTGTCAGGCTATCAATCTCAATGAACTAACAGCTCAAGTTTTCGAGTAGGTCTTCAATGAAGAACCTTCTAACTCAACGGCAAGAGTGCTACCACTGAGTCAAGCTGATATTAGTGAATAGTGAAGTTCTGCGTCAAACTTCTGTTGCCTCAAACTGCAGAGAACCACCCCAGTAATCAAGGTACACAAAGCACCATTTCAAATGCCAAGTTTGCTTCATAATAAATGAAGTAAATCATTTGAAGTATTTAAGGATGCTGTGTCTTGCTACTGCTTCATCCTTAGTAGTTTTCCTCCAATCGCTTTGGGATCTCAAACCTCAACTAACGACAATGTTTTCACAGGATTTTGTATGGATAACTAGTACATTTAGCATTTGAAGGTAAAATTTAAATTTTTTGCAGATCAGATATTGAGAACTGATCTGACTTGAAAATCACATTGATTCTCAGCCACATGTCTTTCCACAGCTTGAAAGGGGCATAGGAACATAGGAGTAGGAGTAGGCCATTCAGCCCAATGAGCCTGCTCTGCCATTCAATGCAATCATGGCTGATCATCCACTTCAATGCCTTCTTCCCACACTATCCTCATATCCCCTTATGTCATTTGCATTTAGATATCTGTCAATCTCTACTTTAAACATACTAAAGCTTCCACAGCACTCTGGGGTAGAGAATTCCAAAGATTCACAACCCTCAGAGAAAAAAATTCTCGGTCTTAAATGGGCAACCCCTTATTTTTAAACAGTGACCCTTAGGTTCTAGATTCTCCTACAAGGGAAAACATCCTTTCCACATCCACCCTGTGAAGACCCCTCAGGATCTTATATGTTTCAATCAAGTCACCTCTTACTCTTCTAAATTCCAGCAGATACAAGCCTAGCCTGTCCAATCTTTCCTCGGAAGACAGCCTGCCCATTCCAGGTATTAGTCTGGTAAACCTTCTCTGTACTGCCTCCAATGCATTTACACCCTTCCTTAATTAAGGAGACCAGTACTGTACACAGTACTCCAGATGTGGTCTCACTAATTGCTTTGTCTAACTGAAGCATAACCTCCATACTTTTGTATTCAATTCCCCTCGCAATAAATGATAACATTCTATTAGCTTTCCTAATTATGTGCTTTACCTGCATACTAACCTTTTGCGATTCATGCACTAGGACACCCAGATCCCTCTGCATCTCAGAGCTCTGCAATCTCTCACCATTTAGATAATATGCTTCTTTTTTATTCTTCCTTCCAAAGTGGACAATTTCCCACTTTCCCACATTATACTCCATTTGCCAGGTCTTTGCCACTCACTTAACCTAACTACATTCCTTTGTAGCCCCCTTATATCCTCTTCACAAGTTACTTTCCTAACTATCTTTGTGTCACCAGCAAATTTAGCAACCATACCTTCGGTCCCTTCATCTAAGTCATTTATATAAATTGTAAAAAGTTGAGGCCCCAGCACAGATCCCTGTGGCACACCACTTATTACATCTTGCCAACCAGAAAATGACCCATTTATGCCTACTCTCACACCATCCTGACTTGGAACTATATCACCATCCTTCACTGTTGCTGGGTCAAAACCTTGGAACTCCCTTCCTAGTTGCACTGTTGATGTGCCTACACCCCAAGGACTGCCGTGGTTCAAGAAGGAAGCTCACCACCACCTTCTCAAGGGCAATTAGGGATGAACAATAAATGCTGGCCTAGCCAGCAAAGCCCACACCCCCCAAATAAAAACAAATCTAGGTGATTAATATATATCAAGAAAAACAGTGGTCCTAGTATTGACTCCTGGGGAACCCCACTATACACCTTCCTCCAGTCCGAAAAACAACTGTGTTTTCTGGCACTCAGTCAACTTCATGTCCATGCTGCCACTGACCCTTTTATTCCATGGATTTCGACTTTGTTAGCAAGCCTATTATGTGGCACTTTATCAAATGCCTTTTGGAAGTCCATATAGACCACATCAACCATCTCTGTTGCCTCATCAAAAAACTCAATCAAGTTAGTTAAACATGATTTGCCTTTAACAAATCCATGCTGGCTTTCCATAATTAACCCACATCTGTCCAAGTAACTGCTAATTTTGTCCTGGATTATCATTTCTAAAAGCTTTCCCACCACAAAGGTTAAACTGACTGGCCTGTAGTTGCTGGGTTTATCCTTAAACCTTTTTTTGAACAAGGGTGTATCATTTCCAATTCTCTAGCCAATTCTGTCACCACCCCGGTATCTAAGGAGAATTGGAAGATTCTGGCCAGTCTCTCTGCAATTTCCTCATTTACTTCCCTCAGTATCCTTAGATGCATCCCATTTGGTGCTGGTGACTTATCAACTTTAAATACAGCCAGCCTTTCTAATACCTCGCCTTTATCAATTTTAGCCCATCCAGTGTTTCAACTACCTACACTTTGACAATAACTTTAGCAGCATCTTCCTTGGTAAAGACAGCATTAATTTTGCTCCCTAATTGACCCCACCCCTCCTCTTACTACTCTTTTACTATCTATATGCCTATCAAAGACTTTTGGATTCCCTTTTATGTTGGTTGCCAGTCTTTTCTCAAACTCTCTCTTTGCATCTCATTTCTTTTTTCACTTAACTGTTATCGTGAGTCCCGCATGGTGTGTTGCCTCCCTGGTGCCAGGGCAAAGGACATCACGGAGCGGGTGCAGGAAATTCTGTAGTGGGGATAGAGTCAGAAGTGGTGGTTCATGTTGGTACCAACAACATAGCAAGGGCAGGTATTGAGGTCCAACAGTCATATTTTCAGGAGCTAGGGAGGAAGTTGAAGAGTAGGACCTCGAGGTTAGTAATCTCTGGATTACTCCCAGTGCCATATGCTAACGAGCGTAGAAATAGGAAGATAGGGAAGATCAATGCATGGCTTGAAGCACGGTGCAGGAGGGAGGGTTTCAGATTCTTGGGGCATTGGGACCAGTTTTGGGGCAGGAGGCACCTCAACAGGACTGGCACCAATGTCCTCGTGGGGAGATTCACTGGTTGGGGAGGGTTTAAAATAAATTGGCAGGGGATGGGCACCAGCATATAGAAGTAGAAAAGAGAAATAAGGTGCATAAGGTGAGAGTTTTAGACAGGACTACCAAGGTGCACAGAATACTGAGAGAGCTAGATAGCACTAGAGTAGGGAAAAGTAAGTTATTAGGTGAGGGCAGAGTAGGGGAGGAACCCTAAATCAGGGTTAATGTGCATGCATGTGAATGCACAGAGTGTAGTTAATAAGATTGTTGAGTTATAGATGCAGATTGACATGTGGGAATATGACGTTGTGGCTACAACAGATACCTGGCTCAAAGAAGGGCAGGACTGGGTGTTAAATATTCCTGGATACAAGGTGTTCAGGAAAGATAGGGAAGGAAGAAAAGGGGGAGGAGTGGCAGCATTGAGAGCATTACAGTGCTCGTTAGAAAGGATATCCCAGAGGGGTCAAGGGCAGAATCTATTTGGCTAGAGATAAGCAACAAAAAAAGGTGCAATTCCATTGCTCGGTGTAGTCCATAGGCCACCAACTAGTGGAAAGGATGTAGGGGAACAAGGAAATTAGAGAGAGAGGTGCAAGAATTATAGAGTAGTTATAATGGCGACTTTAATTATCCGAATATAGACTGGGATAGTAGTCGTGTGAATGGAAGAACGGGGCAAGAATTCCTGGAGTGTGTTCAGGAGCACTTTCTTCAGCAGTATGTTTCCAGTCCAACAAGAAAGGCGGCATTCCTAGACCTGGTTCTTGACGATGAGGCAGACCAAGTGGATTAAATATCAGTAGGAGAACAGTTAGGGGACAGTGATCATTTTATCATAAGCTTTAGGTCGGCTATGGGAAAGGACAAAGAACGGTCTAGGGTAAGAATAGTTAACTGGGGGAAAGCCAACTTCAATGGGTTAAGAATGGTTCTGGGCCAAATAAATTGGAATCAAAGATTGGCGGGAAAAACGGTATCTGAACAATGGAAAGAGAAGGCTGACAGGAGATTTGATAGAGGTATTCAAAATCATGAGGGGTCTGGACAGAATAGATAAGGAGAAACTGTTCCCACTTGGAAAGGATCAAGAACGAGTGGGCACAGATTTAAGATAATTGACAAAAGAAGCAATGGTGACATGAGGAAAACCTTTTTCACACAGGTGTAGTCAGGATTTGGAATGCACTGCCAGACAGTGCGGTGGAGGGAGGTTCAATTGAGATATTCAAAAGGGAATTAGATAGTTACCTGGAAAGTAAGAATGCAAGGGTTATGAGGAGAAGGCAGGGTAATGGCACTAAGTGAATTGCTCACTGGAAAGCAGGTGCAGACATGATGGGCCGAATGGCCTCCTTCTGTGCTGTAACAATTCTGTGATTCTGTGACTTCTCCTCTGAGCTTTCTATATACAGCCTGGTTATCATTTGTCTTATAACCTGACATCTGTCATACCCTTTTTTCTGCTTCATCTTACTCTCTATCTCTTTTGTCATCCAGGGAGCTCTGGCATTCCTTTCCCTACCTTTCCCCCTCGTAGGAAAGTACCATGACTGTACCCGAAGTATCACCTTTGTATGGGCAGCCCATTGTTCCATTATAGTTTGGCCTGCCAATCTTTGATCCCAATTTACCTGGGCCAGATTTGTTCTCACCCCACAGAAATTGTCCCTCCTCCAATTAAGTATTTTCACTCTAGATTGTTCCTTGTCCTTTTCCATAGTGAAGGCAAACCTTAAGATACTACGATCACTGTTCCCTAAATGTTCCCTACTGACAAATAGGACCCAGAGTACTGCTGATGCATATCCAGGCTTGGGCTGATAAGTGGCAAGTAACATTTGCTCCACAGAAGTGCCAGGCAATGACGATCTCCAACATGAGAGAATCTAAAAATCTCCCCTTGACATTCAATGGCATTACCATTGCTGAATCTCCCACTATCAACATCCTCAGGGTTACCATTGACCAGAAACTGAACTGGAGTAGCCATATATATACTGTGGCTACAAGAGCAGGTCAGAGGCTAGGAATCCTCTGGCGATTAACTCGCCTCCTGACTCCCCAAAGCCTGTCCACCATCTACAAGGCACAAGTCAGGAGTGTGATGGAATACTCTCCACTTGCCTGGATGAGTGCAGCTCCAACAACACTCAAGAAGTTCAACACCATCCAGGACAAAACAGCCCACTTGATTGGCACACCATCCACAAACATTCACTCCCTTCACCACCGACACACAGTGGCAGTAGTGTGTACCATCTACAGGATGCAATGCAGCAACGCACCAAGGCTCCTTAGACAGCACCTTCCAAACCCGCGACCTGTACCACCTCGAAGGACAAGAGCAGCAGATGCATGGGAACACCACCACCTGCAACTTCCCCTCCAAGTCACATACCATCCTGACTTGGAACTATATCGCCGTTCCTTCACTGTCTCTGGGTCAAAATCCTGGAACTCCCTTCCTAACAGCACTGTGGGCATACCTACCTCACATGGACTGCAGCAGTTCAAGAAGGCAGCTCACCACCACCTTCTCAAGGGCAATTAGGGATGGGCAATAAATGCTGGCCTGGCCAGTGACGCCCACATCCCTTGAATGAATAAAAAAAAAGGTAGCACTTATACAATCTAAGACATATCAGGTATATAATGTTGGTGATAAGTTCTTAAGCACTACTTGGCTGCAATTTATAAAATGTACATTACTAGATAAATTGAAATAAGAAGCAAAACACTATATATACTGGGAATATACAGCAATTAAGTGAGCAGCTGGAGAGATCAGAGAATTGGCATTTTGGGTGTGAATCCTCATAAAAGGGCTACACTAGATAATTATATTCACATTCCCCCACTCCCCCACCCTGTTCATTTATTTCTCCTGCAAACCCAGCCCCCAACAATGTTTCACTTCGTGTTGCATTACCCTTCAAGATTATGCTTGGAATTGAATTATTGTCTTTCCAAAAAAATCTGCACTCTTTTTCCTGCCCTGTGTTCTGACTAAAGACTACTAATATAATAGTTCTGATTTTACATACAGACATACAGAGAATGAAGACTGCTAGCATGCATACAACCTTTCAACTGTTTCAGATAATTCTTTTCTACAATTTCCAACAAAAATCTGACTTATTTCTCTCCCCTGCCCAGGCTCTATTTGTTTTCAAAAGATACAAAATGGACCATGAAACTTTTTGGGAAATATTTTCAAAAACAAAAAAGCTGAAAACATGGCGTTCTACTTATTAATAATACAGTCCATGTTGCAGTAGGTGTATGCTACTCATTCATTGTAAGGTATCTGATAATTTAATTCATGTTAGTGCATGCTCAGTTTAACTACTCTTGTTGACCAGAACCTGATTCACAACTAAACTTCAATCTGACCCGAATGCTGTACAGTTTTATCACAACTTCTTCTGACTTACTTTCTACTGTTTTGGCTATGTTGCTTAATGTTCTGATGAAAGCAAAATACTGTGGATGCTGGAAACCAGAAATAAAAACAGAAAATGCTGGAAATACTCAGCAGGTCATGCAGCATCAGTGGAGAGAGAGACAGAGTTAATGTTTCAGGTCAATGACATTTCATCAAAACTGGAAAAAGTTAGAAATCTCAAAAGTTTTTAAGCAAGGACAGAGGCAGGGAAAGGAGGGAGGGGTGGAAAAAACAAACAGAAAGGTCTGTGATAGGGTGAAAGACAGGAGGTATTAAATGACAAAAGGGAGTGGTTGGCACAGAGTGGTTGCAGATCATAAACAGAGTGCAAAAGTTGGGAATTTAGAGCAAGCGACTCTCTGTTAAGTCATACCAGTTGAGTAGTGACTAACTCAAATTTAGTTTAACTTTTTAGTTTTTAGCTTAACTTTTTGAATTTAATTTAGAACTTTAAAAACCATAACAGAAACTGCAAGTAAGTCAGCACTCAACACTAAAATAAAAGCAAAATACTGCGGATGCTGGAAATCTGAAACAGTTCCGAAGAAGGGTCACTGATCCGAAACATTAACTCTGCTTCTCTTTCGAGTTCCGAAGAAGGGTCACTGACCCGAAACGTTAACTCTGCTTCTCTTTCCACAGATGCTGCCAGACCTGCTGAGTGATTCCAGCATTTCTTGTTTTTGTTTCAGCACTCAACAGTAACTGCCTGTCAGTGGCAGTGAATGTTCAATCAGCTGTAAGCGATTTCCTGAGTAGGTGCTAATTACTGAGAGCAGAAAGCTGTATCAGCCGTTGTAACTTGGGTGTGGCTCAAAAACGTAGACAGAAGTAGTACCTGCTGGTGCAGAGTGATGGGAACAGAGTGCATTGTAAACATTTTTCGAAAGTTGGGTATTTCGTGCCAGTGGGAATTCAGTGCATAGGGGGAAGGAGGTGTTGTTTTCTGCCTCCAATACTTGTTGAGGCAGTAAACATTTTGGTCCAAAATTTTGATGCTTAGTGCAAGTTAGTGCATAGAAAAAGAAAAAACTTAAAACAAATTAAAGGTAGATATAAATAACATAGGCCAAGATCTGGCAGAGCAGGTTGTGTGTTTGGACTGCAGTATGTGGGAGTTTGTGGAAAGTGAAACTATCCAGAGTGAACACATCCGCAGGAGATATCTCTGTCTCAAGTCTCCAGCTCAAAGTCATTGAGCTGGAGTATGGGTTGGAGACACTCCAGCAGATAAGGGAGGGGGAGAAGTAGCTGGACTGTTTGCTCCAGACTTCGGTTATACCTCATACAGAGGTGTAGGTTCAGAACGGGGTTGGAGTGACCAGTAGTGCACAATGTAACAGGAATCCAGATAAGGGAGAGAACAAGAATCTTCAGAAACTGATCCGACTGACCCTATCCAACAGGTACAATGGACTCGCTGTGAAGATAAGGATAAAGACTGTTGGAAGGACAGCTAAAATGTACATCATGGCAGCTCGGAGCAGGAGGCTGTTATTTTATTTGAAATGGAAGTTAGACTAATGGGTCTGTAGTTCCCTTTTCAATCCATTCGGTATTACAATGATAAATGAAAGTCTGCATTTGATGTGTTATACTGCCTCACCTCCATTATTCTCATGGACTGATCACTTTTTTAATGTTCCAACTTAAATCCTGCAGTTTCCATGAATTAATTTGCATTAAATGAATAAAGTTTCTATGATTTTAGGAGTTGCCCTGTACTACAATCTGATGTTATTGTACTATAGAATAGAGATTCTAAACAAAATAGAGTTTTAAAATCAATACTTCTCTCCAGTTTTGTGTGTTCTTCTTTGTCCTGTAAACTATGCTCCAGCTTCAGTCTGCCTGGCCCAGACCACTGTAAAGAAGCTCTGTTGCCAGTCAGCAAAAGGTGTTAGGAACTGTGCAAGAATGATCTTCCTTTTCAATTTTCATTGTCCTGCAGGGAGATGCTGTCTGTAATTAAGAACCAATTAGCGCAGATATGAAACTGAAGTTTACCCCACAGTCGGTGGCTGAGTTGTAGTTCCCCAATGCACCGTACAACCGTGTCAGCTTACTAATTTTATCTTTGTTCATTAAAAACTTGCTCAATTTCCTCTACATTTGTTGGCCTACTGTCCATGTGCAGTGCCAAGATTACAACAGTTAAAATCCATCCCTTACTGACTGAAAACCAGTTTTGAGATCCAGATTTGCATACAATTAGAAAATGGATTGGTGGAATTGAAGAAATGTGACATTTTTAAGAGTTATCAATGATTTGGAGTGGGTGATGTTAACAGATGATAGTAACTTTTCCCCACTTCTGTAGATACCAATGATAAATCATGGAATAAACTAGGTATGCAAATGGCAGATAAAGTAGATGTAGGTGGGTCTAAAATTCAATGCCAATAATTCAGGTGCCTGTTTGAATTTTTATTGATGTGACATATACAGTGACATTAGCATACTGGGAACAGGAAGTGCATGTAATCACTGGTGTTGGCTGTAATGTGCATATTCTTGAGTAGTTGAACCATCTTCCAGTCACTGAAGTTTCAATGCTTTGGTAACATAACCGATCCTGCCTGAGAGACCTGAAAATCAAACATGAGCATCATTAAAACACACAATTCTTTGAATTGACAAAGTAAAATAATCCTTCACTGTAACAATCGTGAATGTAGGGAGGGGAACTTTCAACTTTAGCTGAGGTGGGAACTGGAATATCGGATTGACAGCCCGTAAAAAGGTTTGTTTAATTTTCATTAAAGGCACATTGAGTGGAGAAATGTAATGACGGTTAATCTGATATTGCCAATTTTCCACCCTACCTATACTTTGTATCCTGGAGAAGGCCAGGCATGTTAGCACCAGACTAACCACTAGGTTCTGGGCCAGTGCCAGGAGATGGTAAAATTATATCATTGTTTTTGACCCTCGTATTTGACCACAAAAAAGGCCATGGGGCGATGCTCCGACCAGGTGAGAAAGGGGTCTAGGATTCCCTGGTCTTACCGTAACAGGGTTTAATTTTAAACACACTGTGTTTTTACCTCCCCCTTGGTAAATCCTTGTTCACTGCTTACCAATTATAAGGCAAAGAAACCAGCCAAACAGGTTTTCTTAGGTTTAAAGAAGAAAGGTTGAACTTTATTGAACTTAAACGCTAATTCGGTAAACACTTATGGATACGCAATGCACCCACGCTAGTATGCATATGTGATACACACATGTAGATAGAGACAGAAAAGAGAAGAAATAAAGTGGAAAGGTTCGAGGATGGTTTTGGTTACTGTTCCTCAAGCTCCCTGTAGAATCCTTGATTGTAGGTAGGTCTTGCTTTTCATTCAGGCCCAGTATTCTTCTCAATCGTTGTTCGATGTAGGAGACTTTCTCTCTTGTAGTTCACATCTTCAGTGGATTTGGAGTTCAGTGAGAAAGAGATGAGAGCAGACAGGAGAGCTGTGGTGAGCCAGCCAGGAGAGGTCTTTACAGTCCAGGAGCAAACAGTCTCTCTCTCTCAAACCCTCTGTACAATTCAAAAAACTCAGGTTGCCCAGCAGGTTAGTCATGTGACGAGCTGGTTTGAGGTCTGTTTGTGGATTCGGCCATCTTAGCAGTCATCCTGGAATGTGAACTTACTCACCTTCAATGTCTGGTGATCAAAGTCCATTGCGGGTTCAATGTGTCAGGGAATGGTCCTTTGTCTCCACAAGCACTGTCTGTTAGTATGTAAATGTTTTTTTCCAGCCACGGCTGATCTGTTTAACACGTCATTTCCTCACTCCAGCAACAGTTTAAAATCAATGTTCATATGACAAAATTAATATGTCGCATTCTTGGCAGGTGGGGGTCTGCATAACAGGCTATTTTAACAATGGAACCAAAGTGGGTGGGCAGTTACATTTACCCAGGTCACTTAGCCACCCTGGAACTGCCAGGAGTTTACAACTTTGTATTTTAACCCTCGCAATTAAGCAGGCGGCAGAGACAGCCTCGCAGAGCTGGTGAGGTCCTTTCTAGAATATCCATATCAGTTCGCAATGATGTCATCGGAACCCAACTGCAGTTTTTACTAGGAGGCCTGGCAGGAAATGGCAGTGAGTTTCCCACCAGAGCAACCTGGAGGTAGTGTGCATCAGGTCCAGAAGAGGCACAAAAAGCTAAGTTTTAAAATTTTTTTTTTTTACTTCCCTTGAAAAATAAAGCAGCAAAACAAGTGCTTTATGTTTTTCTTTGAATTTCAGTTATTGTTACACAGACAAACACAGCAGGCATTTTATATACAGCAAAATTTCAGAGTAAAGATGAATGAGTAGTTCATCTATTTTAGATAATGTTTGCGCTTGGTGTTATCTTAGAGTACCGGGAAATCTTTACCATGACACAGGAGGGGCTTTGGTTTAAAATCTCATCCAAAGCATGCCACCTCTGACAATGCAGCACTTTGTCAGTACTGCACTGCAATGTCAGCAGAGATTATGTGCTCAATTTCTGGAATGGGCTTGTACCCGCAACCTACTTAGTCAGAGGTGAGAGTTAAGCTGGTTCATATCCTCTCCATCTCAAAAAAAATAGGGTAATGACATTGATATCACTTTGCACATTAACATCTCATTTTTGCTTTGAAGCCTCAGAAATGTCAATGTTAGTCACCTCACCCAATACGCTAGCCATATTCCTGGGGTGGTTATAAATCAAAGAGTAGCCCGTGTTTATTTAATGAGGTAACTGAAACTCTGAAATTCAAAAGGTTGCCAGACCATCCAAGGTTTACACTTCAAAGGTTTTTCCATGTTTATTTTCAGAGGTCAGAGTCAGAAGTGTGGCAAAACTAAACAATGGGTGATCCTTCTTGTAGCTTCTTAATGGAGCCAAAATTCCGTGGAGATTGCAGATGACCCCATCAGAGGTTTAAATTATTCATATGATCTCCCAGAACAAAGAAAAGTTTGGAGTTGGAAATAATTAACTTTAATTGCTTTCTGGGACATCACATGTTTTGATATCTCCATATTGCTATGGAGATAGATGTTGTTAGAGAGTTAGTTTTTGAAGCTGTTGGCTTCAGTCAGTTGGTTTTTGGGAAAGTAAGTTGGCTTTTGGAAAGCTGTTAGCTTTGAAAAGAGCTGGACTCAGGAGCAAACAAGGCATCAGGAACCAGGGTGTTTCTGTTTTGAGGCAGGCCCATGCTCAAGCTGGGGAAAACCAGCTTTGTGAGGTGTTGAAGGTGAACTGGAGGATTTGCCTGGGTGAAGCTAGAGGGAGAATCCCCAGGAAAACTCAAACCTCAGATGACAGCTCAGAAATTAAGGAAATTCCTAACAGCTGTGGTACACTTTGGATTGATCCTAGGAGAAGTGAGCAAACCAAGATCCTGCAACATATAGGGAATTTTTTGGGGTGTAGGTAAAAATTAAATGGCGTGTTCCTGTAAGATATTTAAGTTTAAAATATAAATGTCTCAAGCTGTAGTGTTAAGTTAGTAGTGTTTTGCTTTGCTTAACTCTTGTACAGTAAAGCTTTTGTTTAAAACGTGAAATCTTGTGGTGTAATTCTTTCAGAAATAATTGGGAATTTGACTCTTTTGAAACATTAATGGTCCCTAACGGGATCGTAACACACACTTTTGGAGCAAATTCCGCCATATGCCATGTTGGCGAGGGCAGTAGCACGTGTGAAGTGAAAGGCCATTGGAAGTATAGAAAAGGAGGTGGATAATGACGCCAGTCAATATGTAATGCTGATTTGATACCAGCATTGCCATTTGAGCTCAACACTCTAACTAACGCCCTCGCAATATCGCACAGCTGAACACACGCTCTGCAATAGAAAGGCTCCCCAACACCCGCTTTGCCTGCACCAAGCTATTTAAAGGAGTTATCAACTATTTACAGGTTAGTTACTAGTTGATTTCTTCTGGTTGTTGCTACAATTCTACAAGTGTTTGGTGCTTTCTATAGTTGCTTTAAAGTCGCAAAGGTCGACAAGGAGCGGTGTAGTATATGCTGATGGACTTTTTGTTGACTTCAAGATTTCTGCATAAACCAGTTGCTCCCAGACATGACACTTGTAGCCATTCCATCCCCTTGGAATACAGCATGACTGGGAGAATGAACAGACATCACGCAGAGCAGGACAAGCTGCTGGAAGAGGGAGGAGGAGGAGGAGGGAGGAGAAGGGCTCTTATCAGGAGGCCATATGTGCCTAGGGTGTTCAGGGAGCAATTCTCCTACCTAAACCTCAGTGAGGAACAACATGTGAAATGTCACCCTTCAGTAAGGACATCCCTACTGAAATCCGCCATCTGTTGCAGCCACAACTACAACCTTAGAGCGGGGAAAAGGACTGCATTGCCAGTGGCTGTGAAGGTGACTGTGGCAATGAACTTGGAGCTGGAGATATTGCAACATCTCGCAGTTTGCTGTCTACGTTGCGTAAGGGAGTTCACTGAGGTTCTCTATTTAAAGTGAACTAACAACATTTAATTCTGTCTTGCCAGAAGGAAGCAGGTGGAGTGAGCACGTGGTTTTGCATGAGTAGCAGTCTTCTGCGTGGTGCAGGGTGCACTGATTGCACACACATCACTTTGCGGAAGACACATGCCTACTCTGCCTGATAATGGAACCAAAAGGGAGCCACTCCCTCTAAATCCAGCTAGTGTGTGACCACTGGCAGCAAATCATGGAGGCCAGTGCCCAGTATTCTTGCAGCAGTCATGAGGCCTTCGTAAAAGGGAACCCAAAAATCTTCTACCGACATGTAAATAGTAAGAGGAGGAGTGGGCCTATTAAGGAAGCGAGGGTAGAGATAGCAGAAGGGCTTGCCATAATCTTCCAAGCTTCTCTGGAAATAGGGTAGGTGTCAGAGGATTGGAGTGTGGCAAATGTGACACCCTCATTCAAGAAAGGGTGTAAGGACAGTCCTAACATCTACAGGCCAGTTAGTTTAACAACAGTGCGGTGTCAGATTTTAGAAATTATAATCAGGACAAATATCAACAGACACTTAGAGAGGATTGAGTTAATTAAGGAAAGCCAGCATGGATTTGTAAAAGGCAGCTCATGCCTGACAAATCTAATTGAATGTTTTGATGAAGTAACAGAAAAGGTTGATGAAGAGAATACGGTGGATGTTGTCTGTATGGATTTAAGAAAGCATTTGATACGGAACCATGTACACATAAGAGGCTGGTTAAGAAGATTGAAGCTCATGGAATAGGAAGGTCAGTGTCCAATTGGATGAAAAATTGGCTTATGGACAGAAAACAGCAAGTCATAGTAAATGGTTGGTTTTCAGACTGGAGGATGGCAGACATTGATAGGCTAGCAGAATGGGCAGAGAAACGACAGATAGAATTTAATACTGACAAATATGAGGTGATGCATTTTGCAGAAGGAATAGGGAGAGGCTATACATACTAAATGGCACAGTTCTAAAGAATGTGCAGGAACAGAGGGACCTGGGAGTGCATGTGCATTGATCTAAGAAGGTGGCAGGGCATAGTAAGAGAGTGGTTTGTAAAACATATGGGATCTTGGGTCTCATAAATAGAGGCATTGAGTACAAAAGCAGGGAAGTTGTGCTGAACCTTTATAGAGCTCTGGCTAGGCCCTAGCTCTGGTCACCAGGAAGGATGTGAGGGTCCTTGAGAGGGTGCAGAGGAGATTTATCAGAATGGTTCCAGGGATGGAGAATTTTATTTACAAGGTTAGGCTGGAAAAGCTGAGTTTGTTCTCCTTGGAGCAAAAGAGATTGAGGGGAGATTTAATAGAAGGGCGGCACAGTGGTGCAGTGGTTAGTGGTGCAGTGGTTAGCACTGCAGCCTCACAGCTCCAGGGACCCGGGTTCGATTCTGGGTACTGCCTGTGCGGAGTTTGCAAGTTCTCCCTGTGACCGTGTGGGTTTTCGCCGGGTGCTCTGGTTTCCTCCCACCGCCAAAGACTTGCAAGTGATAGGTAAATTGGCTGTTGTAAAAATTGTCCCGAGTGTAGGTAGGTTTAGTTTTTTTAGTTTTAGTTTTAGAGATACAGCACTGAAACAGACTCTTCGGCCCACCGAGTCTGTGCCGACCATCGACCACCCATTTATACTAATCCTACACTAATTCCATATTCCTACCA
This sequence comes from Heterodontus francisci, assembly GCF_036365525.1. Classification (NCBI taxonomy): domain Eukaryota; kingdom Metazoa; phylum Chordata; class Chondrichthyes; order Heterodontiformes; family Heterodontidae; genus Heterodontus; species Heterodontus francisci. The sequence goes on from NC_090374.1 coordinate 144,544,393, forward strand.
CATCTCCACCTGTCCCTATATTTCCCTACCACCTACCAATACTAGGGGCAATTGCTAATGGCCAATTTACCCATCAACCTGCAAGTCTTTGGCATGTGGGAGGAAACCCACGCAGACACGAAGTTGGGAAACCGCTATTCCTGATGTCAGACCTGTCAGCTGTGAAACTCAGTGCGATTTAAAAAAAAACTGACAAACCATA